>NC_134830.1:150842573-151207356 GCF_004210375.1 Tachypleus tridentatus
AAAGTATTAAATCAGGGCTCTCTGGTGTTTACACACGTCATAAAGTATTAAATTAAGTGGCTCTCTGGTTTTACACACGTCATAAAGTATTAAATTCAGGGTTCTCTGGTGTTTACACACGTCATAAAGTATTAAATTGTGGTTTCCTGGTGTTATACACGTCATAAAGTTTACATTATTCACGTTTATAAAGTATTAAATTCAGGGTCTCTGGTGTTTACACACGTCATAAAGTATTAAATTGTGGCTCTCTGGTGTTTACACACGTCATAAAGTATTAAATTGTAGGTTCTCTGCGTTTACACACGTCATAAAGTATTAAATTGTGGTTCTCTGGTGTTTACACACGTCATAAAGTATTAAATTGTGGTTCTCTGGTGTTTACACACGTCATAAAGTATTAAATTGTGGCTCTCTGGTGTTTACACACGTCATAAAGTATTAAATTGTGGCTCTCTGGTGTTTACACACGTCATAAAGTATTAAATTGTGGCTCTGGTGTTTACACACGTCATAAAGTATTAAATTGTGGTTCTCTGGTGTTTACACACGTCATAAAGTATTAAATTATAGTGGCTCTGGTGTTTACACACGTCATAAAGTATTAAATTGTGGTTCTCTGGTGTTTACACACGTCATAAAGTATTAAATTGGGTTCTCTGGTGTTTACACACGTCATAAAGTATTAAATTGTGGTTCTGCGTGTTTACACACGTCATAAAGTATTAAATTGTGGTTCTCTCTGGTGTTTACACACGTCATAAAGTATTAAATTGTGGTCTCTCTGGTGTTTACACACGTCATAAAGTATTAAATTGTGGTCTCTGGTGTTTACACACGTCATAAAGTATTAAATCAGGCTCTGGTGTTTACACACGTCATAAAGTATTAAATTGGGTTGGTGTTTCTGGTCATAAAGTTTACACACGTCATAAAGTATTAAATTGTGGTTCTCTGGTGTTTACACACGTCATAAAGTATTAAATTGTGGTTCTCTGGTGTTTACACACGTCATAAAGTATTAAATTGTGGTCTCTGGTGTTTACACACGTCATAAAGTATTAAATTGTGGCTCTCTGGTGTTTACACACGTCATAAAGTATTAAATTGTGGTTCTCTGGTGTTTACACACGTCATAAAGTATTAAATTGTGGCTCTCTGGTGTTTACACACGTCATAAAGTATTAAATTGTGGGTTCTCTGGTGTTTACACACGTCATAAAGTATTAAATTGTGGTTCTCTGGTGTTTACACACGTCATAAAGTATTAAATTGTGGTTCTCTGGTGTTTACACACGTCATAAAGTATTAAATTGTGGCTCTCTGGTGTTTACACACGTCATAAAGTATTAAATTGGGTTCTCTGGTGTTTACACACGTCATAAAGTATTAAATTGTGGTTCTCTGGTGTTTACACACGTCATAAAGTATTAAATTGTGGTTCTGGTGTTTACACACGTCATAAAGTATTAAATTGTGGTCTCTGGTGTTTACACACGTCATAAAGTATTAAATTGGGTTCTCTGGTGTTTACACACGTCATAAAGTATTAAATTGTGGTTCTCTGGTGTTTACACACGTCATAAAGTATTAAATTGTGGTTCTCTGGTGTTTACACACGTCATAAAGTATTAAATTGTGGCTTTACTCTGGTTTTACACACGTCATAAAGTATTAAATTGTGGTTCTCTGGTGTTTACACACGTCATAAAGTATTAAATTGTGGTGTTCTCTGGTGTTTACACACGTCATAAAGTATTAAATTGTGGTTCTCTGGTGTTTACACACGTCATAAAGTATTAAATTGTGGCTCTCTGGTGTTTACACACGTCATAAAGTATTAAATTGTGGTTCTCTGGTGTTTACACACGTCATAAAGTATTAAATTGTGGTCTCTGGTGTTTACACACGTCATAAAGTATTAAATTGTGGTTCTCTGGTGTTTACACACGTCATAAAGTATTAAATTGTGGTTCTCTGGTGTTTACACACGTCATAAAGTATTAAATTGTGGCTCTCTGGTGTTTACACACGTCATAAAGTATTAAATTGTGGCTCTGGTGTTTACACACGTCATAAAGTATTAAATTGTGGTTCTCTGGTGTTTACACACGTCATAAAGTATTAAATTGTGGTTCTCTGGTGTTTACACACGTCATAAAGTATTAAATTGTGGTTCTCTGGTGTTTACACACGTCATAAAGTATTAAATTGTGGTTCTCTGGTGTTTACACACGTCATAAAGTATTAAATTGTGGTTCTCTGTGTTTACACACGTCATAAAGTATTAAATTGTGGGTTCTCTGGTGTTTACACACGTCATAAAGTATTAAATTGTGGCTCTCTGGTGTTTACACACGTCATAAAGTATTAAATTGTGGCTCTCTGGTGTTTACACACGTCATAAAGTATTAAATTGTGGTCTCTGGTGTTTACACACGTCATAAAGTATTAAATTGTGGTACACACGTCATAAAGTATTAAATTGTGGCTCTGGTGTTTACACGTCTGGTGTTTACACACGTCATAAAGTATTAAATTGTGGTTCTCTGGTGTTTACACACGTCATAAAGTATTAAATTGTGGTTCTCTGGTGTTTACACACGTCATAAAGTATTAAATTGTGGTTCTCTGGTGTTTACACACGTCATAAAGTATTAAATTGTGGCTCTCTGGTGTTTACACACGTCATAAAGTATTAAATTGTGGCTCTCTGGTGTTTACACACGTCATAAAGTATTAAATTGTGGTTCTCTGGTGTTTACACACGTCATAAAGTATTAAATTGTGGTTCTCTGGTGTTTACACACGTCATAAAGTATTAAATTGTGGTTCTCTGGTGTTTACACACGTCATAAAGTATTAAATTGTGGTTCTCTGGTGTTTACACACGTCATAAAGTATTAAATTGTGGTTCTCTGGTGTTTACACACGTCATAAAGTATTAAATTGTGGTTCTCTGGTGTTTACACACGTCATAAAGTATTAAATTGTGGTTCTCTGGTGTTTACACACGTCATAAAGTATTAAATTGTGGTTCTCTGGTGTTTACACACGTCATAAAGTATTAAATTGTGGTTCTCTGGTGTTTACACACGTCATAAAGTATTAAATTGTGGTTCTCTGGTGTTTACACACGTCATAAAGTATTAAATTGTGGTTCTCTGGTGTTTACACACGTCATAAAGTATTAAATTGTGGTTCTCTGGTGTTTACACACGTCATAAAGTATTAAATTGTGGTTCTCTGGTGTTTACACACGTCATAAAGTATTAAATTGTGGCTCTCTGGTGTTTACACACGTCATAAAGTATTAAATTATAGCTCTCTGGTGTTTACACACGTCATAAAGTATTAAATTGTGGCTCTCTGGTGTTTACACACGTCATAAAGTATTAAATTGTGGGTCTCTGGTGTTTACACACGTCATAAAGTATTAAATTGTGGCTCTCTGGTGTTTACATACGTCATAAAGTATTAAATCAGGGTTCTCTGGTGTTTACACACGTCATAAAGTATTAAATTGTGGGCTCTGGTGTTTACACACGTCATAAAGTATTAAATTGTGGCTCTCTGGTGTTTACACACGTCATAAAGTATTAAATTGTGGTTCTCTGGTGTTTACACACGTCATAAAGTATTAAATTGTGGGTCTCTGGTGTTTACACACGTCATAAAGTATTAAATTGTGGTTCTCTGGTGTTTACACACGTCATAAAGTATTAAATTGTGGCTCTCTGGTGTTTACACACGTCATAAAGTATTAAATTGTGGTTTCTGGTGTTTACACACGTCATAAAGTATTAAATTGTGGTTCTCTGGTGTTTACACACGTCATAAAGTATTAAATTGTGGTTCTCTGGTGTTTACACACGTCATAAAGTATTAAATTGTGGTTCTCTGGTGTTTACACACGTCATAAAGTATTAAATTGTGGGTTCTCTGGTGTTTACACACGTCATAAAGTATTAAATTGTGGTTCTCTGGTGTTTACACACGTCATAAAGTATTAAATTGTGGTTCTCTGGTGTTTACACACGTCATAAAGTATTAAATTGTGGTTCTCTGGTGTTTACACACGTCATAAAGTATTAAATTGTGGTCTCTGGTGTTTACACACGTCATAAAGTATTAAATTGTGGCTCTCTGGTGTTTACACACGTCATAAAGTATTAAATTGTGGTTCTCTGGTGTTTACACACGTCATAAAGTATTAAATTGTGGTTCTCTGGTGTTTACACACGTCATAAAGTATTAAATTGTGGCTCTCTGGTGTTTACACACGTCATAAAGTATTAAATTGGGTTCTCTGGTGTTTACACACGTCATAAAGTATTAAATTGTGGCTCTCTGGTGTTTACACACGTCATAAAGTATTAAATTGTGGCTCTCTGGTGTTTACACACGTCATAAAGTATTAAATTGTGGCTCTCTGGTGTTTACACACGTCATAAAGTATTAAATTGTGGTTCTCTGGTGTTTACACACGTCATAAAGTATTAAATTGTGGTTCTCTGGTGTTTACACACGTCTTAAATTGTGTGTTTACACACGTCATAAAGTATTAAATTGTGGTTCTCTGGTGTTTACACACGTCATAAAGTATTAAATTGTGGGTCTCTGGTGTTTACACACGTCATAAAGTATTAAATTGTGGTTTACACACGTCATAAAGTATTAAATTGGGTTCTCTGGTGTTTACACACGTCATAAAGTATTAAATTGTGGTTCTCTGGTGTTTACACACGTCATAAAGTATTAAATTGTGGTTCTCTGGTGTTTACACACGTCATAAAGTATTAAATTGTGGTTCTCTGGTGTTTACACACGTCATAAAGTATTAAATTGTGGTTCTCTGGTGTTTACACACGTCATAAAGTATTAAATTGTGGTTCTCTGGTGTTTACACACGTCATAAAGTATTAAATTGTGGCTCTCTGGTGTTTACACACGTCATAAAGTATTAAATTGTGGTTCTGGTGTTTACACACGTCATAAAGTATTAAATTGTGGTTCTCTGGTGTTTACACACGTCATAAAGTATTAAATTGTGGCTCTCTGGTGTTTACACACGTCATAAAGTATTAAATTGTGGTCTCTGGTGTTTACACACGTCATAAAGTATTAAATTGTGGTTCTCTGGTGTTTACACACGTCATAAAGTATTAAATTGTGGTTCTCTGGTGTTTACACACGTCATAAAGTATTAAATTGTGGGTTCTCTGGTGTTTACACACGTCATAAAGTATTAAATTGTGGCTCTCTGGTGTTTACACACGTCATAAAGTATTAAATTGTGGCTCTGGTGTTTACACACGTCATAAAGTATTAAATTGTGGTCTCTGGTGTTTACACACGTCATAAAGTATTAAATTGTGGTTCACACGTCTGGTGTTTACACACGTCATAAAGTATTAAATTGTGGTTCTCTGGTGTTTACACACGTCATAAAGTATTAAATTGTGGTTCTCTGGTTTTACACACGTCATAAAGTATTAAATTGTGGTTCTCTGGTGTTTACACACGTCATAAAGTATTAAATTGTGGGTTCTCTGGTGTTTACACACGTCATAAAGTATTAAATTGTGGCTCTCTGGTGTTTACACACGTCATAAAGTATTAAATTGTGGTTCTCTGGTGTTTACACACGTCATAAAGTATTAAATTGTGGCTCTGGTGTTTACACACGTCATAAAGTATTAAATTGTGGCTCTCTGGTGTTTACACACGTCATAAAGTATTAAATTGTGGTTCTCTGGTGTTTACACACGTCATAAAGTATTAAATTGTGGTTCTCTGGTGTTTACACACGTCATAAAGTATTAAATTGTGGCTCTCTGTGTTTACACACGTCATAAAGTATTAAATTGTGGCTCTCTGGTGTTTACACACGTCATAAAGTATTAAATTGGGTTCTCTGGTGTTTACACACGTCATAAAGTATTAAATTGTGGTCTCTCTGGTGTTTACACACGTCATAAAGTATTAAATTGTGGTTCTCTGGTGTTTACACACGTCATAAAGTATTAAATTGTGGTTCTCTGGTGTTTACACACGTCATAAAGTATTAAATTGTGGCTCTCTGGTGTTTACACACGTCATAAAGTATTAAATTGTGGCTCTCTGGTGTTTACACACGTCATAAAGTATTAAATTGTGGTTCTAAAGTATTAAATTGTGGGCTCTGGTGTTTACACACGTCATAAAGTATTAAATTGTGGTTCTCTGGTGTTTACACACGTCATAAAGTATTAAATTGTGGCTCTCTGGTGTTTACACACGTCATAAAGTATTAAATTGTGGTTCTCTGGTGTTTACACACGTCATAAAGTATTAAATTGTGGTTCTGGTGTTTACACACGTCATAAAGTATTAAATTGTGGCTCTGGTGTTTACACACGTCATAAAGTATTAAATTGTGGCTCTCTGTGTTTACACACGTCATAAAGTATTAAATTGGGTTCTCTGGTGTTTACACACGTCATAAAGTATTAAATTGTGGTTCTGGGTGTTTACACACGTCATAAAGTATTAAATTGTGGCTCTCTGGTGTTTACACACGTCATAAAGTATTAAATTGTGGTTCTCTGGTGTTTACACACGTCATAAAGTATTAAATTGTGGTTCTCTGGTGTTTACACACGTCATAAAGTATTAAATTGTGGCTCTCTGGTGTTTACACACGTCATAAAGTATTAAATTGTGGTTCTCTGGTGTTTACACACGTCATAAAGTATTAAATTGTGGTTCTCTGGTGTTTACACACGTCATAAAGTATTAAATTGTGGTCTCTGGTGTTTACACACGTCATAAAGTATTAAATTGTGGGTTCTCTGGTGTTTACACACGTCATAAAGTATTAAATTGTGGTTCTCTGGTGTTTACACACGTCATAAAGTATTAAATTGTGGTTCTCTGGTGTTTACACACGTCATAAAGTATTAAATTGTGGTTCTCTGGTGTTTACACACGTCATAAAGTATTAAATTGTGGCTCTCTGGTGTTTACACACGTCATAAAGTATTAAATTGTGGTTCTCTGGTGTTTACACACGTCATAAAGTATTAAATTGTGGTTCTCTGGTGTTTACACACGTCATAAAGTATTAAATTGGGTTTCTGGTGTTTACACACGTCATAAAGTATTAAATTGTGGTTCTCTGGTGTTTACACACGTCATAAAGTATTAAATTGTGGTTCTCTGGTGTTTACACACGTCATAAAGTATTAAATTGTGGTTCTCTGGTGTTTACACACGTCATAAAGTATTAAATTGTGGTTCTCTGGTGTTTACACACGTCATAAAGTATTAAATTGTGGGTTCTCTGGTGTTTACACACGTCATAAAGTATTAAATTGTGGTTCTCTGGTGTTTACACACGTCATAAAGTATTAAATTGTGGTTCTCTGGTGTTTACACACGTCATAAAGTATTAAATTGTGGCTCTCTGGTGTTTACACACGTCATAAAGTATTAAATTGTGGTTCTCTGGTGTTTACACACGTCATAAAGTATTAAATTGTGGTTCTCTGGTGTTTACACACGTCATAAAGTATTAAATTGTGGTTCTCTGGTGTTTACACACGTCATAAAGTATTAAATTGTGGGTTCTCTGGTGTTTACACACGTCATAAAGTATTAAATTGTGGTTCTCTGGTGTTTACACACGTCATAAAGTATTAAATTGTGGTTCTCTGGTGTTTACACACGTCATAAAGTATTAAATTGTGGTTCTCTGGTGTTTACACACGTCATAAAGTATTAAATTGTGGTTCTCTGGTGTTTACACACGTCATAAAGTATTAAATTGTGGCTCTCTGGTGTTTACACACGTCATAAAGTATTAAATTGTGGGTCTCTGGTGTTTACACACGTCATAAAGTATTAAATTGTGGTATTGGTGTTTACACACGTCATAAAGTATTAAATTGTGTTCTGGTGTTTACACACGTCATAAAGTATTAAATTGTGGTTCTCTGGTGTTTACACACGTCATAAAGTATTAAATTGTGGTTCTCTGGTGTTTACACACGTCATAAAGTATTAAATTGTGGTTCTCTGGTGTTTACACACGTCATAAAGTATTAAATTGTGGTTCTCTGGTGTTTACACACGTCATAAAGTATTAAATTGTGGTTCTCTGGTGTTTACACACGTCATAAAGTATTAAATTGTGGTTCTCTGGTGTTTACACACGTCATAAAGTATTAAATTGTGGTCTCTGGTGTTTACTCATAAAGGTGTTTACACACGTCATAAAGTATTAAATTGTGGTTCTCTGGTGTTTACACACGTCATAAAGTATTAAATTGTGGTCTCTCTGGTGTTTACACACGTCATAAAGTATTAAATTGTGGTTCTCTGGTGTTTACACACGTCATAAAGTATTAAATTGTGGCTCTCTGGTGTTTACACACGTCATAAAGTATTAAATTGTGGTTCTCTGGTGTTTACACACGTCATAAAGTATTAAATTGTGGTTCTCTGGTGTTTACACACGTCATAAAGTATTAAATTGTGGTTCTCTGGTGTTTACACACGTCATAAAGTATTAAATTGTGGCTCTCTGGTGTTTACACACGTCATAAAGTATTAAATTGTGGTTCTCTGGTGTTTACACACGTCATAAAGTATTAAATTGTGGCTCTCTGGTGTTTACACACGTCATAAAGTATTAAATTGTGGCTCTCTGGTGTTTACACACGTCATAAAGTATTAAATTGTGGCTCTCTGGTGTTTACACACGTCATAAAGTATTAAATTGGGTTCTCTGGTGTTTACACACGTCATAAAGTATTAAATTGTGGGTCTCTGGTGTTTACACACGTCATAAAGTATTAAATTGTGGTTCTCTGGTGTTTACACACGTCATAAAGTATTAAATTGTGGTTCTCTGGTGTTTACACACGTCATAAAGTATTAAATTGTGGTTCTCTGGTGTTTACACACGTCATAAAGTATTAAATTGTGGTTCTCTGGTGTTTACACACGTCATAAAGTATTAAATTGTGGTTCTCTGGTGTTTACACACGTCATAAAGTATTAAATTGTGGTTCTCTGGTGTTTACACACGTCATAAAGTATTAAATTGTGGTTCTCTGGTGTTTACACACGTCATAAAGTATTAAATTGTGGTTCTCTGGTGTTTACACACGTCATAAAGTATTAAATTGTGGTTCTCTGGTGTTTACACACGTCATAAAGTATTAAATTGTGGCTCTCTGGTGTTTACACACGTCATAAAGTATTAAATTGTGGTTCTCTGGTGTTTACACACGTCATAAAGTATTAAATTGTGGTTCTCTGGTGTTTACACACGTCATAAAGTATTAAATTGTGGCTCTCTGGTGTTTACACACGTCATAAAGTATTAAATTGTGGTTCTCTGGTGTTTACACACGTCATAAAGTATTAAATTGTGGTTCTCTGGTGTTTACACACGTCATAAAGTATTAAATTGTGGCTCTCTGGTGTTTACACACGTCATAAAGTATTAAATTGTGGTCTCTGGTGTTTACACACGTCATAAAGTATTAAATTGTGGTTCTCTGGTGTTTACACACGTCATAAAGTATTAAATTGTGGGTTCTCTGGTGTTTACACACGTCATAAAGTATTAAATTGTGGTCTCTGGTGTTTACACACGTCATAAAGTATTAAATTGTGGTTCTCTGGTGTTTACACACGTCATAAAGTATTAAATTGTGGCTCTCTGGTGTTTACACACGTCATAAAGTATTAAATTGTGGTTCTCTGGTGTTTACACACGTCATAAAGTATTAAATTGTGGTTCTCTGGTGTTTACACACGTCATAAAGTATTAAATTGTGGTTCTCTGGTGTTTACACACGTCATAAAGTATTAAATTGGGTTCTCTGGTGTTTACACACGTCATAAAGTATTAAATTGTGGTTCTCTGGTGTTTACACACGTCATAAAGTATTAAATTGTGGCTCTGGTGTTTACACACGTCATAAAGTATTAAATTGTGGTTCTCTGGTGTTTACACACGTCATAAAGTATTAAATTGTGGCTCTGGTGTTTACACACGTCATAAAGTATTAAATTGTGGTTCTCTGGTGTTTACACACGTCATAAAGTATTAAATTGTGGTTCTGGTGTTTACACACGTCATAAAGTATTAAATTGTGGTTCTCTGGTGTTTACACACGTCATAAAGTATTAAATTGTGGTTCTCTGGTGTTTACACACGTCATAAAGTATTAAATTGTGGCTCTCTGGTGTTTACACACGTCATAAAGTATTAAATTGTGGTTCTCTGGTGTTTACACACGTCATAAAGTATTAAATTGTGGTTCTCTGGTGTTTACACACGTCATAAAGTATTAAATTGTGGTTCTCTGGTGTTTACACACGTCATAAAGTATTAAATTGTGGTTCTCTGGTGTTTACACACGTCATAAAGTATTAAATTGTGGTTCTCTGGTGTTTACACACGTCATAAAGTATTAAATTGTGGTTCTCTGGTGTTTACACACGTCATAAAGTATTAAATTGTGGTTCTCTGGTGTTTACACACGTCATAAAGTATTAAATTGTGGCTCTCTGGTGTTTACACACGTCATAAAGTATTAAATTGTGGTTCTCTGGTGTTTACACACGTCATAAAGTATTAAATTGTGGGTGTTTACTCATAAAGTATTAAATTGTGGCTACACACGTCATAAAGTATTAAATTGTGGTTCTCTGGTGTTTACACACGTCATAAAGTATTAAATTGTGGTTCTCTGGTGTTTACACACGTCATAAAGTATTAAATTGTGGTTCTCTGGTGTTTACACACGTCATAAAGTATTAAATTGTGGTTCTCTGGTGTTTACACACGTCATAAAGTATTAAATTGTGGTTCTCTGGTGTTTACACACGTCATAAAGTATTAAATTGTGGTTCTCTGGTGTTTACACACGTCATAAAGTATTAAATTGTGGTTCTCTGGTGTTTACACACGTCATAAAGTATTAAATTGTGGCTCTCTGGTGTTTACACACGTCATAAAGTATTAAATTGTGGCTCTCTGGTGTTTACACACGTCATAAAGTATTAAATTGTGGTTCTCTGGTGTTTACACACGTCATAAAGTATTAAATTGTGGTTCTCTGGTGTTTACACACGTCATAAAGTATTAAATTGTGGTTCTCTGGTGTTTACACACGTCATAAAGTATTAAATTGTGGGTTCTCTGTGTTTACACACGTCATAAAGTATTAAATTGTGGTTCTCTGGTGTTTACACACGTCATAAAGTATTAAATTGTGGTTCTCTGGTGTTTACACACGTCATAAAGTATTAAATTGTGGCTCTCTGGTGTTTACACACGTCATAAAGTATTAAATTGTGGCTCTCTGGTGTTTACACACGTCATAAAGTATTAAATTGTGTTTGGTGTTTACACACGTCATAAAGTATTAAATTGGGTCTCTGGTGTTTACACACGTCATAAAGTATTAAATTGTGGGTTCTCTGGTGTTTACACACGTCATAAAGTATTAAATTGTAAAGTTTCTCTGGTGTTTACACACGTCATAAAGTATTAAATTGTGGTTCTCTGGTGTTTACACACGTCATAAAGTATTAAATTGTGGTTCTCTGGTGTTTACACACGTCATAAAGTATTAAATTGTGGTTCTCTGGTGTTTACACACGTCATAAAGTATTAAATTGTGGCTCTGGTGTTTACACACGTCATAAAGTATTAAATTGTGGCTCTCTGGTGTTTACACACGTCATAAAGTATTAAATTGGGTCTCTGGTGTTTACACACGTCATAAAGTATTAAATTGTGGTTCTCTGGTGTTTACACACGTCATAAAGTATTAAATTGTGGTTCTCTGGTGTTTACACACGTCATAAAGTATTAAATTGTGGGTTCTCTGGTGTTTACACACGTCATAAAGTATTAAATTGTGGTTCTCTGGTGTTTACACACGTCATAAAGTATTAAATTGTGGTTCTCTGGTGTTTACACACGTCATAAAGTATTAAATTGTGGTTCTCTGGTGTTTACACACGTCATAAAGTATTAAATTGTGGTTCTCTGGTGTTTACACACGTCATAAAGTATTAAATTGTGGGTTCTCTGGTGTTTACACACGTCATAAAGTATTAAATTGTGGTTCTCTGGTGTTTACACACGTCATAAAGTATTAAATTGTGGGTTCTGGTGTTTACACACGTCATAAAGTATTAAATTGTGGTTCTCTGGTGTTTACACACGTCATAAAGTATTAAATTGTGGTTCTCTGGTGTTTACACACGTCATAAAGTATTAAATTGTGGTTCTCTGGTGTTTACACACGTCATAAAGTATTAAATTGTGGTTCTCTGGTGTTTACACACGTCATAAAGTATTAAATTGTGGTTCTCTGGTGTTTACACACGTCATAAAGTATTAAATTGTGGTTCTCTGGTGTTTACACACGTCATAAAGTATTAAATTGTGGTTCTCTGGTGTTTACACACGTCATAAAGTATTAAATTGTGGCTCTCTGGTGTTTACACACGTCATAAAGTATTAAATTGTGGTTCTCTGGTGTTTACACACGTCATAAAGTATTAAATTGTGGTTCTCTGGTGTTTACACACGTCATAAAGTATTAAATTGTGGTTCTCTGGTGTTTACACACGTCATAAAGTATTAAATTGTGGTTCTCTGGTGTTTACACACGTCATAAAGTATTAAATTGTGGTTCTCTGGTGTTTACACACGTCATAAAGTATTAAATTGTGTTTACACACGTCATAAAGTATTAAATTGTGGTTCTGGTGTTTACACACGTCATAAAGTATTAAATTGTGGCTCTCTGGTGTTTACACACGTCATAAAGTATTAAATTGTGGTTCTCTGGTGTTTACACACGTCATAAAGTATTAAATTGTGGTTCTCTGGTGTTTACACACGTCATAAAGTATTAAATTGTGGCTCTCTGGTGTTTACACACGTCATAAAGTATTAAATTGTGGTTCTCTGGTGTTTACACACGTCATAAAGTATTAAATTGTGGCTCTCTGGTGTTTACACACGTCATAAAGTATTAAATTGTGGTTCTCTGGTGTTTACACACGTCATAAAGTATTAAATTGTGGGTTCTCTGGTGTTTACACACGTCATAAAGTATTAAATTGTGGTTCTCTGGTGTTTACACACGTCATAAAGTATTAAATTGTGGTTCTCTGGTGTTTACACACGTCATAAAGTATTAAATTGTGGTTCTCTGGTGTTTACACACGTCATAAAGTTTACACACGTCATAAAGTATTAAATTGTGGTTCTCTGGTGTTTACACACGTCATAAAGTATTAAATTGTGGTTCTCTGGTGTTTACACACGTCATAAAGTATTAAATTGTGGTTCTCTGGTGTTTACACACGTCATAAAGTATTAAATTGTGGTTCTCTGGTGTTTACACACGTCATAAAGTATTAAATTGTGGTCTCTGGTGTTTACACACGTCATAAAGTATTAAATTGTGGTTCTCTGGTGTTTACACACGTCATAAAGTATTAAATTGTGGCTCTCTGGTGTTTACACACGTCATAAAGTATTAAATTGTGGCTCTCTGGTGTTTACACACGTCATAAAGTATTAAATTGGGTTCTCTGGTGTTTACACACGTCATAAAGTATTAAATTGTGGTTCTCTGGTGTTTACACACGTCATAAAGTATTAAATTGTGGTTCTCTGGTGTTTACACACGTCATAAAGTATTAAATTGTGGTTCTCTGGTGTTTACACACGTCATAAAGTATTAAATTGTGGTTCTCTGGTGTTTACACACGTCATAAAGTATTAAATTGTGGTTCTCTGGTGTTTACACACGTCATAAAGTATTAAATTGTGGCTCTCTGGTGTTTACACACGTCATAAAGTATTAAATTGTGGTTCTCTGGTGTTTACACACGTCATAAAGTATTAAATTGTGGCTCTCTTTACACACGTCATAAAGTATTAAATTGTGGCTCTTACACACGTCATAAAGTATTAAATTGTGGTTCTCTGGTGTTTACACACGTCATAAAGTATTAAATTGTGGCTCTCTGGTGTTTACACACGTCATAAAGTATTAAATTGTGGCTCTCTGGTGTTTACACACGTCATAAAGTATTAAATTGTGGTTCTCTGGTGTTTACACACGTCATAAAGTATTAAATTTAAATTGTGGTTCTCTGGTGTTTACACACGTCATAAAGTATTAAATTGTGGTTCTCTGGTGTTTACACACGTCATAAAGTATTAAATTGTGGCTTCTCTGGTGTTTACACACGTCATAAAGTATTAAATTGTGGTTCTCTGGTGTTTACACACGTCATAAAGTATTAAATTGTGGTTCTCTGGTGTTTACACACGTCATAAAGTATTAAATTGTGGTTCTCTGGTGTTTACACACGTCATAAAGTATTAAATTGTGGTTCTCTGGTGTTTACACACGTCATAAAGTATTAAATTGTGGTTCTCTGGTGTTTACACACGTCATAAAGTATTAAATTGTGGGTTCTCTGGTGTTTACACACGTCATAAAGTATTAAATTGTGGTTCTCTGGTGTTTACACACGTCATAAAGTATTAAATTGTGGTTCTCTGGTGTTTACACACGTCATAAAGTATTAAATTGTGGTTCTCTGGTGTTTACACACGTCATAAAGTATTAAATTGTGGTTCTCTGGTGTTTACACACGTCATAAAGTATTAAATTGTGGCTCTGGTGTTTACACACGTCATAAAGTATTAAATTGTGGTTCTCTGGTGTTTACACACGTCATAAAGTATTAAATTGTGGCTCTCTGGTGTTTACACACGTCATAAAGTATTAAATTGTGGTTCTCTGGTGTTTACACACGTCATAAAGTATTAAATTGTGGTTCTCTGGTGTTTACACACGTCATAAAGTATTAAATTGTGGTTCTCTGGTGTTTACACACGTCATAAAGTATTAAATTGTGGTTCTCTGGTGTTTACACACGTCATAAAGTATTAAATTGTGGTTCTCTGGTGTTTACACACGTCATAAAGTATTAAATTGTGGCTCTCTGGTGTTTACACACGTCATAAAGTATTAAATTGTGGCTCTGGTGTTTACACACGTCATAAAGTATTAAATTGTGGTTCTCTGGTGTTTACACACGTCATAAAGTATTAAATTGTGGCTCTCTGGTGTTTACACACGTCATAAAGTATTAAATTGTGGGTTCTCTGGTGTTTACACACGTCATAAAGTATTAAATTGTGGTTCTCTGGTGTTTACACACGTCATAAAGTATTAAATTGTGGTTCTCTGGTGTTTACACACGTCATAAAGTATTAAATTGTGGTTCTGGTGTTTACACACGTCATAAAGTATTAAATCAGGCTCTCTGTTTTACACACGTCATAAAGTATTAAATTGTGGTTCTCTGGTGTTTACACACGTCATAAAGTATTAAATTGTGGCTCTCTGGTGTTTACACACGTCATAAAGTATTAAATTGTGGTTCTCTGGTGTTTACACACGTCATAAAGTATTAAATTGTGGTTCTCTGGTGTTTACACACGTCATAAAGTATTAAATTGTGGTTCTCTGGTGTTTACACACGTCATAAAGTATTAAATTACACACGTCATAAAGTATTAAATTGTGGTTCTCTGGTGTTTACACACGTCATAAAGTATTAAATTGTGGGTTCTCTGGTGTTTACACACGTCATAAAGTATTAAATTGTGGTTCTCTGGTGTTTACACACGTCATAAAGTATTAAATTGTGGGTCTCTGGTGTTTACACACGTCATAAAGTATTAAATTGTGGTTCTCTGGTGTTTACACACGTCATAAAGTATTAAATTGTGGTTCTCTGGTGTTTACACACGTCATAAAGTATTAAATTGTGGTCTCTGGTGTTTACACACGTCATAAAGTATTAAATTGTGGTTCTCTGGTGTTTACACACGTCATAAAGTATTAAATTGTGGTTCTCTGGTGTTTACACACGTCATAAAGTATTAAATTGTGGTTCTCTGGTGTTTACACACGTCATAAAGTATTAAATTGTGGTTCTCTGGTGTTTACACACGTCATAAAGTATTAAATTGTGGGTCTCTGGTGTTTACACACGTCATAAAGTATTAAATTGTGGGTTCTCTGGTGTTTACACACGTCATAAAGTATTAAATTGTGGTTCTCTGGTGTTTACACACGTCATAAAGTATTAAATTGTGGTTCTCTGGTGTTTACACACGTCATAAAGTATTAAATTGTGGTTCTCTGGTGTTTACACACGTCATAAAGTATTAAATTGTGGTTCACACGTCTGGTGTTTACACACGTCATAAAGTATTAAATTGTGGGTTCTCTGGTGTTTACACACGTCATAAAGTATTAAATTGTGGTTCTCTGGTGTTTACACACGTCATAAAGTATTAAATTGTTCTCTGGTGTTTACACACGTCATAAAGTATTAAATTGTGGTTCTCTGGTGTTTACACACGTCATAAAGTATTAAATTGTGGCTCTCTGGTGTTTACACACGTCATAAAGTATTAAATTGTGGTTCTCTGGTGTTTACACACGTCATAAAGTATTAAATTGTGGTTCTCTGGTGTTTACACACGTCATAAAGTATTAAATTGTGGTTCTCTGGTGTTTACACACGTCATAAAGTATTAAATTGTGGTCTCTGGTGTTTACACACGTCATAAAGTATTAAATTGTGGCTCTCTGGTGTTTACACACGTCATAAAGTATTAAATTGTGGTTCTCTGGTGTTTACACACGTCATAAAGTATTAAATTGTGGTCTCTGGTGTTTACACACGTCATAAAGTATTAAATTGTGGTTCTCTGGTGTTTACACACGTCATAAAGTATTAAATTGTGGTCTCTGGTGTTTACACACGTCATAAAGTATTAAATTGTGGCTCTCTGGTGTTTACACACGTCATAAAGTATTAAATTGTGGTTCTCTGGTGTTTACACACGTCATAAAGTATTAAATTGTGGTTCTCTGGTGTTTACACACGTCATAAAGTATTAAATTGTGGTCTCTGGTGTTTACACACGTCATAAAGTATTAAATTGTGGTTCTCTGGTGTTTACACACGTCATAAAGTATTAAATTGTGGTGGTTTTACACACGTCATAAAGTATTAAATTGTGGCTCTCTGGTGTTTACACACGTCATAAAGTATTAAATTGTGGTTCTCTGGTGTTTACACACGTCATAAAGTATTAAATTGTGGGTCTCTGGTGTTTACACACGTCATAAAGTATTAAATTGTGGTTCTCTGGTGTTTACACACGTCATAAAGTATTAAATTGTGGTTCTCTGGTGTTTACACACGTCATAAAGTATTAAATTGTGGCACACACGTCATAAAGTATTAAATTGTGGTTCTCTGGTGTTTACACACGTCATAAAGTATTAAATTGTGGCTCTCTGGTGTTTACACACGTCATAAAGTATTAAATTTGGTTCTCTGGTTTACACACGTCATAAAGTATTAAATTGTGGTGTTTACACACGTCATAAAGTATTAAATTGTGGTTCTCTGGTGTTTACACACGTCATAAAGTATTAAATCAGGGTTCTCTGGTGTTTACACACGTCATAAAGTATTAAATTGTGGTTCTCTGGTGTTTACACACGTCATAAAGTATTAAATTGTGGCTCTCTGGTGTTTACACACGTCATAAAGTATTAAATTGTGGCTCTCTGGTGTTTACACACGTCATAAAGTATTAAATTGTGGTTCTCTGGTGTTTACACACGTCATAAAGTATTAAATTGTGGCTCTCTGTGTTTACACACGTCATAAAGTATTAAATTGTGGTTCTCTGGTGTTTACACACGTCATAAAGTATTAAATTGTGGCTCTCTGGTGTTTACACACGTCATAAAGTATTAAATTGTGGTTCTCTGGTGTTTACACACGTCATAAAGTATTAAATTGTGGCTCTCTGGTGTTTACACACGTCATAAAGTATTAAATTGTGGTTCTCTGGTGTTTACACACGTCATAAAGTATTAAATTGTGGTTCTCTGGTGTTTACACACGTCATAAAGTATTAAATTGTGGTTCTCTGGTGTTTACACACGTCATAAAGTATTAAATTGTGGTTCTCTGGTGTTTACACACGTCATAAAGTATTAAATTGTGGTTCTCTGGTGTTTACACACGTCATAAAGTATTAAATTGTGGGTTCTCTGGTGTTTACACACGTCATAAAGTATTAAATTGTGGTTCTCTGGTGTTTACACACGTCATAAAGTATTAAATTGTGGCTCTCTGGTGTTTACACACGTCATAAAGTATTAAATTGTGGCTCTCTGGTGTTTACACACGTCATAAATTAAATTGTGGCTCTCTGGTGTTTACACACGTCATAAAGTATTAAATTGTGGTTCTGGTGTTTACACACGTCATAAAGTATTAAATTGTGGCTCTGGTGTTTACACACGTCATAAAGTATTAAATTGTGGTTCTCTGGTGTTTACACACGTCATAAAGTATTAAATTGTGGCTCTCTGGTGTTTACACACGTCATAAAGTATTAAATTGTGGCTCTCTGGTGTTTACACACGTCATAAAGTATTAAATTGTGGTTCTCTGGTGTTTACACACGTCATAAAGTATTAAATTGTGGTTCTCTGGTGTTTACACACGTCATAAAGTATTAAATTGTGGCTCTCTGGTGTTTACACACGTCATAAAGTATTAAATTGTGGCTCTCTGGTGTTTACACACGTCATAAAGTATTAAATTGTGGTTCTCTGGTGTTTACACACGTCATAAAGTATTAAATTGTGGTTCTCTGGTGTTTACACACGTCATAAAGTATTAAATTGTGGCTCTCTGGTGTTTACACACGTCATAAAGTATTAAATTGTGTTCTCTGGTGTTTACACACGTCATAAAGTATTAAATTGTGGTCGTCATAAAGTATTAAATTGTGTTTTTACACACGTCATAAAGTATTAAATTGTGGTTCTCTGGTGTTTACACACGTCATAAAGTATTAAATTGTGGTTCTCTGGTGTTTACACACGTCATAAAGTATTAAATTGTGGCTCTCTGGTGTTTACACACGTCATAAAGTATTAAATTGTGGTTCTCTGGTGTTTACACACGTCATAAAGTATTAAATTGTGGTTCTCTGGTGTTTACACACGTCATAAAGTATTAAATTGTGGTTCTCTGGTGTTTACACACGTCATAAAGTATTAAATTGTGGCTCTCTGGTGTTTACACACGTCATAAAGTATTAAATTGTGGCTCTGGTGTTTACACACGTCATAAAGTATTAAATTGTGGTCTCTGGTGTTTACACACGTCATAAAGTATTAAATTGTGGCTCTCTGGTGTTTACACACGTCATAAAGTATTAAATTGTGGCTCTCTGGTGTTTACACACGTCATAAAGTATTAAATTGTGGGTCTCTGATGTATACACACGCCATAAAGTATTAAATTGTGGTTCTCTGGTGTTTACATACGTCATAAAGAATTAAATTGTGGTTCTCTGGTGTTTACACACGTCATAAAGTATTAAATTGTGGTTCTCTGGTGTTTACACACGCCATAAAGTATTAAATTGTGGGTCTCTGATGTATACACACGCCATAAAGTATTAAATTGTGGTTCTCTGGTGTTTACATACGTCATAAAGAATTAAATTGTGGCTCTTTGGTGTTTACACACGTCATAAAGTATTAAATTGTGGTTCTCTGGTGTTTACACACGTCATAAAGTATTAAATTGTGGTTCTCTGGTGTTTACACACGTCATAAAGTATTAAATTGTGGCTCTCTGGTGTTTACACACGCCATAAAGTATTAAATTGTGGTTCTCTGGTGTTTACACACGTCATAAAGTATTAAATTGTGGCTCTCTGGTGTTTACACACGTCATAAAGTATTAAATTGTGGCTCTCTGGTGTTTACACACGTCATAAAGTATTAAATTGTGGCTCTCTGGTGTTTACACACGTCATAAAGTATTAAATTGTGGTTCTCTGGTGTTTTACACACGTCATAAAGTATTAAATTGTTTACACACGTCATAAAGTATTAAATTGTGGCTCTCTGGTGTTTACACACGTCATAAAGTATTAAATTGTGGTTCTCTGGTGTTTACACACGTCATAAAGTATTAAATTGTGGTTCTCTGGTGTTTACACACGTCATAAAGTATTAAATTGTGGCTCTCTGGTGTTTACACACGTCATAAAGTATTAAATTGTGGTTCTCTGGTGTTTACACACGTCATAAAGTATTAAATTGTGGTTCTCTGGTGTTTACACACGTCATAAAGTATTAAATTGTGGCTCTCTGGTGTTTACACACGTCATAAAGTATTAAATTGTGGTTCTCTGGTGTTTACACACGTCATAAAGTATTAAATTGTGGCTCTCTGGTGTTTACACACGTCATAAAGTATTAAATTGTGGTTCTCTGGTGTTTACACACGTCATAAAGTATTAAATTGTGGTTCTCTGGTGTTTACACACGTCATAAAGTATTAAATTGTGGTTCTCTGGTGTTTACACACGTCATAAAGTATTAAATTGTGGTTCTCTGGTGTTTACACACGTCATAAAGTATTAAATTGTGGCTCTCTGGTGTTTACACACGTCATAAAGTATTAAATTGTGGCTCTCTGGTGTTTACACACGTCATAAAGTATTAAATTGTGGTCTCTGGTGTTTACACACGTCATAAAGTATTAAATTGTGGCTCTCTGGTGTTTACACACGTCATAAAGTATTAAATTGTGGTTCTCTGGTGTTTACACACGTCATAAAGTATTAAATTGTGGTTCTCTGGTGTTTACACACGTCATAAAGTATTAAATTGTGGTTCTCTGGTGTTTACACGTCATAAAGTATTAAATTGTGGTTCTCTGGTGTTTACACACGTCATAAAGTATTAAATTGTGGCTCTCTGGTGTTTACACACGTCATAAAGTATTAAATTGTGGCTCTCTGGTGTTTACACACGTCATAAAGTATTAAATTGTGGCTCTCTGGTGTTTACACACGTCATAAAGTATTAAATTGTGGGTCTCTGATGTATACACACGCCATAAAGTATTAAATTGTGGTCCTCTGGTGTTTACTCTGGTGTTTACACACGTCATAAAGTATTAAATTGTGGTTCTCTGGTGTTTACACACGTCATAAAGTATTAAATTGTGGTTCTCTGGTGTTTACACACGTCATAAAGTATTAAATTGTGGTTCTGGTGTTTACACACGTCATAAAGTATTAAATTGTGGTTCTCTGGTGTTTACACACGTCATAAAGTATTAAATTGTGGGGTCTCTGGTGTTTACACACGTCATAAAGTATTAAATTGTGGTTCTCTGGTGTTTACACACGTCATAAAGTATTAAATTGTGGCTCTCTGGTGTTTACACACGTCATAAAGTATTAAATTGTGGCTCTCTGGTGTTTACACACGTCATAAAGTATTAAATTGTGGTTCTCTGGTGTTTACACACGTCATAAAGTATTAAATTGTGGCTCTGGTGTTTACACACGTCATAAAGTATTAAATTGTGGTTCTCTGGTGTTTACACACGTCATAAAGTATTAAATTGTGGTTCTCTGGTGTTTACACACGTCATAAAGTATTAAATTGTGGTTCTCTGGTGTTTACACACGTCATAAAGTATTAAATTGTGGTTCTCTGGTGTTTACACACGTCATAAAGTATTAAATTGTGGTTCTCTGGTGTTTACACACGTCATAAAGTATTAAATTGTGGCTCTCTGGTGTTTACACACGTCATAAAGTATTAAATTGTGGTCTCTGGTGTTTACACACGTCATAAAGTATTAAATTGTGGTTCTCTGGTGTTTACACACGTCATAAAGTATTAAATTGTGGTTCTCTGGTGTTTACACACGTCATAAAGTATTAAATTGTGGTTCTCTGGTGTTTACACACGTCATAAAGTATTAAATTGTGGCTCTCTGGTGTTTACACACGTCATAAAGTATTAAATTGTGGTTCTCTGGTGTTTACACACGTCATAAAGTATTAAATTGTGGTTCTCTGGTGTTTACACACGTCATAAAGTATTAAATTGTGTCTCTCTGGTGTTTACACACGTCATAAAGTATTAAATTGTGTCTCTCTGGTGTTTACACACGTCATAAAGTATTAAATTGTGTCTCTCTGGTGTTTACACACGTCATAAAGTATTAAATTGTGGTCTCTGGTTTACACACGTCATAAAGTATTAAATTGTGTTTACACACGTCATAAAGTATTAAATTGTGGCTCTCTGGTGTTTACACACGTCATAAAGTATTAAATTGTGGTCTCTGGTGTTTACACACGTCATAAAGTATTAAATTGTGGTTCTCTGGTGTTTACACACGTCATAAAGTATTAAATTGTGGTTCTCTGGTGTTTACACACGTCATAAAGTATTAAATTGTGGCTCTCTGGTGTTTACACACGTCATAAAGTATTAAATTGTGGCTCTCTGGTGTTTACACACGTCATAAAGTATTAAATTGTGGTTCTCTGGTGTTTACACACGTCATAAAGTATTAAATTGTGGTTCTCTGGTGTTTACACACGTCATAAAGTATTAAATTGTGGCTCTCTGGTGTTTACACACGTCATAAAGTATTAAATTGTGGCTCTCTGGTGTTTACACACGTCATAAAGTATTAAATTGTGGTTCTCTGGTGTTTACACACGTCATAAAGTATTAAATTGTGGTTCTCTGGTGTTTACACACGTCATAAAGTATTAAATTGTGGTTCTCTGGTGTTTACACACGTCATAAAGTATTAAATTGTGGTTCTCTGGTGTTTACACACGTCATAAAGTATTAAATTGTGGTTCTCTGGTTTTACACACGTCATAAAGTATTAAATTGTGGCTCTCTGGTGTTTACACACGTCATAAAGTATTAAATTGTGGCTCTCTGGTGTTTACACACGTCATAAAGTATTAAATTGTGGTTCTCTGGTGTTTACACACGTCATAAAGTATTAAATTGTGGGTTCTCTGGTGTTTACACACGTCATAAAGTATTAAATTGTGGTTCTCTGGTGTTTACACACGTCATAAAGTATTAAATTGTGGCTCTCTGGTGTTTACACACGTCATAAAGTATTAAATTGTGGTTCTCTGGTGTTTACACACGTCATAAAGTATTAAATTGTGGCTCTCTGGTGTTTACACACGTCATAAAGTATTAAATTGTGGTTCTCTGGTGTTTACACACGTCATAAAGTATTAAATTGTGGTTCTCTGGTGTTTACACACGTCATAAAGTATTAAATTGTGGTTCTCTGGTGTTTACACACGTCATAAAGTATTAAATTGTGGTGTCTCATGGTGTTTACACACGTCATAAAGTATTAAATTGTGGCTCTCTGGTGTTTACACACGTCATAAAGTATTAAATTGTGGTTCTCTGGTGTTTACACACGTCATAAAGTATTAAATTGTGGTTCTCTGGTGTTTACACACGTCATAAAGTATTAAATTGTGGTTCTCTGGTGTTTACACACGTCATAAAGTATTAAATTGTGGCTCTCTGGTGTTTACACACGTCATAAAGTATTAAATTGTGGTTCTCTGGTGTTTACACACGTCATAAAGTATTAAATTGTGGGTTCTCTGGTGTTTACACACGTCATAAAGTATTAAATTGTGGTTCTCTGGTGTTTACACACGTCATAAAGTATTAAATTGTGGCTCTCTGGTGTTTACACACGTCATAAAGTATTAAATTGTGGGTTCTGGTGTTTACACACGTCATAAAGTATTAAATTGTGGCTCTCTGGTGTTTACACACGTCATAAAGTATTAAATTGTGGCTCTCTGGTGTTTACACACGTCATAAAGTATTAAATTGGGCTCTGGTGTTTACACACGTCATAAAGTATTAAATTGTGGTTCTCTGGTGTTTACACACGTCATAAAGTATTAAATTGTGGTTCTCTGGTGTTTACACACGTCATAAAGTATTAAATTGTGGGCTCTGGTGTTTACACACGTCATAAAGTATTAAATTGTGGCTCTCTGGTGTTTACACACGTCATAAAGTATTAAATTGTGGCTCTCTGGTGTTTACACACGTCATAAAGTATTAAATTGTGGTTCTCTGGTGTTTACACACGTCATAAAGTATTAAATTGTGGGTCTCTGGTGTTTACACACGTCATAAAGTATTAAATTGTGGCTCTCTGGTGTTTACACACGTCATAAAGTATTAAATTGTGGTTCTCTGGTGTTTACACACGTCATAAAGTATTAAATTGTGGTTCTCTGGTGTTTACACACGTCATAAAGTATTAAATTGTGGCTTCTGGTGTTTACTAAAGTATTAAATTGTGGTGGTGTTTACACACGTCATAAAGTATTAAATTGTGGTTCTCTGGTGTTTACACACGTCATAAAGTATTAAATTGTGGTTCTCTGGTGTTTACACACGTCATAAAGTATTAAATTGTGGTTCTCTGGTGTTTACACACGTCATAAAGTATTAAATTGTGGTTCTCTGGTGTTTACACACGTCATAAAGTATTAAATTGTGGTTCTCTGGTGTTTACACACGTCATAAAGTATTAAATTGTGGTTCTGGTGTTTACACACGTCATAAAGTATTAAATTGTGGTTCTCTGGTGTTTACACACGTCATAAAGTATTAAATTGTGGTTCTCTGGTGTTTACACACGTCATAAAGTATTAAATTGTGGTTCTCTGGTGTTTACACACGTCATAAAGTATTAAATTGTGGCTCTCTGGTGTTTACACACGTCATAAAGTATTAAATTGGGCTCTCTGGTGTTTACACACGTCATAAAGTATTAAATTGTGGCTCTCTGGTGTTTACACACGTCATAAAGTATTAAATTGTGGCTCTCTGGTGTTTACACACGTCATAAAGTATTAAATTGTGGCTCTCTGGTGTTTACACACGTCATAAAGTATTAAATTGTGGCTCTCTGGTGTTTACACACGTCATAAAGTATTAAATTGTGGCTCTCTGGTGTTTACACACGTCATAAAGTATTAAATTGTGGTTCTCTGGTGTTTACACACGTCATAAAGTATTAAATTGTGGGTTTACTCTGGTGTTTACACACGTCATAAAGTATTAAATTGTGGTTCTCTGGTGTTTACACACGTCATAAAGTATTAAATTGTGGTTCTCTGGTGTTTACACACGTCATAAAGTATTAAATTGTGGCTCTCTGGTGTTTACACACGTCATAAAGTATTAAATTGTGGTCTCTGGTGTTTACACACGTGGTGTTTACACACGTCATAAAGTATTAAATTGTGGCTCTCTGGTGTTTACACACGTCATAAAGTATTAAATTGTGGCTCTCTGGTGTTTACACACGTCATAAAGTATTAAATTGTGGTTCTCTGGTGTTTACACACGTCATAAAGTATTAAATTGTGGTTCTCTGGTGTTTACACACGTCATAAAGTATTAAATTGTGGCTCTCTGGTGTTTACACACGTCATAAAGTATTAAATTGTGGCTTTCTGGTATTTACACACGTCATAAAGTATTAAATTGTGGCTCTCTGGTGTTTACACACGCCATAAAGTATTAAATTGTGGCTCTCTGGTGTTTACACACGTCATAAAGTATTAAATTGTGGCTCTGGTGTTTACACACGTCATAAAGTATTAAATTGTGGCTCTCTGGTGTTTACACACGTCATAAAGTATTAAATTGTGGCTCTCTGGTGTTTACACACGTCATAAAGTATTAAATTGTGGCTCTCTGGTGTTTACACACGTCATAAAGTATTAAATTGTGGCTCTCTGGTGTTTACACACGTCATAAAGTATTAAATTGTGGTTCTCTGGTGTTTACACACGTCATAAAGTATTAAATTGTGGTTCTCTGGTGTTTACACACGTCATAAAGTATTAAATTGTGGCTCTCTGGTGTTTACACACGTCATAAAGTATTAAATTGTGGCTCTCTGGTGTTTACACACGTCATAAAGTATTAAATTGTGGCTCTCTGGTGTTTACACACGTCATAAAGTATTAAATTGTGGCTCTCTGGTGTTTACACACGTCATAAAGTATTAAATTGTGGTTCTCTGGTGTTTACACACGTCATAAAGTATTAAATTGTGGCTCTGGTGTTTACACACGTCATAAAGTATTAAATTGTGGCTCTCTGGTGTTTACACACGTCATAAAGTATTAAATTGTGGCTCTCTGGTGTTTACACACGTCATAAAGTATTAAATTGTGGCTCTCTGGTGTTTACACACGTCATAAAGTATTAAATTGTGGTTCTCTGGTGTTTACACACGTCATAAAGTATTAAATTGTGGCTCTCTGGTGTTTACACACGTCATAAAGTATTAAATTGTGGCTCTCTGGTGTTTACACACGTCATAAAGTATTAAATTGTGGCTCTCTGGTGTTTACACACGTCATAAAGTATTAAATTGTGGTTCTCTGGTGTTTACACACGTCATAAAGTATTAAATTGTGGCTCTCTGGTGTTTACACACGTCATAAAGTATTAAATTGTGGCTCTCTGGTGTTTACACACGTCATAAAGTATTAAATTGTGGCTCTCTGGTGTTTACACACGTCATAAAGTATTAAATTGTGGTTCTCTGGTGTTTACACACGTCATAAAGTATTAAATTGTGGCTCTCTGGTGTTTACACACGTCATAAAGTATTAAATTGTGGCTCTCTGGTGTTTACACACGTCATAAAGTATTAAATTGTGGCTCTCTGGTGTTTACACACGTCATAAAGTATTAAATTGTGGCTCTCTGGTGTTTACACACGTCATAAAGTATTAAATTGTGGCTCTCTGGTGTTTACACACGTCATAAAGTATTAAATTGTGGTTCTACACACGTGTTTACACACGTCATAAAGTATTAAATTGTGGCTCTCTGGTGTTTACACACGTCATAAAGTATTAAATTGTGGCTCTCTGGTGTTTACACACGTCATAAAGTATTAAATTGTGGTTCTCTGGTGTTTACACACGTCATAAAGTATTAAATTGTGGCTCTCTGGTGTTTACACACGTCATAAAGTATTAAATTGTGGCTCTCTGGTGTTTACACACGTCATAAAGTATTAAATTGTGGTTCTCTGGTGTTTACACACGTCATAAAGTATTAAATTGTGGTTCTCTGGTGTTTACACACGTCATAAAGTATTAAATTGTGGCTCTCTGGTGTTTACACACGTCATAAAGTATTAAATTGTGGTCTCTGGTGTTTACACACGTCATAAAGTATTAAATTGTGGCTCTCTGGTGTTTACACACGTCATAAAGTATTAAATTGTGGCTCTCTGGTGTTTACACACGTCATAAAGTATTAAATTGTGGTTACTCTCATAAAGTATTTACACACGTCATAAAGTATTAAATTGTGGCTCTCTGGTGTTTACACACGCCATAAAGTAAAAGTATTAAATTGTGGCTCTCTGGTGTTTACACACGTCATAAAGTATTAAATTGTGGCTCTCTGGTGTTTACACACGTCATAAAGTATTAAATTGTGGTTCTCTGGTGTTTACACACGTCATAAAGTATTAAATTGTGGCTCTCTGGTGTTTACACACGTCATAAAGTATTAAATTGTGGTTCTCTGGTGTTTACACACGTCATAAAGTATTAAATTGTGGCTCTGGTGTTTACACACGTCATAAAGTATTAAATTGTGGCTCTCTGGTGTTTACACACGTCATAAAGTATTAAATTGTGGCTCTCTGGTGTTTACACACGTCATAAAGTATTAAATTGTGGCTCTCTGGTGTTTACACACGTCATAAAGTATTAAATTGTGGCTCTCTGGTGTTTACACACGTCATAAAGTATTAAATTGTGGCTCTCTGGTGTTTACACACGTCATAAAGTATTAAATTGTGGCTCTCTGGTGTTTACACACGTCATAAAGTATTAAATTGTGGCTCTCTGGTGTTTACACACGTCATAAAGTATTAAATTGTGGCTCTCTGGTGTTTACACACGTCATAAAGTATTAAATTGTGGCTCTCTGGTGTTTACACACGTCATAAAGTATTAAATTGTGGCTCTCTGGTGTTTACACACGTCATAAAGTATTAAATTGTGGCTCTCTGGTGTTTACACACGTCATAAAGTATTAAATTGTGGCTCTCTGGTGTTTACACACGTCATAAAGTATTAAATTGTGGTTCTCTGGTGTTTACACACGTCATAAAGTATTAAATTGTGGTTCTCTGGTGTTTACACACGTCATAAAGTATTAAATTGTGTCTCTCTGGTGTTTACACACGTCATAAAGTATTAAATTGTGGCTCTCTGGTGTTTACACACGTCATAAAGTATTAAATTGTGTCTCTCTGGTGTTTACACACGTCATAAAGTATTAAATTGTGGCTCTCTGGTGTTTACACACGTCATAAAGTATTAAATTGTGGCTCTCTGGTGTTTACACACGTCATAAAGTATTAAATTGTGGTTCTCTGGTGTTTACACACGTCATAAAGTATTAAATTGTGGCTCTCTGGTGTTTACACACGTCATAAAGTATTAAATTGTGGTTCTCTGGTGTTTACACACGTCATAAAGTATTAAATTGTGGCTCTCTGGTGTTTACACACGTCATAAAGTATTAAATTGTGGCTCTCTGGTGTTTACACACGTCATAAAGTATTAAATTGTGGCTCTCTGGTGTTTACACACGTCATAAAGTATTAAATTGTGGTTCTCTGGTGTTTACACACGTCATAAAGTATTAAATTGTGGCTCTCTGGTGTTTACACACGTCATAAAGTATTAAATTGTGGCTCTCTGGTGTTTACACACGTCATAAAGTATTAAATTGTGGTTCTCTGGTGTTTACACACGTCATAAAGTATTAAATTGTGGTTCTCTGGTGTTTACACACGTCATAAAGTATTAAATTGTGGCTCTCTGGTGTTTACACACGTCATAAAGTATTAAATTGTGGCTCTCTGGTGTTTACACACGTCATAAAGTATTAAATTGTGGCTCTCTGGTGTTTACACACGTCATAAAGTATTAAATTGTGGCTCTCTGGTGTTTACACACGTCATAAAGTATTAAATTGTGGTTCTCTGGTGTTTACACACGTCATAAAGTATTAAATTGTGGCTCTCTGGTGTTTACACACGTCATAAAGTATTAAATTGGGTTCTCTGGTGTTTACACACGTCATAAAGTATTAAATTGTGGCTCTCTGGTGTTTACACACGTCATAAAGTATTAAATTGTGGCTCTCTGGTGTTTACACACGTCATAAAGTATTAAATTGTGGCTCTCTGGTGTTTACACACGTCATAAAGTATTAAATTGTGGCTCTCTGGTGTTTACACACGTCATAAAGTATTAAATTGTGGCTCTCTGGTGTTTACACACGTCATAAAGTATTAAATTGTGGTTCTCTGGTGTTTACACACGTCATAAAGTATTAAATTGTGGTTCTCTGGTGTTTACACACGTCATAAAGTATTAAATTGTGGCTCTCTGGTGTTTACACACGTCATAAAGTATTAAATTGTGGCTCTCTGGTGTTACACACGTCATAAAGTATTAAATTGTGGCTCTCTGGTGTTTACACACGTCATAAAGTATTAAATTGTGGCTCTCTGGTGTTTACACACGTCATAAAGTATTAAATTGTGGCTCTCTGGTGTTTACACACGTCATAAAGTATTAAATTGTGGCTCTCTGGTGTTTACACACGTCATAAAGTATTAAATTGTGGTTCTCTGGTGTTTACACACGTCATAAAGTATTAAATTGTGGCTCTCTGGTGTTTACACACGTCATAAAGTATTAAATTGTGGCTCTCTGGTGTTTACACACGTCATAAAGTATTAAATTGTGGCTCTCTGGTGTTTACACACGTCATAAAGTATTAAATTGTGGCTCTCTGGTGTTTACACACGTCATAAAGTATTAAATTGTGGCTCTCTGGTGTTTACACACGTCATAAAGTATTAAATTGTGGCTCTCTGGTGTTTACACACGTCATAAAGTATTAAATTGTGGCTCTCTGGTGTTTACACACGTCATAAAGTATTAAATTGTGGCTCTCTGGTGTTTACACACGTCATAAAGTATTAAATTGTGGTTCTCTGGTGTTTACACACGTCATAAAGTATTAAATTGTGGCTCTCTGGTGTTTACACACGTCATAAAGTATTAAATTGTGGTTCTCTGGTGTTTACACACGTCATAAAGTATTAAATTGTGGCTCTCTGGTGTTTACACACGTCATAAAGTATTAAATTGTGGCTCTCTGGTGTTTACACACGTCATAAAGTATTAAATTGTGGTTCTCTGGTGTTTACACACGTCATAAAGTATTAAATTGTGGCTCTCTGGTGTTTACACACGTCATAAAGTATTAAATTGTGGCTCTCTGGTGTTTACACACGTCATAAAGTATTAAATTGTGGCTCTCTGGTGTTTACACACGTCATAAAGTATTAAATTGTGGCTCTCTGGTGTTTACACACGTCATAAAGTATTAAATTGTGGCTCTCTGGTGTTTACACACGTCATAAAGTATTAAATTGTGGCTCTCTGGTGTTTACACACGTCATAAAGTATTAAATTGTGGTTCTCTGGTGTTTACACACGTCATAAAGTATTAAATTGTGGCTCTCTGGTGTTTACACACGTCATAAAGTATTAAATTGTGGCTCTCTGGTGTTTACACACGTCATAAAGTATTAAATTGTGGTTCTCTGGTGTTTACACACGTCATAAAGTATTAAATTGTGGCTCTCTGGTGTTTACACACGTCATAAAGTATTAAATTGTGGTTCTCTGGTGTTTACACACGTCATAAAGTATTAAATTGTGGCTCTCTGGTGTTTACACACGTCATAAAGTATTAAATTGTGGCTCTCTGGTGTTTACACACGTCATAAAGTATTAAATTGTGGCTCTCTGGTGTTTACACACGTCATAAAGTATTAAATTGTGGCTCTCTGGTGTTTACACACGTCATAAAGTATTAAATTGTGGCTCTCTGGTGTTTACACACGTCATAAAGTATTAAATTGTGGCTCTCTGGTGTTTACACACGTCATAAAGTATTAAATTGTGGCTCTCTGGTGTTTACACACGTCATAAAGTATTAAATTGTGGTTCTCTGGTGTTTACACACGTCATAAAGTATTAAATTGTGGCTCTGGTGTTTACACACGTCATAAAGTATTAAATTGTGGCTCTCTGGTGTTTACACACGTCATAAAGTATTAAATTGTGGCTCTCTGGTGTTTACACACGTCATAAAGTATTAAATTGTGGCTCTCTGGTGTTTACACACGTCATAAAGTATTAAATTGTGGCTCTCTGGTGTTTACACACGTCATAAAGTATTAAATTGTGGTTCTCTGGTGTTTACACACGTCATAAAGTATTAAATTGTGGCTCTCTGGTGTTTACACACGTCATAAAGTATTAAATTGTGGCTCTCTGGTGTTTACACACGTCATAAAGTATTAAATTGTGGCTCTCTGGTGTTTACACACGTCATAAAGTATTAAATTGTGGCTCTCTGGTGTTTACACACGTCATAAAGTATTAAATTGTGGCTCTCTGGTGTTTACACACGTCATAAAGTATTAAATTGTGGCTCTCTGGTGTTTACACACGTCATAAAGTATTAAATTGTGGCTCTCTGGTGTTTACACACGTCATAAAGTATTAAATTGTGGCTCTCTGGTGTTTACACACGTCATAAAGTATTAAATTGTGGCTCTCTGGTGTTTACACACGTCATAAAGTATTAAATTGTGGTCTCTGGTGTTTACACACGTCATAAAGTATTAAATTGTGGCTCTCTGGTGTTTACACACGTCATAAAGTATTAAATTGTGGCTCTCTGGTGTTTACACACGTCATAAAGTATTAAATTGTGGCTCTCTGGTGTTTACACACGTCATAAAGTATTAAATTGTGGTTCTCTGGTGTTTACACACGTCATAAAGTATTAAATTGTGGCTCTCTGGTGTTTACACACGTCATAAAGTATTAAATTGTGGCTCTCTGGTGTTTACACACGTCATAAAGTATTAAATTGGTGTTTACACACGTCATAAAGTATTAAATTGTGGCTCTCTGGTGTTTACACACGTCATAAAGTATTAAATTGTGGCTCTCTGGTGTTTACACACGTCATAAAGTATTAAATTGTGGCTCTCTGGTGTTTACACACGTCATAAAGTATTAAATTGTGGTCTCTGGTGTATACACACGCCATAAAGTATTAAATTGTGGTTCTCTGGTGTTTACACACGTCATAAAGTATTAAATTGTGGCTCTCTGGTGTTTACACACGTCATAAAGTATTAAATTGTGGCTCTCTGGTGTTTACACACGTCATAAAGTATTAAATTGTGGCTCTCTGGTGTTTACACACGTCATAAAGTATTAAATTGTGGCTCTCTGGTGTTTACACACGTCATAAAGTATTAAATTGTGGCTCTCTGGTGTTTACACACGTCATAAAGTATTAAATTGTGGTTCTCTGGTGTTTACACACGTCATAAAGTATTAAATTGTGGCTCTCTGGTGTTTACACACGTCATAAAGTATTAAATTGTGGTTCTCTGGTGTTTACACACGTCATAAAGTATTAAATTGTGGCTCTCTGGTGTTTACACACGTCATAAAGTATTAAATTGTGGCTCTCTGGTGTTTACACACGTCATAAAGTATTAAATTGTGGCTCTCTGGTGTTTACACACGTCATAAAGTATTAAATTGTGGCTCTCTGGTGTTTACACACGTCATAAAGTATTAAATTGTGGCTCTCTGGTGTTTACACACGTCATAAAGTATTAAATTGTGGTTCTCTGGTGTATACACACGTCATAAAGTATTAAATTGTGGTTCTCTGGTGTTTACACACGTCATAAAGTATTAAATTGTGGCTCTCTGGTGTTTACACACGTCATAAAGTATTAAATTGTGGTTCTCTGGTGTTTACACAAAGTCATAAAGTATTAAATTGTGGTTCTCTGGTGTTTACACACGTCATAAAGTATTAAATTGTGGCTCTCTGGTGTTTACACACGTCATAAAGTATTAAATTGTGGCTCTCTGGTGTTTACACACGTCATAAAGTATTAAATTGTGGCTCTCTGGTGTTTACACACGTCATAAAGTATTAAATTGTGGCTCTCTGGTGTTTACACACGTCATAAAGTATTAAATTGTGGCTCTCTGGTGTTTACACACGTCATAAAGTATTAAATTGTGGTTCTCTGGTGTTTACACACGTCATAAAGTATTAAATTGTGGCTCTCTGGTGTTTACACACGTCATAAAGTATTAAATTGTGGCTCTCTGGTGTTTACACACGTCATAAAGTATTAAATTGTGGTTCTCTGGTGTTTACACACGTCATAAAGTATTAAATTGTGGCTCTCTGGTGTTTACACACGTCATAAAGTATTAAATTGTGGCTCTCTGGTGTTTACACACGTCATAAAGTATTAAATTGTGGCTCTCTGGTGTTTACACACGTCATAAAGTATTAAATTGTGGCTCTCTGGTGTTTACACACGTCATAAAGTATTAAATTGTGGCTCTCTGGTGTTTACACACGTCATAAAGTATTAAATTGTGGCTCTCTGGTGTTTACACACGTCATAAAGTATTAAATTGTGGCTCTCTGGTGTTTACACACGTCATAAAGTATTAAATTGTGGCTCTCTGGTGTTTACACACGTCATAAAGTATTAAATTGTGGCTCTCTGGTGTTTACACACGTCATAAAGTATTAAATTGTGGCTCTCTGGTGTTTACACACGTCATAAAGTATTAAATTGTGGTCTCTGGTGTTTACACACGTCATAAAGTATTAAATTGTGGCTCTCTGGTGTTTACACACGTCATAAAGTATTAAATTGTGGCTCTCTGGTGTTTACACACGTCATAAAGTATTAAATTGTGGTTCTCTGGTGTTTACACACGTCATAAAGTATTAAATTGTGGCTCTCTGGTGTTTACACACGTCATAAAGTATTAAATTGTGGCTCTCTGGTGTTTACACACGTCATAAAGTATTAAATTGTGGCTCTGGTGGTGTTTACACACGTCATAAAGTATTAAATTGTGGCTCTCTGGTGTTTACACACGTCATAAAGTATTAAATTGTGGCTCTCTGGTGTTTACACACGTCATAAAGTATTAAATTGTGGCTCTCTGGTGTTTACACACGTCATAAAGTATTAAATTGTGGCTCTCTGGTGTTTACACACGTCATAAAGTATTAAATTGTGGCTCTCTGGTGTTTACACACGTCATAAAGTATTAAATTGTGGCTCTCTGGTGTTTACACACGTCATAAAGTATTAAATTGTGGCTCTCTGGTGTTTACACACGTCATAAAGTATTAAATTGTGGCTCTCTGGTGTTTACACACGTCATAAAGTATTAAATTGTGGCTCTCTGGTGTTTACACACGTCATAAAGTATTAAATTGTGGCTCTCTGGTGTTTACACACGTCATAAAGTATTAAATTGGGCTCTCTGGTGTTTACACACGTCATAAAGTATTAAATTGTGGCTCTCTGGTGTTTACACACGTCATAAAGTATTAAATTGTGGCTCTCTGGTGTTTACACACGTCATAAAGTATTAAATTGTGGCTCTCTGGTGTTTACACACGTCATAAAGTATTAAATTGTGGCTCTCTGGTGTTTACACACGTCATAAAGTATTAAATTGTGGCTCTCTGGTGTTTACACACGTCATAAAGTATTAAATTGTGGCTCTCTGGTGTTTACACACGTCATAAAGTATTAAATTGTGGCTCTCTGGTGTTTACACACGTCATAAAGTATTAAATTGTGGCTCTCTGGTGTTTACACACGTCATAAAGTATTAAATTGTGGCTCTCTGGTGTTTACACACGTCATAAAGTATTAAATTGTGGCTCTCTGGTGTTTACACACGTCATAAAGTATTAAATTGTGGCTCTCTGGTGTTTACACACGTCATAAAGTATTAAATTGTGGCTCTCTGGTGTTTACACACGTCATAAAGTATTAAATTGTGGTTCTCTGGTGTTTACACACGTCATAAAGTATTAAATTGTGGCTCTCTGGTGTTTACACACGTCATAAAGTATTAAATTGTGGCTCTCTGGTGTTTACACACGTCATAAAGTATTAAATTGTGGTTCTCTGGTGTTTACACACGTCATAAAGTATTAAATTGTGGCTCTCTGGTGTTTACACACGTCATAAAGTATTAAATTGTGGCTCTCTGGTGTTTACACACGTCATAAAGTATTAAATTGTGGCTCTCTGGTGTTTACACACGTCATAAAGTATTAAATTGTGGCTCTCTGGTGTTTACACACGTCATAAAGTATTAAATTGTGGTTCTCTGGTGTTTACACACGTCATAAAGTATTAAATTGTGGCTCTCTGGTGTTTACACACGTCATAAAGTATTAAATTGTGGCTCTCTGGTGTTTACACACGTCATAAAGTATTAAATTGTGGCTCTCTGGTGTTTACACACGTCATAAAGTATTAAATTGTGGTTCTCTGGTGTTTACACACGTCATAAAGTATTAAATTGTGGCTCTCTGGTGTTTACACACGTCATAAAGTATTAAATTGTGGCTCTCTGGTGTTTACACACGTCATAAAGTATTAAATTGTGGTTCTCTGGTGTTTACACACGTCATAAAGTATTAAATTGTGGTTCTCTGGTGTTTACACACGTCATAAAGTATTAAATTGTGGCTCTCTGGTGTTTACACACGTCATAAAGTATTAAATTGTGGCTCTCTGGTGTTTACACACGTCATAAAGTATTAAATTGTGGTTCTCTGGTGTTTACACACGCCATAAAGTATTAAATTGTGGGTCTCTGATGTATACACACGCCATAAAGTATTAAATTGTGGTTCTCTGGTGTTTACACACGTCATAAAGTATTAAATTGTGGCTCTCTGGTGTTTACACACGTCATAAAGTATTAAATTGTGGCTCTCTGGTGTTTACACACGTCATAAAGTATTAAATTGTGGCTCTCTGGTGTTTACACACGTCATAAAGTATTAAATTGTGGCTCTCTGGTGTTTACACACGTCATAAAGTATTAAATTGTGGCTCTCTGGTGTTTACACACGTCATAAAGTATTAAATTGTGGCTCTCTGGTGTTTACACACGTCATAAAGTATTAAATTGTGGCTCTCTGGTGTTTACACACGTCATAAAGTATTAAATTGTGGCTCTCTGGTGTTTACACACGTCATAAAGTATTAAATTGTGGCTCTCTGGTGTTTACACACGTCATAAAGTATTAAATTGTGGCTCTCTGGTGTTTACACACGTCATAAAGTATTAAATTGTGGCTCTCTGGTGTTTACACACGTCATAAAGTATTAAATTGTGGCTCTCTGGTGTTTACACACGTCATAAAGTATTAAATTGTGGCTCTCTGGTGTTTACACACGTCATAAAGTATTAAATTGTGGCTCTCTGGTGTTTACACACGTCATAAAGTATTAAATTGTGGCTCTCTGGTGTTTACACACGTCATAAAGTATTAAATTGTGGCTCTCTGGTGTTTACACACGTCATAAAGTATTAAATTGTGGCTCTCTGGTGTTTACACACGTCATAAAGTATTAAATTATGGCTCTCTGGTGTTTACACACGTCATAAAGTATTAAATTGTGGCTCTCTGGTGTTTACACACGTCATAAAGTATTAAATTGTGGCTCTCTGGTGTTTACACACGTCATAAAGTATTAAATTGTGGCTCTCTGGTGTTTACACACGTCATAAAGTATTAAATTGTGGCTCTCTGGTGTTTACACACGTCATAAAGTATTAAATTGTGGCTCTCTGGTGTTTACACACGTCATAAAGTATTAAATTGTGGCTCTCTGGTGTTTACACACGTCATAAAGTATTAAATTGTGGCTCTCTGGTGTTTACACACGTCATAAAGTATTAAATTGTGGCTCTCTGGTGTTTACACACGTCATAAAGTATTAAATTGTGGCTCTCTGGTGTTTACACACGTCATAAAGTATTAAATTGTGGCTCTCTGGTGTTTACACACGTCATAAAGTATTAAATTGTGGCTCTCTGGTGTTTACACACGTCATAAAGTATTAAATTGTGGCTCTCTGGTGTTTACACACGTCATAAAGTATTAAATTGTGGCTCTCTGGTGTTTACACACGTCATAAAGTATTAAATTGTGGCTCTCTGGTGTTTACACACGTCATAAAGTATTAAATTGTGGCTCTCTGGTGTTTACACACGTCATAAAGTATTAAATTGTGGCTCTCTGGTGTTTACACACGTCATAAAGTATTAAATTGTGGCTCTCTGGTGTTTACACACGTCATAAAGTATTAAATTGTGGCTCTCTGGTGTTTACACACGTCATAAAGTATTAAATTGTGGCTCTCTGGTGTTTACACACGTCATAAAGTATTAAATTGTGGCTCTCTGGTGTTTACACACGTCATAAAGTATTAAATTGTGGCTCTCTGGTGTTTACACACGTCATAAAGTATTAAATTGTGGCTCTCTGGTGTTTACACACGTCATAAAGTATTAAATTGTGGCTCTCTGGTGTTTACACACGTCATAAAGTATTAAATTGTGGCTCTCTGGTGTTTACACACGTCATAAAGTATTAAATTGTGGCTCTCTGGTGTTTACACACGTCATAAAGTATTAAATTGTGGCTCTCTGGTGTTTACACACGTCATAAAGTATTAAATTGTGGCTCTCTGGTGTTTACACACGTCATAAAGTATTAAATTGTGGCTCTCTGGTGTTTACACACGTCATAAAGTATTAAATTGTGGCTCTCTGGTGTTTACACACGTCATAAAGTATTAAATTGTGGCTCTCTGGTGTTTACACACGTCATAAAGTATTAAATTGTGGCTCTCTGGTGTTTACACACGTCATAAAGTATTAAATTGTGGCTCTCTGGTGTTTACACACGTCATAAAGTATTAAATTGTGGCTCTCTGGTGTTTACACACGTCATAAAGTATTAAATTGTGGCTCTCTGGTGTTTACACACGTCATAAAGTATTAAATTGTGGCTCTCTGGTGTTTACACACGTCATAAAGTATTAAATTGTGGCTCTCTGGTGTTTACACACGTCATAAAGTATTAAATTGTGGCTCTCTGGTGTTTACACACGTCATAAAGTATTAAATTGTGGCTCTCTGGTGTTTACACACGTCATAAAGTATTAAATTGTGGCTCTCTGGTGTTTACACACGTCATAAAGTATTAAATTGTGGCTCTCTGGTGTTTACACACGTCATAAAGTATTAAATTGTGGCTCTCTGGTGTTTACACACGTCATAAAGTATTAAATTGTGGCTCTCTGGTGTTTACACACGTCATAAAGTATTAAATTGTGGCTCTCTGGTGTTTACACACGTCATAAAGTATTAAATTGTGGCTCTGGTGGTGTTTACACACACGTCATAAAGTATTAAATTGTGGCTCTCTGGTGTTTACACACGTCATAAAGTATTAAATTGTGGCTCTCTGGTGTTTACACACGTCATAAAGTATTAAATTGTGGCTCTCTGGTGTTTACACACGTCATAAAGTATTAAATTGTGGCTCTCTGGTGTTTACACACGTCATAAAGTATTAAATTGTGGCTCTCTGGTGTTTACACACGTCATAAAGTATTAAATTGTGGCTCTCTGGTGTTTACACACGTCATAAAGTATTAAATTGTGGCTCTCTGGTGTTTACACACGTCATAAAGTATTAAATTGTGGCTCTCTGGTGTTTACACACGTCATAAAGTATTAAATTGTGGCTCTCTGGTGTTTACACACGTCATAAAGTATTAAATTGTGGCTCTCTGGTGTTTACACACGTCATAAAGTATTAAATTGTGGCTCTCTGGTGTTTACACACGTCATAAAGTATTAAATTGTGGTCTCTGGTGTTTACACACGTCATAAAGTATTAAATTGTGGCTCTCTGGTGTTTACACACGTCATAAAGTATTAAATTGTGGCTCTCTGGTGTTTACACACGTCATAAAGTATTAAATTGTGGCTCTCTGGTGTTTACACACGTCATAAAGTATTAAATTGTGGCTCTCTGGTGTTTACACACGTCATAAAGTATTAAATTGTGGCTCTCTGGTGTTTACACACGTCATAAAGTATTAAATTGTGGCTCTCTGGTGTTTACACACGTCATAAAGTATTAAATTGTGGCTCTCTGGTGTTTACACACGTCATAAAGTATTAAATTGTGGCTCTCTGGTGTTTACACACGTCATAAAGTATTAAATTGTGGCTCTCTGGTGTTTACACACGTCATAAAGTATTAAATTGTGGCTCTCTGGTGTTTACACACGTCATAAAGTATTAAATTGTGGCTCTCTGGTGTTTACACACGTCATAAAGTATTAAATTGTGGCTCTCTGGTGTTTACACACGTCATAAAGTATTAAATTGTGGCTCTCTGGTGTTTACACACGTCATAAAGTATTAAATTGTGGCTCTCTGGTGTTTACACACGTCATAAAGTATTAAATTGTGGCTCTCTGGTGTTTACACACGTCATAAAGTATTAAATTGTGGCTCTCTGGTGTTTACACACGTCATAAAGTATTAAATTGTGGCTCTCTGGTGTTTACACACGTCATAAAGTATTAAATTGTGGCTCTCTGGTGTTTACACACGTCATAAAGTATTAAATTGTGGCTCTCTGGTGTTTACACACGTCATAAAGTATTAAATTGTGGCTCTCTGGTGTTTACACACGTCATAAAGTATTAAATTGTGGCTCTCTGGTGTTTACACACGTCATAAAGTATTAAATTGTGGCTCTCTGGTGTTTACACACGTCATAAAGTATTAAATTGTGGCTCTCTGGTGTTTACACACGTCATAAAGTATTAAATTGTGGCTCTCTGGTGTTTACACACGTCATAAAGTATTAAATTGTGGCTCTCTGGTGTTTACACACGTCATAAAGTATTAAATTGTGGCTCTCTGGTGTTTACACACGTCATAAAGTATTAAATTGTGGCTCTCTGGTGTTTACACACGTCATAAAGTATTAAATTGTGGCTCTCTGGTGTTTACACACGTCATAAAGTATTAAATTGTGGCTCTCTGGTGTTTACACACGTCATAAAGTATTAAATTGTGGCTCTCTGGTGTTTACACACGTCATAAAGTATTAAATTGTGGCTCTCTGGTGTTTACACACGTCATAAAGTATTAAATTGTGGCTCTCTGGTGTTTACACACGTCATAAAGTATTAAATTGTGGCTCTCTGGTGTTTACACACGTCATAAAGTATTAAATTGTGGCTCTCTGGTGTTTACACACGTCATAAAGTATTAAATTGTGGCTCTCTGGTGTTTACACACGTCATAAAGTATTAAATTGTGGCTCTCTGGTGTTTACACACGTCATAAAGTATTAAATTGTGGCTCTCTGGTGTTTACACACGTCATAAAGTATTAAATTGTGGCTCTCTGGTGTTTACACACGTCATAAAGTATTAAATTGTGGCTCTCTGGTGTTTACACACGTCATAAAGTATTAAATTGTGGCTCTCTGGTGTTTACACACGTCATAAAGTATTAAATTGTGGCTCTCTGGTGTTTACACACGTCATAAAGTATTAAATTGTGGCTCTCTGGTGTTTACACACGTCATAAAGTATTAAATTGTGGCTCTCTGGTGTTTACACACGTCATAAAGTATTAAATTGTGGCTCTCTGGTGTTTACACACGTCATAAAGTATTAAATTGTGGCTCTCTGGTGTTTACACACGTCATAAAGTATTAAATTGTGGCTCTCTGGTGTTTACACACGTCATAAAGTATTAAATTGTGGCTCTCTGGTGTTTACACACGTCATAAAGTATTAAATTGTGGCTCTCTGGTGTTTACACACGTCATAAAGTATTAAATTGTGGCTCTCTGGTGTTTACACACGTCATAAAGTATTAAATTGTGGCTCTCTGGTGTTTACACACGTCATAAAGTATTAAATTGTGGCTCTCTGGTGTTTACACACGTCATAAAGTATTAAATTATGGCTCTCTGGTGTTTACACACGTCATAAAGTATTAAATTGTGGCTCTCTGGTGTTTACACACGTCATAAAGTATTAAATTGTGGTTCTCTGGTGTTTACACACGTCATAAAGTATTAAATTGTGGCTCTCTGGTGTTTACACACGTCATAAAGTATTAAATTGTGGCTCTCTGGTGTCTTGGTGTTTACACACGTCATAAAGTATTAAATTATGGCTCTCTGGTGTTTACACACGTCATAAAGTATTAAATTGTGGCTCTCTGGTGTTTACACACGTCATAAAGTATTAAATTATGGCTCTCTGGTGTTTACACACGTCATAAAGTATTAAATTATGGCTCTCTGGTGTTTACACACGTCATAAAGTATTAAATTGTGGCTCTCTGGTGTTTACACACGTCATAAAGTATTAAATTGTGGCTCTCTGGTGTTTACACACGTCATAAAGTATTAAATTGTGGCTCTCTGGTGTTTACACACGTCATAAAGTATTAAATTGTGGCTCTCTGGTGTTTACACACGTCATAAAGTATTAAATTGTGGCTCTCTGGTGTTTACACACGTCATAAAGTATTAAATTGTGGCTCTCTGGTGTTTACACACGTCATAAAGTATTAAATTGTGGCTCTCTGGTGTTTACACACGTCATAAAGTATTAAATTGTGGCTCTCTGGTGTTTACACACGTCATAAAGTATTAAATTGTGGCTCTCTGGTGTTTACACACGTCATAAAGTATTAAATTATAGTTCTCTGGTGTTTACACACGTCATAAAGTATTAAATTGTGGCTCTCTGGTGTTTACACACGCCATAAAGTATTAAATTGTGGCTCTCTGGTGTTTACACACGTTATAAAGTATTAAATTATGGCTCTCTGGTGTTTACACACGTCATAAAGTATTAAATTGTGGCTCTCTGGTGTTTACACACGTCATAAAGTATTAAATTATGGCTCTCTGGTGTTTACACACGCCATAAAGTATTAAATTGTGGCTCTCTGGTGTTTACACACGCCATAAAGTATTAAATTATGGCTCTCTGGTGTTTACACACGTCATAAAGTATTAAATTATAGTTCTCTGGTGTTTACACACGCCATAAAGTATTAAATTGTGGCTCTCTGGTGTTTACATACGTCATAAAGTATTAAATTATGGCTCTCTGGTGTTTACACACGTCATAAAGTATTAAATTGTGGCTCTCTGGTGTTTACACACGTTATAAAGTATTAAATTGTGGCTCTCTGGTGTTTACACACGCCATAAAGTATTAAATTATGGCTCTCTGGTGTTTACACACGCCATAAAGTATTAAATTATATGTCTTTCGTGTTGATAAACGCTATTGTTTACACAATTACTTGAATGAAGTGTTAGTACGTTTGAAAATCTGACTCCTATACACAGTGTTTATGTTGGTGTCATTCCTTTTTCAATAAGTCTCAAATGATATGTAACAAAAACCTCCAGTTTTATAACAATATTAATAAACATTAAACAATATTATAGTAGTTATTCGTTTTTATTTGTTTTTAAGCCAAGAGCCTCGTAAAGGAATTGTGTCTCTACAACAATTCTATAATCCACGTACTAAACTTTGTTCGTAGTTAATCACAAAACTGCATATTGGACTGTCCGTGCTCTGCCAACCTCGGGTATGAACATTCGGTTTTGGGTTTGTAAGCCTGTAGAAATACCTCTGACCACTAGGGTGTTCATGTACAGAAGGGTTTATTTAGTATAAAAAAAGGCATATAGAAGTTTTTGTTCGAAGTTTGCGCAAAGTTACACGAGGACTATCTGTGCAAACGGTCCCTAATGTAGTAGTGTTAGACCAAGAGGGAAGGCAACTAGTAAACACCACCCACCGCCAACTCTTGGTCTATTCTTTCATCAACGAATAGTGAGATTAATCGTACATTATAACGCCCCTACGGCTATTAGGCATGTTTGGTTCGAGGGGGATTTGAATCCTTTATCCATTAGATTAGGCGTCGAGCGCCCTAACAACTGTCCATGACGGGTCTGATAAGTTTTAAACCTTGTATTATTAACAGCGTATTTTAGGCTTGTTTTCCAGTTATCTGATACCGAAGAAGAAAATTTGAATCTCGTGTTTTTAACAAAACAGTTGCGGAAACCTTTCCGGAAGCAAATAAATACACACATAGAAATATTTTCACGTTTTTCTCAGTTATTTAAGTGTAATTTTAGTTACGTATTGTTGAAATGAGGTGAAAATAGCACACTAAGACATGTGAATTACAATGTAAAATGGTTGACATAAGGTTAGTGATATGAATTGTAATGTGAAACAGCCGAAACATAGAATACGGTTATTAAACAGGCTTACAATAATTAATAAGTGTGTAGCTAACGTTTCGTTTTGTGGCGTATGAAGCCTTTATGTGTTCTGTCAAGTACCAGAACAGAACAATATGTGAAATGTATTTAAGTTGTTGTTTTTTGTTTGTTTTTTCGAGTGTTGAGGTAGTAAAGGTACTTACTTTTGTCCTAAGGAACACTGTATTTGTTGAATTTATATTTTTCTGGTTTGCTGAAACTCGGGATAAACATGATATAAAAAGATAATGGATATAAAAATAAGTTTGTAAATATACAGAAATATTACAAAGATAAATTAGAAATTCAGTAATCGACGAAAACAATCGCTACCGAAGCACGCGACTCTGTTCGTGCCACGGCCGAGTTCCGATTTATCACGAGATATTTCGTGCTAAGGCCCTTTGTTCCTATTTCTTATCAAATTTGTATACATTTTAACAACACTATACCGTCGTTTCTGTAAGTTAAAAGGCTACAGCAAAAGGTGACATTACGTGGCATACAAGAGCAGAATAAATGAAAAGTAAAGACAGAATTAGGGCAAAAGTGCAGACGAAAACGTTTAATGGAGAAGAAATTCACACGAAAATGGTAAGCATAGAATAAACAGTACAGGAAGCGAAATAAATATCTTAATTAGGCGCTAGAAATATAGTAAAGTAAGAAAATAAAACCAAAACATTGGGCACAGTGAGAAATCCTGAGAATTGGAGAAGATACGATCAGAGCATTCTGAGAAATGAACTGTTACAATACAGAATTAAATCAGAGAGGTGACACAGAATCAAAGAAATCTCAGAAGAAAGGTAAGTAAAGGATGAAACCAGTAAAATGAGATACCAAAGAAATATTAGAAACTAGAGACTTTTTACACAGTTAGGGGTGAAAACTGAGGAACTTTGTTTGTTTTGTAATTTCGCACAAAGCTACTCGAGGGCTATCTGTGCTAGCCGTCCCTAATTTAGCAGTGTAAGACTAGAGGGAAGGCAGCTAGTCATCACCACCCACCGCCAACTCTTGGCCTACTCTTTTGTCAACGAATAGTGGGATTGACCGTCACATTATACACCCCCACGGCTGGGAGGGCGAGCATGTTTAGCGCGACGCGGGCGCGAACCCGCGACCCTCGGATTACGAGTCGTACGCCTTACGCGCTTGACCATGCCAGGCCTTACTGAGGAACTAGCTACAGGAAGAAAGGAAACTAGTCACGAGACATAATCACAGAATAAATCAGAGAAAAATGTTAGAGTTAGAGATGAAACTATAGAAACCACACGTAATCAGAGAAGAAATTTAAGGAAACGATTTCAATGACAAACAAAATTATAAAAAATAATTACAGTAAAATGGGAGATGAAGTGACAGAAAAAGTGTGAGAAAATCGTTACGTGAAAAAAATGAAAGTGGAACAAGACGTAATCAGAGAAGAAAAAACAATAACACACGAAGAACGAGACGGAAGAAGACTAAATAATTATTTTGTAGCTCTTTCTTATAACTGGTGACTAAAAATATAACTAATGGATTGTGACGTTTTCAACTGAGCTAACAGCAAGAGATTCACTTGCTGTGTTGCTTACGATCTTTGAGGTTTCTTAATTTTAAACTTAAAACTTAAAGAGTTTACTTGTTGTATTACTTATTACGATTAAAATCTAATTAAAGAACTGTTGATTGTATAACCTTTTAACGGAATGTATGAAATAAAATTGACGATATTCGCATCTGATGGAACTACGTTTTAATAAACTTAATTATTATCGTCAATCATGATTTGTTATAGAACCAACAATAAAAATAAACGATTCCTGTTATGAACCATTATTATGGTTTGTGATAAATGAATATTGTTTACCCTATGAAATTTGCACACTTAGTTTTTATTATTCACATTGACTATTTCTAAAACAATATCAGATGTATGACCCGGATGATCCTTTATAAACACACACATATGTGTGCTTTCTTAAGTGGTATTTTAATATATATTATTTGGTTGTCGTTAAGCCCAAAGCTTTCCGAGGACTGTGGATCGTTACAGAAATCCTACACTGGAGTTTCCATTACAAAAGTCTATGTCATGTCAAACACACACAATTCCTCCCAACTTGTTTCCATATACCATCTAGGGCGCAAGGATAACAGTTTCCTGGGGCCTGTTTAAACAGCTTGATTACGTAAGAATCCGTAAGCGCTATGTCCAGCAAATTGATCACTATGTCTTCGGATAAAATAACATGAATAACTATTTCATTATCCAGCTGCTTTAACTATGTGACAGTTGAAAGGAAGGTTTTACTGGAAGTCTCATCTTGATGGACCCAAACCCCATTGGGCTCATTACCAAATGGAGATTCTTTTTTATTATGTTGAATACTGTTGCCTATGACATACAGACAGCTTTTGCTACAGACCTTTGTGTTAGAGGATTCTCATCTAGTACAAGATACTGCACTTTGGTTACCAAAGTTGGCATAAGACTTCTTATAGGTCAATTTCTGAAGGTTCTTCATATCCCATGTTGATTCATATATTTTTTTGTTTTCAAGTGCTATTGAATAAAAGCGAAGTTCTAAATTCCTCGACTTGAACTTATCATTATGATCTGAGCGAATGAATATTTTGCAGCTGAAAGGGCGAAAGCAATCAATTTACATTGACGTCACACTACCAAACAATGTCAAAATGTAGTTCTGATGCTTTCTATTCCTCCGCGACTTTATATCAGCTATGATTGTCACATGACTTAGACGTTCAAAACTATTTTAATATAACGTAGTCAACCCTCTGCATATCTTCCTATATGGCAAATAAATATTGATGAAAGTTTCACCAACCATGCAAGAAAAACAAAACCAAAAAAACACACACAAAGCCTTACTTATACAACAACTCAAGCTCAAAATAAACCAATACAAAGGAACACCTTTATACCTATATTAATAAATATAATCAAAGATCTCAGCACGCCCTCTACATTCCTACACTCAATTACACAACCGCCTTCAAACATGTGGTCAGCTCTCGGTCAGTTATTTCTTTCTTTCTTTGTAAACCTGACGATGACTGAAGAAGGTTCGCTCCTCTACATACGGCTTTCTCTACCCATACCAGCCGTTGTTTACATCGATAATTTTCTCTACAAGTGGGTTTTCTTGTCAACACACATATATCAACATGTATGCGCAGATCACCGTAACTGTGTCAAAGCTAAATTAAAAGTGAATTCATGTCAAATCTAATTTACTCATATGGAAATTTATTTGCTTTTGAGTTTCGCGAAAAGCTACACGAGGGCTATCTGTGCTAGCCGTCCCTAATTTAGCAGTTTATGACTAGAGGGAAGGCAACTAGTCATCACCACCCACCGCCAACTCTTGGGGTGATCTTTTACCAACGAATAGTAGGATTTACCGCAAATTATAACACTTGAATTGGTAAACATATTTAGTGCGACTGTGATTCGAACCTGCAATCCTCAGATTACGAGTCAAGCGTCTTAACCACCTGGCCATGCCGAGCCCATATATAATAAGTAAAGACTAGATAAAGTTATATATGTTAATTCAGTATAAACATAATACTACAGTGTTATATTTAATAGACTAAATTCACTTTATTGTGTTGTATGTGACGTAAACAAAAGTGTTTATTTTGAATGTTATTTGACGCTCTCGCGTTCACGCCTTATAAGAAGAGCACAAGCAATTTCTATCACGAACTTACTATGCGTCCATGCTAGCGCTGACGTTCTGTCAATTTCAATTAAGCAAATAATAGTTGAGTAATACAAAAAAAGCAAGCAGTCGATACTTTTAATTTCTAGCCTGTAAATTCGTAATACAGCTGTACGTACAAGTCAATAACTCACGGTCGTCATGGTACCGACCAGTACCTGTTTTGTGATTCTATAGTAACGGTGAGGCCGAACTGTGGTACTAGAGAAATCTCTCGCTTGTTTTTTTTGTGTGTGCGTGTTTTGCGAGCTACGTTTATGACTCCCGACAACGTGTAAGTTTGTTTTGGAGGGAAGAGTAATATTTTGTTTTAGAATACACAGAAATTTGTCGTAAATACGTGTGTGTGTTTTTCTTATAGCAAAGCCACATCGGGCGATTTGCTGAGCACACCGAGAGAAATCGAACCCCTTAACTTAGGTTCTTAAATCCTAGACTTACCGCTGTACTAGCAAGGGGCTCGTAAATAAGTATACATGTTATATCACGTGACTAAAGAAATGAAAGTCGTAAGTTACTAATTACTCTTTATTATGGGAAAAAAAAACCTAACAACAATTTGATTTTAGATGTTCTCTGACGGTAAAGTCACGTTCTGGCCAAAATATATAGTTGTAAGTACTTTTCAAAAAAGCAATAACCGTTCTTTCACATCTACATAATCCTAGTCAGCTCCAGACGGTGATTAAACTGAAGGATTTGTGTTACAGTATTTCTTCTGTATGTTAAACAACTAGGTGAAAAATAACTTTTAAAAAGGGATATACACACGAACAGTTGTGAGGTGCGAGTTAAACTCAATACTTATTTTAACAAAAGGCTTATGTAAATATTGTTCCAACCACTGGTGTGTTTGTTGTATCTCAGCCGGCCTGATGAGCTCTGATAATAGGATTCGACGAAGTACAGCTGACATTGTGTGGATGAGGTGCTATTGTTACTCGTATTCTCAGGAAAAACCCCGAGAGACCGAATTGTGGATATAATTTCAAAAAATAACACTATCGTCACTAGTAGTTGTGTGTGTGAAAAGTGAACCATGAATAGAACGACCCCTCTCCCCAATTACCCAAATGAAATCTTCGAGATGCCCGTAGTTATTTTGTAAATAAAGTCTTGTTTGTTTATGCGGCACTTCAATTAGATATTTTCGATATAACGCATAACAAGTTAACAGTTTACACCAGTAAAGATAAACAGTAAAATTTGTGGAAGAAACATTTTATATAAAACAACACTATATGTTATTTTACAAAAAAAAAAAGCTATAGGTAAAAAACAACAACAGCCTAACAGTAAAAAACAACGCGTACAAATAAATTCCAACACTTTTCGCGGATGGCTGGCTGTTTCTGTCTCGAACCATAAAACATTGTACTGCAGCGACTTGAGTTCAACGAACCTACACGACAGCAGTGTTCTGACAATGTTCACCGTTTCCACGTTTTTCAAAACTAAACATTAAAGAAATAAAATGCGTGAAAGATAACTTACTGTAAGAAACGTCTTATATTTTGAAGGAAACTTACCAGTTACATCTAGACAATCGTATTTTAAAAGTGTAAGAACAATATCTACACGATTTTGAACAAAATAAAAATAACATTCCTTTATCGCTAAAACGGTTGTAAAGGAAAACTCTCTCACAACGCACTCTACCGTCCATTTCTTTAGCAGCGAATTATTAGAATCAACATTTCGGATTTAGCACTTAAACTTCACTAATTAAAATAATGGATAATGTAAGGTATTTAAATGAGTGAATAAAGTTTAATTTTAAATAATTAATACTAATAAATCATGCTTAAAAGTTTGTCATTAGTCTAGAAATAGACTCTAGGGTTTCATTTTTTCATAACCATGATAATCCGCATATAGAAACTTATATAAGCGCAGTTTCTATGCGCTGATTTGAACTCAAACGGACACATTCAAACTCATTTGACCATAAACACGAGAAAGACCCCATGAAACTTCTGTATCTGGAACAAACCTATTTTCCCTAAACCTTACACTGAAATGGATATATATCTTCTTCAAGATTGTTTGAACCTTACCAAAGCTCATAAATTTGAAGTAATTAATGAAATAATAAAAACGTGTCTATTTTGTTAGAAGTAAACAACCGTATAATATCAAAATGTTGTGTTTATTTAATCAGACACTCAACGTTTCGCTTTACAGCTTATTTAGAAGCATTCAATAAAACACAAGCCGAAACTGGCAGTACAAAGCTTCGAATAATGTTTAATTAACAAAATAAAAAAACAACATTTTTATGTTATAAAGTCGTTTATTTCTAGCATTAATATGTTGTCTCTACACCTATATGCACTACAGAAATTAAATAATGTCTCCTTTGTTGTGTATTTCAATAAACCTGGTACTGGGAGAATTGTTTATCCAGAAACAAAGTTAAACCTGGTCTTCGCTAGTGATATTTTAATCACATGATCTTTGCAGTTGAAGATGACAAGTTTTCATTTCTCTTTATCTCCAGAAAATAAATAATGAAGTAATTAAGAAACAGTGGAAAGTTTACAAAGATTTAACAACAAAACTCGAGGGCTATCTGTGCTAGCCGTCCCTAATTTAGTAGTATAAGACGAGAAGGAAGGCAGCTAGTCATCACTACCCACCGCCAACTCTTGGGATACTCTTTTTACCAACGAATAGTGGGATTGACCGTAACTTTATAACGCCCCCACGGCTGAAAAGGCGAGCAAGTTTGGCGCGATGGGGATTCGAACCCACGAATTACGAGTCGACGTCAACCGGAGACATATCTTTAGTTTCTAATGTGTTTTCCTTATAGAAAAGCCACATGAGGCTATCTGCTGAGCCCACTGATTACGAGTCGCACGCCTTAACACGCTTGGCCATGCCGGGCCAAACGTCATGCTATCTGAAAGGTGCAGCCAGATTGTAGAATTATTTTTAAACATAATACTGTTATGTTGGAAAATATTTTGTTGTTTATAATGTTTATTGTTTTAACTATATAAATGCAATTTTTCCATTATTTTTAATTATATTTTGGCAGATTATTTGTTTTGTTGGTTTGGATTTAGGGTAAATCAAAATCTCCAAACATTTATACTTGAGAATGATCATACCAGTAAGCGAAACGTCGTACCTGTTTTAAAAATAGTTGTCCTTCTTGTAAAAGCTGTAACTTGTAATAAAACAGCACTTATAACCAGTAAGTAAATTCAGAACGAAACCATAAAAATCGTTCATTGTAACAAATGGTTAATGTAAATTAGTCGTATCCCAGAACTTTGTATTAAGGGAAACGCGACGTGGTCATTGGATATGACAAATAAGAGTGTGTTTGGAAATTTTGAATACTGTTGTAATACATTCTTCTAGTAATTGAAAATTCTTAAGGGATTAGATAAAGAATGTAGTATTTATAAATGTAATAGTGTAATTTAATCTTGCTTCACCAATTTGTAAACGACAGATACTGTGACAAATATGTTATGCATTTAAATAATTTTAACGTGTTGTATTGACTGATTAGAACCTGTTCATTAATTTATAATTTACTTACAGATTATTTCACCCTTGACTTTTAAGCACAAGTTTTTTTCATATAATTAGAAATTGTATCATCAAGAATTTGGCAATTTTTTTCCAGAAACATACAGCTAAATTTAAAAAGTTAGAAAGAAGAAAAATAGTCAGGTTTTTTTTGTACGATTAGTGAAAACATATAGTGATAATATTGTGTACTCTTTCTTGTGGCGACGTCTCAGTAAAAAATGAAAGATTTTATATATCAAAATCCACAATATAAATTATATATGAGGTCTTTAAAGAAACTAGGAAAAGTAACAATGTTAGCAAATCAAACAGTATCTCAGTTTTTTAGAAAGGTTACAATCCTCAATCAGTGATATTAGAAATACAGAAAAGGCTTAATTTGCTGGAAAAAAACGCAACAGATATTCACAGTACTGCATAAGGAACAAAGTATTTACATAATACAAGTTTTCCGGAGGAACGAGCGATTAGTTTACGAACTTTTAATGCTAAAATGCAGGGTCGCTTCCTCGCGATAGACATACCAGATAGCTTAATATGGCTTTGCTCTAAAATAAACACATACACACACTGTTTGACGAGCAAACATAACAGATCTTCATTTTAGCATACACAGATTAGTCGATAGAAATAAATATCAGCTGGGAGAAAGCGCAGCGAATTTTGGGATATTGAAATAACTAAAAATCAGTACAGAATGTTCTATGATATTTGTAAGTGAAAATTACAACAGCAATAAAAGCGGTTAAAAATTACGTCATTTATTTATTCGTGCACAGTAAAGAACATAATTGTGACAAACCCAGAACGAATAAATAATAGAATCAGGAAGGTAGAAAAATATGATTGTTAATAAATACGTACCTAATAAATAAAAAGAAAGAAAACAATTTGTCATTGTAGTTAGAAGAGTACCCGAATAGTTATAGAAAAGTATGTAAGCGAATCCTCTGACAAATTATAATTTTAATAAATATGCAACAGGGAAGAGCTTGAAGTTGTACGTCTCTCTTGTCCACTAACTCAAATTATTCTAAAAATGTTTTACGGGAAGAATTATTATAAACATTTATATATATATATATAAGAAAGAAGTATCTATATCTTTATATATATTCGTAAGAGTTTTCAGTTGTTAAGGATTGAACTGTAACTCTAGGAATTAAATACATCCGGGAAGAATTGGAAGGCTGGCCTGGGAACCTGATGTGTGGGACGACAGGTTTCCCGGAAAATTATCCGTTTGTTTATATTTTCCTTTAAAGGATTTCGTAGTTTACCAGAAAGCTAAGAAACCAGTACTGTGACATTTACATTTAAACAGTGTAAAAGAAACTGGCATGCGCAGTAACAACGCTCGCGTAGGCTTTGTCGGTCATATTATCACAATAGTCTCAAAATGTCACATATTAGCATATAATAATTTACAAAATTATGTACAGATAAGATGTATTCTTAAATAGAAGAATGGAAAGTCGGGAATTCTATGAGACGGGGAAAAGAATTATGTCTCTAATAGTGATTGAAGTAAACAAATTACTATAAGTATATTATAGGTAAAAGTTGAAATACAACATGTTGTCGGGAAATACACTATACAGAAAGGTAAATGTTTCTTATACCTACTGTACTGTACAAGTATTAGGTACTTAATACCTAAATATTTAAAAAGAGTAAACATTGTGTATACATATATATATATAAACTTACGTATGTATAATTATTCAAAATTAGAGTAAGATAATATACAATCTACGTAAGAAGCAAACTGCAAAGTGAAAACTAGTTACACGAGACCAGCGGGGCGAAGAAATATCTTGAAAGTTGCCACACTGACTAAAATTTACAGAATACAGAAGAATTTCTGAAACAAGTAATAAAAGCCAAGTGATAACGTTTTATACGCTTTTTCGCTCAGTTCTCTCATGACCCACAGCTCAGACTAAGTAGTAACCAAGCATATTTTCACACACACACTGGATGGACAAAGTAACCATATGGATCTTTCGTTTTTTGTGAATATACCACGTAGTTTAGTCCATGGTATTATGGCATCTTCCTGATGGACAGTTCCACTTATAGCATCGGCATGTTTCTGGTGTTTTTGGAGACGTCGCAGGGCGTAGGCAGTAGCTAGACTTAAATAACCAGGATAAGTGAGAACTGAGCCTGTGACTTATAGAAAAATCAAGTTTCTAACGTTTCTTACTCGAAATCGCCTTCCGTTAAACGACAGCCCAAGAAATCAAAAATATTTATATTAATAATAACTTAGTTCCAATGTCTCCAAATATTAGGGTTAGTACTTCTGACCATCTATTTCATGATGGTTTGATTGTGGATGGTCGGCCACAGCTGGAGATATGTCTGGAGGGGCCATTAAAGATCCAGAAACTGTCGTTTTACTTTCTCCGTACCAAAACTGTTTGGAAGCTATTTGTTTCTCTTCGAGATATTTTTCTTCTCGCGTTTTCTCTTTCACGAGACGATCTAGACCAATGAGTTGGTCGTCCGTTATTGGCACTATTTTCGATCCTACGGGCTCTTTAGCATCAAAGGCGAAGACGACGGCTGCGACAATGGCTATACCGCCAATGCCCATGATAACGGGGCCTACGTAACCTAAGTTTGTCAGGTGAAGTTTCAGATCGGCGTCCTTCTTTGATATCACTGTTCCGTTTCCAAGTTCCACGAACCTGGTGGAGAGAGGTTCAGCGAAAAAACCCACAACCATCATTGCCATGCCGCCAGCAAAGAGAAATATTCCGCCGCTCAGGGCCTTGATGCTCGACCAAATACACGAGAAGCTAGCCTTGTTCCTCAACACAGACAAACCCTTTGGATTCTTTCGGCTGTTGGCTTGTGGAGGATGGGACGGTCCGTATACCGAACCCCTATAGTTCACATTATTCTGTCGGATCTGTCGACCAATGACTGCAGCATTATTCATGATGTCACAATAGATTTGAACGTTTTCTTTTTCGAATATTGTTCGTTGTCATAAGGAAAATAATTTTGAAATGTTCCTAACACCACAAACAAGGGCCTGTAGTTGTTTTTTTTTTCTTGTTTCGTTACGTTATTTTTGTGAGTGGTCGGTGATATGTTTATACTTCCCTGCGATACACTTGGATGAAGTTTGAACTGTCCATTGTTAGATTACTAAACCATACCGAGCGTCACGTTTAGTGACGTATCTCGTCTCAACCGTAGTTACTGCAGGGATAACACCTCACTGGATAATCTCTACTCTGACTCCAGATTTATAGGATCGCATCAGCAAGTCAGACATCGGAATGTCACTGTAAGTGTTCACATTGGAATGTCTGACCGCTCCCACGTAATTACATTGTTACACAAGCCATAGGTATTCGAAATTATACCAACAACATTCACTGAACAACTGATGTTAACTGAACAACATACAAACCTTAATCAGCCTCAATCACATAACGTTCCTATCGTTTGTTTATTTAATATTCAAACTCAATTCTCTTCTCTCTAACAGGGTTTGATGACAAAGTGTAGAAGCAATAGAGATCCCCACATAAGATCCCCACACATTTGAGAGTCCACAGAAACGTCAGTCGAAAAACCCCACGGCTCTACGTCCCTTCTTGATGATAGCACATAAAACAACGAGTCTGAAGCTAGATAAATGTGCAGGGACGTTCCACGAAGAGTAAGTGCCACGCATGCGCCGACTGTCTCGATCGTTCCGGCAACAACTGCAAAGGAAATACGTTCGAATAACGCAGTATAGCTTCTGCTTATCGCGTAGTCTTGGGTTGTCAATATAGTTGATATCTATAGACCAAATGCTTCGAAACATCAGGCATGCACTGTTGACTGGATCACTTCGTTTGCGCAAGATCTCCGGGTATACTTTTCCAGCAGTCAAGTTTCTTTTATTGTTTGCTCGAAATAGATAGTATTAAATAGCTTAAGAAAACAAATCTTAACCTGTGAGTGAAAATAAATAGAAAGTTTATAGTCACGTATCAACCTCAACCATACAAGCGATGTTTAGCGCCGACGAGGCCTTTCACATACAACAAAAAATCTTCAGTATGATTAAGTATAATAATACGAAGTTAATGATATGTTGCCTGTCTTTCAATCAATGTAAAAATGGCCAATCACGATCAGTTTTACTGTTTTCGTTTGTTATTAAGCACAGATCTACACTATTGGTTATCAGCGTTGTGTACACCGAGAGGAATCGAATCCCGGGTTGTAGGGTTACAAGCCCTTAATCTCATCACCGAGGCTCTCGAAAGATGTGTAACTTAACACTAGTTAGTGTACTTTAGGGTTTGTATTACTTACATGGTTTTAAATTCAGTTACTTTTGTTATAAAATACATGTTGTGATATGCTAAAACTGTTCTTACATTACGAGTTATAAACATTTCTATGTGATAAATAAAACAGTTACACATATAAAAGAACAATTCTGTTAATAACAGAAAAATGCATAGTAGAATATTTATCAAAAAAAACAACAACAAAAATACAAAACGAAATCCTCCAATGGCACGGCCTGGCATGGCCAAGCGCGTAAGGCGTGCGACTCGTAATCCGAGGGTCGCGGGTTCGCGCCCACGTCGCGCTAAACATGTTCGCCCTCTCAGCCGTGGGGGCGTTATATTGTTACGGTCAATCCCACTATTCGTTGGTAAAAGAGTAGCCCAAGAGTTGGCGGTGGGTGGTGATGACTAGCTGCCTTCCCTCTGGTCTTACACTGCTAAATTATGGACGGCTAGCACAGATAGCCCTCGAGTAGCTTTGTGCGAAATTTCAAAAACAAACATCCAATGGCAGCAAACGTACAGTATATAATTTGAAAGCTATCACAATGGCGGAAGGTATCTGAGTAAGTAGCCACACATTAGCGGACATACACCGTCCAACGTTTAATTTTTTTATTTCGCACAAAGCTATACTAGGGTATCTGCGCTAGCCGTCCTCAATTTTGCAGTGTAAGATTAGAGGGAAGGCAGCTAGTCATCACCACCCACCGCCAATTCTTGAGCTACTCTTTTACCAACGAATAGAGGGATTGACCGTCACATTATAACGCCTCTACGGCTGAAATAACGAGCACGTTTTATGTGACGGGGATTCGAACCCACGAATTACGAGTTGAGTGCCTTAACCACCTGGCCATGTTGGGCCCTTAATTTTTGTACTAGCGAATCTTCGACGAGATTGACCTGGCCTTTCCAGCCTTTATGGCCATTAAAGAACCAGCACAACACTGTATGTCTGTGATAGCCACGGGTAGGAAGGCAGTCTCCTCCAAACCGATGTTTCTTGTTGATTACTAAAACGGTGACCTTAACCTTTAACCTGTTAACCCTAAATATAGATAGGGTTCTTTTCCATCCCATAGAAAATGACCTGTGAAGTTTGAACTTTGTTCTTTAGATGTACTTTATCGTGAGAAAATTAAATGTCTACAGACTGACGGACTTGAATGGTTATCGTTTTACCCCCATCCCCTAATCATTTCGATGAGGGAGATAAATATTTAACAAGCTAAAACATTACGAGCTCGTTCCTTTGACATATTATACCATTTGGTTAAACATAGCATAGTTTGGACAGTAGAATTCGTCAATAGAAACAGTTTATAAAATAGTCCGATAGTCAATAAAAGTTGTCTTCACTATTGATCTGTTTGTTTTTTGAATTGCGCGCAAAGCTACACGAGAGCTAACTATGCTAGCCGTCCCTGATTTAGCATTGAAAGACAAGAGGAAATGCAGCTAGGCATCACCGACAATTCTTGGCATAATATTTTACCACCGAATAGTGAGATTGGCCGTCTCTTTCATAACGACCAAATGGCTAAAAGGGCGAGCATGTTTGGTGTGACGGGGATTCGAACCCACGACCCTCAGTTTTCGAGTCAAGTGCTCCAACCACTTAGCCATGTCTGGTCTCATCGGTCAGTAAACTAAATAAAAAGTTGTATTTCGTAACTTTAGTTCTAGATGTAACAAATATTTTTCGAACTTCTGCTATTAAAATAGTTTTCAAATTCATATCCCATGTTATGCTTCTTTGTGTGTTGCGTGGCAAAGACACGTCTATATATCAATATATTTACATAAGATAGGACTAATTATTTCATCCACTCTTCAAACACATTCAGCAATACGACTTAATGTTTCATTCCAAGGGTAATTAATACATAGAAATTTACTGTGTATCGAAAATATCATGTAATTTACTATTTATTCGGATAGTTACTAAACATATTATTTATTTGAAGTTACACATATCTTATTTGTTCGTAAATTCAAAACTTCTCGATTCGTAATCTGATGGTCGCGGTTTCGAATCCTTATCACACCAAACATACTCGCCCTTGAAGCCGTGGGAGCGTTATAATGTTACAGTCAATCCCACTATTTATTGGTAAAAGGATAGCCCAAGTTATCGGTGGGGGGTGATGATTATCTGCCTTCCCTCTAGTCTTACACTGCTAAATTATGGACCACCAGCGTAGACAACCCTCGTGTAGCTTTGCGCGAAAATTCAAAACAAAAAAAAGTTGTGGAAAACAGCTAAGGTGTTTATTCGCTTACAGTATCATCCAGCAAACAGCTTGTTTGAATAATTACGAAACTTACTGTTTGCTTAAAACATAACGAAAATTATCGTTAATTCAGAACACCGCACAATTATTTTTCAATTTAAGATGTCGCAAAATCTATTATTAAGATATTATTTTTATTCTTAATTTTAATTATTACGAAACTTCCTTTTCGCGTATAGCGTCAATAAAATGTCGCGAAGTCTTCATGTAGTTCAAAAATACATTTCGAGACTTGCCATGTTTTATAAGTTGTAAAATGATTTTTTGTTTGTTCCTTTAATTAACAGCGATCTTTACTTTAAAATATGATAGATGTCGCTGCTAAAACGCGTATTGTTACGGTCTTACAAAACAATTTTGATTGGTTGTTGTAAAACGCATAGCCACGTCATTGGCTGTATTTACCCTAATCACTACGGGTATTAAAACCCGGCTTTTAGCGTTAGGGCTGCAGACTACTGAGGATACAGAAGAAAATGTAATAACTTCTACAGTCTTAATTTAACTCATGTTTATATTTGAAGAACGAACGGTAATATAAGAACAAATTCTACCTGGACTTTCCAGTTTGTAACGAAGCTTTGTCGAAGATTCGTAACGCCTTACTGTACTAATTCAATCAATTATATTTGTCATAATACATCAGTATAAGGCTTATTACATTTTTAAGCACTCTATTCTTAATATGAACCCTTAGGAACTTTCATTAATTAGAAGAGCACATAAATATAGTGTTCCAACTCGTGTCCTATTGGTCACATCCATTGCCGACGACGTATTTATCTCAATCCAGAGCTCTTAAGGCCTGCTGGGATAGAACAAACATTAAATACAACAGCTCTTATGACTGCGAACACCTTTTACGGACCAGCGAGAATTACAATTATACTTGTCGTAAGATATGGCTTTTAAGTTTATTAGAATGTTGTTTCGCCAAGTCGAAATATTTGTTGTATGCAGGCAACGTATATGACAAATAGAGAGTGAATTGGACTATATACTCTTCTAATATTTGAAAGTTTCTAAGGGACTAGATTAGGAGTGTATCGTTTTAAAATGTTATAGACCTAACAGGATTTGTTTTTTACTTGATATAGCATTTTTTTTAAACAATTGGGGTGCACTTAAAGGTTTGATCTTAACGTGTGTGTTATTTGTGGCAAAAGCAAAAATCGGGTTTCTTACATTTTTTACGAAATTAAACAGTTTAAATATTGTTACACTTTGGTTCAGTCATTTTAAATAATGTTATACATCTATTGGTCGGTTTTAAAACAATATGAAACTCATATATGAGGTAACAATGATTGTAACAATTAAGTTCAGTCATTTTAAATGTTATACATCTATTGGTCGGTTTTTAAACAATACGAAACTCATACATGTAACAATGATTGTAACAATTAGGTTCAGTCATTTTAAACAATGTTATACATCTATTGGTCGGTTTTTAAACAATATGAAACTCATACATGAGGTAACAATGATTGTAACAATTAGGTTCAGTCATTTTAAATAATGTTATACATCTATTGGTCGGTTTTTAAACAATATGAAACTCATAATGTAACAATGATTGTAACAGTTAGGTTCAGTCATTTTAAACAATGTTATACATCTATTGGTCGGTTTTTAAACAATATGAAACTCATACATGTAACAATGATTGTAACAATTAGGTTCAGTCATTTTAAATAATGTTATACATCTATTGGTCGGTTTTTAAACAATATGAAACTCATACATGAGGTAACAATGATTGTAACAATTAGGTTCAGTCATTTTAAATAATGTTATACATCTATTGGTCGGTTTTTAAACAATATGAAACTCATACATGAGGTAACAATGATTGTAACAATTAGGTTCAGTCATTTTAAATAATGTTATACATCTATTGGTCGGTTTTTAAACAATATGAAACTCATACATGTAACAATGATTGTAACAATTAGGTTCAGTCATTTTAAATAATGTTATACATCTATTGGTCGGTTTTTAAACAATATGAAACTCATACATGAGGTAACAATGATTGTAACAATTAGGTTCAGTCATTTTAAATAATGTTATACATCTATTGGTCGGTTTTAAACAATATGAAACTCATACATGAGGTAACAATGATTGTAACAATTAGGTTCAGTCATTTTAAATAATGTTATACATCTATTGGTCGGTTTTAAACAATATGAAACTCATACATGAGGTAACAATGATTGTAACAATTAGGTTCAGTCATTTTAAATAATGTTATACATCTATTGGTCGGTTTTTAAACAATACGAAACTCATACATGAGGTAACAATGATTGTAACAATTAGGTTCAGTCATTTTAAATAATGTTATACATCTATTGGTCGGTTTTAAAACAATATGAAACTCATATATGAGGTAACAATGATTGTAACAATTAGGTTCAGTCATTTTAAATGTTATACATCTATTGGTCGGTTTTTAAACAATATGAAACTCATACATGAGGTAACAATGATTGTAACAATTAGGTTCAGTCATTTTAAATAATGTTATACATCTATTGGTCGGTTTTTAAACAATATGAAACTCATACATGAGGTAACAATGATTGTAACAATTAGGTTCAGTCATTTTAAATAATGTTATACATCTATTGGTCGGTTTTTAAACAATATGAAACTCATACATGTAACAATGATTGTAACAATTAGGTTCAGTCATTTTAAATAATGTTATACATCTATTGGTCGGTTTTTAAACAATACGAAACTCATACATGTAACAATGATTGTAACAATTAGGTTCAGTCATTTTAAATAATGTTATACATCTATTGGTCGGTTTTTAAACAATACGAAACTCATACATGTAACAATGATTGTAACAATTAGGTTCAGTCATTTTAAATGTTATACATCTATTGGTCGGTTTTTAAACAATACGAAACTCATACATGTAACAATGATTGTAACAATTAGGTTCAGTCATTTTAAATAATGTTATACATCTATTGGTCGGTTTTTAAACAATATGAAACTCATACATGAGGTAACAATGATTGTAACAATTAGGTTCAGTCATTTTAAATAATGTTATACATCTATTGGTCGGTTTTTAAACAATATGAAACTCATACATGGTAACAATGATTGTAACAATTAGGTTCAGTCATTTTAAATAATGTTATACATCTATTGGTCGGTTTTTATGAAACAATAACAATGAAACAATTTGGTTCAGTCATTTTAAATAATGTTATACATCATACATGAAACTCATAACAATGATTGTAACAATTAGGTTCAGTCATTTTAAATAATGTTATACATCTATTGGTCGGTTTTAAACAATATGAAACTCATACATGTAACAATGATTGTAACAATTTGGTTCAGTCATTTTAAATAATGTTAACAATTAGGTTCAATTTGGTCATTTTAAATAATGTTATACATCTATTGGTCGGTTTTAAACAATATGAAACTCATACATGTAACAATGATTGTAACAATTAGGTTCAGTCATTTTAAATAATGTTATACATCTATTGGTCGGTTTTTAAACAATATGAAACTCATACATGTAACAATGATTGTAACAATTAGGTTCAGTCATTTTAAATAATGTTATACATCTATTGGTCGGTTTTTAAACAATATGAAACTCATACATGTAACAATGATTGTAACAATTAGGTTCAGTCATTTTAAATAATGTTATACATCTATTGGTCGGTTTTTAAACAATACGAAACTCATACATGTAACAATGATTGTAACAATTAGGTTCAGTCATTTTAAATAATGTTATACATCTATTGGTCGGTTTTTAAACAATATGAAACTCATACATGTAACAATGATTGTAACAATTTGGTTCAGTCATTTTAAATAATGTTATACATCTATTGGTCGGTTTTTAAACAATATGAAACTCATACATGTAACAATGATTGTAACAATTTGGTTCAGTCATTTTAAATAATGTTATACATCTATTGGTCGGTTTTTAAACAATATGAAACTCATACATGTAACAATGATTGTAACAATTAGGTTCAGTCATTTTAAATAATGTTATACATCTATTGGTCGGTTTTTTCAATATGTCATTTTACAATATACATCTATTGGTCGGTTTTTAAACAATATGAAACTCATACATGTAACAATGATTGTAACAATTAGGTTCAGTCATTTTAAATAATGTTATACATCTATTGGTCGGTTTTTAAACAATATGAAACTCATACATGTAACAATGATTGTAACAATTAGGTTCAGTCATTTTAAATAATGTTATACATCTATTGGTCGGTTTTTAAACAATACGAAACTCATACATGTAACAATGATTGTAACAATTAGGTTCAGTCATTTTAAATAATGTTATACATCTATTGGTCGGTTTTTAAACAATATGAAACTCATACGTGAGGTAACAATGAGACTTGTGAACACTATGAAGCAGATATCAACAACAAGTTTGTGTATCACACGACTGAGGGAGTGAAATGCCACATGAATACTTTGTTATGAACTGGATATTTCACCACCCTGAAAATTAACTTGTCATAATCCTTTTTACCTTTATCTCGATTTCTCGAAACTACAAAACCGGTGTTAAGATTTACAAAAACGTTCTTCAGTTATCTTTGTTTGATTGTTAACCATAAATTTGCAGAAGCTATCTGTGCTTTGTTCACAAGGGGTATCGAACCCTAATTTGTAGCGTTGGAAGCGTGCAGATTTTTGGTGGTTATTGTAACTGGTGTTATTCTATGTTGCTCTTGAGCTGGAATAAAGCGACACCTAGTGAACATCATAATTATCGTACGTTAGGTAAAAACAGTAAAACAATAAATTATTGTATGAGTGGATCGAATTACGTATCATGGAAAACCCTCCAGTATAAAATTGTTAATGAAGTCGAATATGACAATTATTTACCAGAAAGTAACATAAGTGGATAATTTTATTTGCAGTGTGCTGAGAACTATACAAGATTTCTGACAGTACTATAACGTTATAAAAGTGTGAACTAATACTTTTATACATAAAAATGGATAATTTAGTAACAGATAACATTATTTCAAGTATTCAAACAATCACTTAATAATTGGTACATGTTGTTTCAGGTTTGCATATCGTTTTCTATATTTTCTTCGTCGTCGATTTGATCACTATACCTTGGATTACAATAAAACACTAAATTGTCCGACCCACTCTTCTTTTTGTTCCACTGTTTCCACGCCCCTATCTCGAGCAAGTTCTTAGGTCCCCACTCTTTCTTCGACTGGAGAGCCAAGAGGAAGTTCTGAAAGTGTTACATAAAGTTGGAAACTTCAGTGTAACTCATAGTGTAACTCTTATGCGTGGTGAGAAATAATTCATAAAGTGTTTTGGTTACAAAATAAACAAGTCAAGTCCATACCGCTTTTACGGTTTTTCCTGGATTTCTGTTCACAATTATCACCATCCACACTGGAATCTGAATCCAAGCTACAGCAGCCAATACCCATCCAAGAGCCTCTCCCCAAGAAGGAATCCCATTGTCGCTCTTTCGAACACTGATACCCAACATAACGTTACCATAGACGTAGATAACCTAGTAAACAATCAAAAACAAATACATATTTACCCTCATTTACGTCTCAAACATAACGTTACCATAGACGTAGATAACCTACTAAACAATAAAAAACAAATACATATTTACCCTCATTTACGTCTCAAACATAACGTTACCATAGACGTAGATAACCTAGTAAACAATCAAAAACAAATACATATTTACCCTCATTTACGTCTCAAACATAACGTTACCATAGACGTAGATAACCTAGTAAACAATCAAAAACAAATACATATTTACCCTCATTTACGTCTCAAACATAACGTTACCATAGACGTAGATAACCTACTAAACAATAAAAAACAAATACATATTTACCCTCATTCACGTCTCAAACATAACGTTACCATAGACGTAGATAACCTAGTAAACAATCAAAAACAAATACATATTTACCCTCATTCACGTCTCAAACATAACGTTACCATAGACGTAGATAACCTAGTAAACAATAAAAAACAAATACATATTTACCCTCATTCACGCGTCAAACATAACGTTACCATAGACGTAGATAACTTAGTAAACAATCAAAAACAAATACATATTTGCCCTCATTCACGTCTCAAACTTAACGTTACCATAGATACTGATAACCTAGTAAACAATAAAAACAAATACATATTTACCCTCATTCACGTCTCAAACTTAACGTTACCACAGACGTAGATAACCTAGTAAACAATCAAAAACAAATACATATTTACCCATATTCACGTCTCAAACTTAACGTTACCATAGATACTGATAACCTAGTAAACAATAAAAACAAATACATATTTACCCTTATTTACATCTTAAACTTAACGTTACCATAGATACTGATAACGTGGTAAAATATAAAAACAAATACATATCTACCGTCATTCACGTCTCAAACTTAACGTTACCATAGATACAGATCAGCTATTAACCAGTTTAAATAGTAAGTCAAACACTATAAAAAAAAAACAACTGAAATTTGAGCAAATAAAAATATGTCATATTACAGATATTAACATATAAAAGTAGGTTGAACTACTTCTACAACATGTCATTCATACATAAAGTAAAATGTGAGACAACCTTAGTAAGAGAAGTATCTGCACATGAAGGACCCACACACCGGATGGGAGTACTTCGCGTACAACGTCTAAGCTATTGTTAACAGCATCGTGCAAGTTGTGGAAAATAATGAAAACAATGTCTCTAAACTGTATAAAAGTGGAGAGTGAAATACCTTGTTGTAAAACATAACGGTACATAATGAGCTGTCTATGCTTCACTCGCTGCGGATATGAAAGCCCGATTTTTTTAGCGTTATAAGCCTACCGATTTACTATTTTTACACGCGCTTTTGTGTAAGGAAGTTTGGTTTCAACTTCCCGAAAAGCTACATGAGGGCTATCTATGTTAACCGTCGTGACTTTGGTCATGATAAACTGAATGAAAAGCAGCTTGTAAACACTACCCACCACCAATTCGTGGGATACTCTTTTACTCTTGTAAACACTACCCACCACCAACTCGTGGGATACTCTTTTACTCTTGTAAACACTACCCACCACCAATTCGTGGGATACTCTTTTACTCTTGTAAACACTACCCACCACCAATTCGTGGGATACTCTTTTACTCTTGTAAACACTACCCACCACCAACTCGTGGGATACTCTTTTACTCTTATAATTGACCCTCACTATACAACGCCCCCACGGCTGAAACTACGAGAATGTTTGGTGGGACAGGAACCAACAACTATTAGAATGAAAGTCGAAAGCTCTAACCGACAGGCCTTTGAAAAGATATAAATTAAAAACTGCATTACCAGGTTTGTTAGGGGAATTGTTTTATTGTGACTTATTCATTTAGAAATAAAATTAATAGCTAATATTACAATAATATTATAACGTTACAATCAGTACATCAAACTAACAACAACTACATTGTGTATAACGTTACAATCAGTACATCAAACTAACAACAACTACATTGTGTATAACGTTACAATCGGTACATCAAACTAACAACAACTATATTGTGTATAACGTTACAATCGGTACATCAAACTAACAACAACTATATTGTGTATAACGTTACAATCGGTACATCAAACTAACAACAACTACAATGTGTATAACGTTACAATCGGTACATCAAACTAACAACAACTATATTGTGTATAACGTTACAATCGGTACATCAAACTAACAACAACTATATTGTGTATAACGTTACAATCAGTACATCAAACTAACACCAACTACATTGTGTATAACGTTACAATCGGTACATCAAACTAACAACAACTACATTGTGTATAACGTTACAATCAGTACATCAAACTAACAACAACTACAATGTGTATAACGTTACAATCAGTACATCAAACTAACAACAACTACATTGTGTATAACGTTAGAATCAGTACATCAAACTAACAACAACTATATTGTGTATAACGTGACAATCAGTACATCAAACTAACAACAACTACAATGTGTATAACGTTACAATCGGTACATCAAACTAACAACAACTACATTGTGTATAACGTTACAATCAGTACATCAAACTAACAACAACTACAATGTGTATAACGTTACAATCGGTACATCAAACTAACAACAACTACATTGCGTATAACGTTACAATCAGTACATCAAACTAACAACAACTACATTGTGTATAACGTTACAATCAGTACATCAAACTAACAACAACTACATTGTGTATAACGTAACAATCGGTACATCAAACTAACAACAACTACATTGTGTATAACGTTACAATCAGTACATCAAACTAACAACAACTACATTGTGTATAACGTTACAATCAGTACATCAAACTAACAACAACTACAATGTGTATAACGTTACAATCAGTACATCAAACTAACAACAACTACATTGTGTATAACGTTACAATCAGTTCATCAAACTAACAACAACTACATTGTGTATAACGTTACAATCAGTACATCAAACTAACAACAACTATATTGTGTATAACGTTACAATCGGTACATCAAACTAACAACAACTACATTGTGTATAACGTTACAATCGGTACATCAAACTAACAACAACTACATTGTGTATAACGTTACAATCGGTACATCAAACTAACAACAACTACATTGCGTATAACGTTACAATCGGTACATCAAACTAACAACAACTACATTGTGTATAACGTTACAAACAGTACATCAAACTAACAACAACTACATTGTGTATAACGTTACAATCGGTACATCAAACTAACAACAACTACATTGCGTATAACGTTACAATCAGTACATCAAACTAACAACAACTACATTGTGTATAACGTTACAATCGGTACATCAAACTAACAACAACTATATTGTGTATAACGTTACAATCGGTACATCAAACTAACAACAACTATATTGTGTATAACGTTACAATCGGTACATCAAACTAACAACAACTACAATGTGTATAACGTTACAATCGGTACATCAAACTAACAACAACTATATTGTGTATAACGTTACAATCAGTACATCAAACTAACAACAACTACAATGTGTATAACGTTACAATCAGTACATCAAACTAACAACAACTACATTGTGTATAACGTTAGAATCAGTACATCAAACTAACAACAACTATATTGTGTATAACGTTACAATCAGTACATCAAACTAACAACAACTACAATGTGTATAACGTTACAATCAGTACATCAAACTAACAACAACTACATTGTGTATAACGTTAGAATCAGTACATCAAACTAACAACAACTATATTGTGTATAACGTGACAATCAGTACATCAAACTAACAACAACTACATTGTGTATAACGTTACAATCAGTACATCAAACTAACAACAACTACAATGTGTATAACGTTACAATCAGTACATCAAACTAACAACAACTACATTGTGTATAACGTTAGAATCAGTACATCAAACTAACAACAACTATATTGTGTATAACGTGACAATCAGTACATCAAACTAACAACAACTACAATGTGTATAACGTTACAATCGGTACATCAAACTAACAACAACTACATTGTGTATAACGTTACAATCAGTACATCAAACTAACAACAACTACAATGTGTATAACGTTACAATCGGTACATCAAACTAACAACAACTACATTGCGTATAACGTTACAATCAGTACATCAAACTAACAACAACTACATTGTGTATAACGTTACAATCAGTACATCAAACTAACAACAACTACATTGTGTATAACGTAACAATCGGTACATCAAACTAACAACAACTACATTGTGTATAACGTTACAATCAGTACATCAAACTAACAACAACTACATTGTGTATAACGTTACAATCAGTACATCAAACTAACAACAACTACAATGTGTATAACGTTACAATCAGTTCATCAAACTAACAACAACTACATTGTGTATAACGTTACAATCAGTACATCAAACTAACAACAACTATATTGTGTATAACGTTACAATCGGTACATCAAACTAACAACAACTACATTGTGTATAACGTTACAATCGGTACATCAAACTAACAACAACTACATTGCGTATAACGTTACAATCAGTACATCAAACTAACAACAACTACATTGCGTATAACGTTACAATCAGTACATCAAACTAACAACAACTACATTGTGTATAACGTAACAATCGGTACATCAAACTAACAACAACTATATTGTGTATAACGTGACAATCAGTACATCAAACTAACAACAACTACAAAAACTAAGCTACTAAATAACATCATGATAAAAGTATGGTAATTCAGAACAGAACACAATGAAACTAAGACTACGTTACCACAGTCTATCCACGAAACTTACAAGCATGGTGAAGGGAGCAACTACGACCCATGTTACCTTCCAAAACCAGCCCACGGGAAACCCCAGCATAAAGTGTACATCGTTACAAAATTGTCTCCAACCTGAATCAAGAGATATTATTGTTAAACAACTACAGAAAAGAGTAGATACAGTAGTTAACACTTAGTTTGATATTAACATACTAAGCGTGTGACGGCGTTCGACTCCTAACCCGAGGGTCGCGGGTTCGAATCCCCGTTACACCAAACATGCTCGCGCTTTCAGCCGTGGGGGCGTTATAAAGTTACGGTCAATCCAACTATTCGTTGGTAAAAGAGTAGCCCAAGAGTTGGCGATGGGTGGTGATGACTAGCTGCCTTCCCTCTAGTCTTACACTGCTAACTTAGCGACGGCTAGCGCAGATAGCCCTCGAGTAGCTTTGCGCGAAATCCAAAACAAACAAACATACTTTTTGGACTTGTGTTTCGCTTTATAATATCAAATAGACAGAAACTCCATTAAAACACGTAATATATTCCATTTATTATATAGTTAAACGTTCAGTCTGGAGCTGGAGAGGAAAACTAAGTTAATAAACAAAGTAATATAACCTCCAAGTCAGGTTAATATCTCTATAAATATCCTGACAAGGTGATTCTTGTTGTAACATCAACTGGAAATATATCTTTAGTTCCTAAACAAACGCATTCTTTATAATATAACATCAACTGGAGACATATCTTTAGTTCTTAAACAGATTGTTTATAATGTGATGTCAACTGGAGACATATTTTTAATTCCTAAACAAACTGAATGTTTATGATGTGACGTCAACTGGTTTGTTTGTTTTTGAATTTCGCGCAAAGCTACACGAGGGCTATTTGCGCTTGCCGTCCCTAATTTAGCAGTGTAAAACTAGAGGGAAGGCAGCTAGTCATCACCACCCACCGCCAACTCTTGGGCTACTCTTTTACCAACGAATAGTGGGATTGACCGTCACATTATAACGCCTCCACGGCTGAAAGGGCGATCATGTTTGGTGCGACGGGGATTCGAACCCACGAATTACGAGTCGACGTCAACCGGAGACATATCTTTAGTTTCTATTGTGTTTTTCTTATAGAAAAGCCACATGAGGCTATCTGCTGAGCCCACTGAGGGAAATTGAACACCTGATTTTAGCGTTCTAAATCCGCAGACTCACCACTGTACTAGCGGGACGGGCCTTTAGTTTCTAAACGTGAAAGTTGTTTATTATCTGACGAAATCTGCAAACATAGTGTTATTTCCTAAACAAATTGTTTTTGTGAAAGTAATATAATAATGTTTATTATAAATACTATTGTAATGTTACAAGTCGCATCATGTAGAATAATCATGAACTAGTCGCCTCTTGCAAAACATGTGCAGTAGTTTTTATACCCTGCATCACGTGTTAGATCGATAACTGTGTCTATTTGAAGAAATGTCACGTGGTAAGATAAACGTAACTTTATTTATTAAAACCACACGTAGGTAAACAATAACGTACAGTAATGGTATTTATAACTGTACGGAGTATGAAACAGTGTTTACTGTATGTCACAGTTGTACGTACGAGTTGAAACAAAGAAACTCACAAAAACAAAGAATAGAACCTCGCATTAAAGAAGAAGAAAACTTAAATGTGTTTATAGCGGTTTATGAAATGAACCAAAGCTAAATTATTACGTATTAAAGTAAACGTAAAGTTGCAATGAAGGCAAACGTAGCTAATTACACAGAAACGTCAAAATGCGTGTTCACAAAATGATAAACATGTAGTTTTAAACGGACTTCGAACGCATATTTTATACGTAAATAAGTCGAAGACACTCATAAAAATTGTATTTGGTCTAATATTGATTTTTAAAGGAAATTACACGCGAGTTAAATGTTTGTGTGAAATATTTTGCAAATTAAAAAAATAAAGTTGAAATCGAAGACAATCGTCACGTGATGATAAAGACATTGAGTCATATTGTATCATATTCATTGTATTAAAAAGTTTCAATAAGCAATAAGTAGTTGATATTGTCGTGAATTGAAAAGCCAATTGACAATCCAGACTCCTCGAACAAAGGTCTTCCAAACGATACGACATTTGGTCGAGAAATCTGCGAGAAAAGTTCTGGAGAGGGAGACAGACAAATGGATTATTTGTATGGATGTAACAGATTACCGACAAACTGAAAAAAAAACGTACGTTTTCTCTGAGCACCGTTTAATGTTTTGTTAATTACATGAAACAAAAGTTTAAAAACAGAAGTAAGTGATAGACTTGTCACGTGGTGACTTTATAGCCTGAATTATTTTCTGTTATAAAATAAAGCAACTGGTATAACCAGTCCTAAGGATAATTAATGTTTCTTAAAGGTACACAGAGAGCAAGTAATATTTGCATTTTGGTCCATTGAGGTACGCTGGACACAGTTAAAGAAAGGCATGATGCTAGAAACATATCGGCCGTTTATAAACACTTTATTTTGCTTGATATAAGAAATGAGAAGTAGCACATAAACCGAAACCTCACTTTATTGGTTCTTCATCTACTCACCATATATGTACATGACCCCTGAAATTTCAAAGATGGCGTAAAGAAAAGCCGCAGCTCCCACACAATAGTTGTCCAAGAGATACATAACATAGAGACCAGCCTATTATATAGAAACGGTATTGTTGATTAAAAATAAACAGTAAGTTATACAAGAGACATAACGTAAATACTGGTCTATTATATAGAAACGGTATTGTTGATTAAACAGTAAACAGTAAGTTATACAAGAGACATAACGTAAATACTGGTCTATTATATAGAAACGGTATTGTTGATTAAACAATAAACAGTAAGTTATACAAGAGACATAACGTAAATACGGGTCTATTATATGGAAACGGTATTGTTGATTAAACAATAAACAGTAAGTTATACAAGAGACATAACGTAAATACTGGTCTATTATATGGATACAGTATTGTTGATTAAACAGTAAACAGTAAGTTATACAAGAGACATAACGTAAATACGGGTCTATTATATGGAAACAATATTGTTGATTAAACAGTGAACAGTAAGTTATACAAGAGACATAACCTAAATACTGGTCTATTATATGGAAACAGTATTGTTGATTAATCAATAAACAGTAAGTTATACAAGAGACACAACGTAAATACTGGTCTATTATATGGAACCGGTATTGTTGATTAAACAGTAAACAGTAAGTTATACAAGAGACATAACGTAAATACGGGTCTATTATATGGAAACAATATTGTTGATTAAACAATAAACAGTAAGTTATACAAGAGACATAACGTAAATACTGGTCTATTATATGGAAACAATATTGTTGATTAATCAATAAACAGTAAGTTATACAAGAGACACAACGTAAATACTGGTCTATTATATGGAACCGGTATTGTTGATTAAACAGTAAACAGTAAGTTATACAAGAGACATAACGTAAATACTGGTCTATTATATAGAAACGGTATTGTTGATTAAACAATAAACAGTAAGTTATACAAGAGACATAACGTAAATACTGGTCTATTATATAGAAACGGTATTGTTAATTAAACAATAAACAGTAAGTTATACAAGAGACATAACGTAAATACTGGTCTATTATATAGAAACGGTATTGTTGATTAAACAATAAACAGTAAGTTATACAAGAGACATAACGTAAATACGGGTCTATTATATGGAAACAATATTGTTGATTAAACAATAAACAGTAAGTTATACAAGAGACATAACGTAAATACTGGACTATTATATGGAACCGGTATTGTTAATTAAACAGTAAACAGTAAGTACTACAAGAGACATAACGTAAATACTGGTCTATTATATGGAACCGGTATTGTTGATTAAACAGTAAACAGTGAGTACTACAAGAGACATAACTTAAATACTGGTCTGTGAGTTTTATTTACTAAAAATGCACATTTTCCGTTGAAAAAAATGTCAGATTCATAACAAAACGTGTTTCATTAAATTTTCATTGAAAACCTTTCACTAGATATTCAGAAATATCTACTGTAGACAGACTTTATTAACTTAATTGTAGTTTCTAATCTTGCATCTTGTAAGTTTTCTATCAAGCTAAGAGTTTGTTTTGTTTTTGTTTTTTAGAAATTCGCGCAAAGCTACAAGAAGGCTACCTGTCCTAGCGTCCGTAACATAGCAGTGTAAGATAAGGCAGCTAGCTATCACCATCCACCGCCAACTCTTGGGCTACTCTTTTACTAACGAAAAGTAGGATTGACCGTCGCATTACGACGTCCCCACGGCTGAAAGGGCGAGCATGTTTGGTGTAACGGGAATTCGAACCCGTGACCCTCAAATTACGAGTCGAACGCCTTAACCCACCAAGTCACGAGATTAACAACATACGTCTAAAGAAAATCGTAATTGAACTCTTAACAAAATAAAATTTTTCTTAAAAAATACAAGCAAATTCCAAAGATACCTTAGCACATTAAACCTGCTTGCAGAGTGTTTGTTAAATTAAACATATGTAACATTTATTTATAATGTTAAGAAGTTATTACCAGTAGACTCTCAGATTGACTCTCAGATTAAAGTAAGTGATAGAAATGGTACTTACGTTTGTAGTGAGGGGAAGACCGCCGAGAAAACACAACAGGCACAGGCCTAAAGCAAGCGTTGCTTTGTTTTGATGTAACTTTGGAATCTCGTCTTTTTATCACGGTCAGGATACTTTCTACAAACCCGATCTAGCGAGTTTTAACGGATAAATCTCTTTAGTTTAATTAATAACCTCTTCGACATATGAAAATTCAATCAAACATTAGTAAATATAAGGAAAAACCCACATTAGTTCACTTTTCTGAATCAGTAATAATAAATTAAAACGTTTGAATATGTGGGTATTGTTTGCTATTGATTATTGTTGTTGTTTTATTTTCGCTCAAAGCTACACGAGGGCTATCTACACTAACCGTCCCTAATTTTGTAATGTAAGACTAGAGGGAAGGCAGCTAGTTATCATCACCCACCGTCAACTCTTGGGCTACTCTTTTACCAACGAATAGTAGGATTGACCGTCACATTATAACGCCCCCCACAGCTGAAAGGGCGAGCATGTTTGATGCGACTGGGTTTAGAACCCGCGACCCTCGGATTACGAGTCGAACGTCTTAACACGCTTGGCCGTGCAGGACCTCGCTATTGATTGTGTTTCGTAAGTTTACCAATATCTAAGCACAATAAGTGTTTTATCAACATTATCCAACTTTACTGACAATAAGCTAGCAAGTTCATGTCAAAAATATAAAATAATATAACAGATGTTTATTTGTGTTCAATCTAAAATATTATTAAAAATTAGAGAAAGTGGACTGCATATAAACAACTAAATGTAGTGCAAGTCTAAACCATCAAAAATATATTTGGAGTACATACCTCTACTGAATACATCGGAAGATACAAAAATGAAGACAAATCAATGTTCTTTGTTGTTTTACAACAGTGTAAATTATCAATGGTCTCCGATGGTTTTATTGTTTTGAAATGTTTACATGTTCTACGGTAATTTCTGGACGCTGAATCCAAAATGCTAAACATTTTTTCTGTATCACGGACAGATTTATCACAAAATTTCATGACGCAATAAATAACATGAAAACCATAGAACGTAGTTTTGAAACTAAAAGACGTAGATTTTACAAAATAAAATTAGAACGATTATAACAAATTATAACGAATATTCAACTAACATAAATGTTCTCCCCTTCAGTTTGTTTGTAATTCTCTCAATAAACATGTTCATTATGGTAGACGAAGTAATACTTTGGTATAACTAAGAGTTATTTTATTTCTTTCAGGTGTGGATAAAATATTTATGTTACAGCAAAAAAATCGAAATATGCGAACTCATTTATGGAAAATTTGTTATTAAAGTTCGAAAGGCCCATGTTATTAATGACCACCTATGATTCTGTTTGTTTATAAAACATGGATACTTCACAAAACATTATAATTTAGAATGTAAATTAATCTTGTAGGAGATATATCTTTTAGGTAATGAAACGAACAATAGTACTTAAAATTCACATGCTGGCTCCAATCCAGGGTTGTGGTAGTGTTACAAATATTGTACTGACGACCCCAATGGCCACGTTGTTTGAAAACAGTATTTTTGTTAGTTGCAAACTTTGGAAATATTTGTTATTTGTTCACAAAGTTCTGTTTTTGTTGTTGTTTTACTTTTTATTTCTACACAAAGCTCAGCAAGGGCTTTGTGTATAACCATCACTAATTTTGAACTGATGGACTAGATCAGAAAATACCCACTGCTAATCCTTGGACTGTTCTTGTGAGACTGAAAAGTGGGATTTGAGTATTACTTTAAAAGTGCGGATAGCGCGTGTTTTACATTAAGAGGACTTGAATAAAATCCTCAGACTCATAGGACAAGTGTCACCTATCGGCTCAATGGTAAGTCCAATGGATTAAAACGCTGAAGTTCGAGTTTCGATACCCTTTGTGTAACTTTGTGCTTAACTATAAATAAAGAAACAAACAGAAATCTTACTACAGTGCCTAATCCCAAAAGAAAGAGCATCACAAAAAACAAAACCGACCACAACTGGGGCACGACCGGTATTCTCCCTAAGGCTTCTGGGTAGGCCACGAATGCGAGACCGAGGCCTAAAATGAAGAAGTCTGAGCTATTAGTGTATAATATACTGTTAGTTTAACTATTTTAAATTGTAAAAAATGAGTTAAAATTCGTTGTTATATCCAAGTTAACAATAATCACTTCCTGAATGGTGTAAAACAACGTTAAACTTTGTGGTAAAAACAATGTAATTAATATCAGTATTAATATGTGGGGCATACTGAACATTGTTCAGTGTTTTCAAAACTGAAAACTGAAAATGGGCTGTGGTCTTAAAGTATTTAATATAGGAAAACATAATTATTAAATATTTATAAACAGAATACTGAGAAAGGTCTTTTAAAATTAAGAAAGATAAACATTTGTACACAAAATTAAAATAACAATGTCTACTTAAGAGTTACAAAATGTTAGCAATCTCAACTATTGACATGTAACTCTACATATGGAACCATTATTATACAACTTAACTAATTATACTCTTCAAAAAAAGAAACGCAAAAGGGATATTTTTGTTATCTTAAAGAGAAATATATGTAATAACGTTACAAGCTCAGAGTATGTGATGTTACACGTGTTAAGGCACTGATTGTCAGACCAAACTGACAATAAAAGTTGTGTCCAATAAATTTGTTTGAGAGATCTGCATGTTCTGCAAGTGCAACATGTGCAAAATCCCTATAAAAGTGACGGGTTCTCGGTTTCCATAGCTCAGTGTTAAGCCACCGACACGCAATACAGTTACGCCAAGACTGACTGAAGCACAACGCAACAATGCCATTGGTCGATTGGAAGCAGACGAATCTCGATCAGATGTTGCCAGAGCTGTGAGTGTCCACCAAAGCACAATCACAAGGCTATGGAATCGTCATCAACAACATGGATCAACTCGTGACCGTCCACGATCTGCCAGACCTCGTATTACCACGCCCGCACAAGATCGCAACATCCGGTTACGTCATCTTCGGGACAGGACCACCACTGCGGCGTCTACTGCCTCAACCATACCAGGGCTGCGTAGGATTTCCGATCAGACCGTACGCAACCGTCGACGAGATTCTTAGGTCCCATGTGTAACCCATCATGGTGAACGTCAACGACGTTTTTCAACATGACAACGCCCGTCCTCACACAGCCCGACTCACCACTCTCTTCTTGAGACACCACAACATCAACGTTCTTCCCTGGCCCTCCAGATCACCAGATTTAAACCTCATCGAACATCTTTGGGACGAGTTTGACCGACGTGTGCGACGGCGACAACCTCAACCGCAAACTCTACCTCAGCTTGCAGCAGCTTTGCAGGCTGAGTGGACAGCCATTCCACAGGATGTGATTCGTCATCTCATCGCTTCCATGGGCAAAAGATGCCAAGCAGTTATTGATGCTCACGGGGGGCATACTCGTTATTGACGTTGAGTGACGTTAAACTTCACCTAGTGAGCGTGGACTTCGCCTTTGCAGACTTTGGATGTTCAGCAGTGAATGTGCAAAGTTTCATACATGCCATACAGAACTACCCGGAATAAACTTGTTAACAATTTGTCTCATATTTTGCCTTTTGCGTTTCTTTTTTTGAAGAGTATATAAGATGTACAGTCTTTTCAAATATATTTACACACAAGCTCAACGGCTTTTTCCGTACATTTAGAATGCTAGGCTTTGAGAAACCACGTGTAACCAGTAGCAAATTTTTAGGAGTTTGAGACACGTCAGCAAGTGTATTTAAAAAGCTGTTTTCACTAAAATTATCTGAGTGAACACAGTAAACACTACACCACTGGTCATTGTATCTGCCCCGTTGATGGACAGATCATCCCTCACGTACCTGAATGTCTAACAACTGTGCTGATATCTTTCTGCAAGTCATAAGCCAACGTCCCTAACACAGCAAACACAACCGACCCTGCCAGGATACTGGTAAGAGTGTCCACCAAGCTGATGATCAAGGCATCCCTTCAATACAGAACCAAACAAAAGGCAGATAATATTAGTGATATTCTACCAAATCACAGTTGTTAAAGAACTTAACAATAAAGAAACAATGAACGTGGAAAGTGTTATTATTATATGAAATACAAACAACAATATAATAAACAACAATAACAAGTTATTATGTTTTAAAAGTTAATATCTGTTACGACAAAGTAATTTGGTTTGGTTTGAATTTCGCGCAAAGCTACACGTCCCTAATTTCGCAGTGTAAGACTAGAGAGAAGGCAGCTAGTCATCACTACCCACCGCCAACACTTGGGCTACTCTTTTACCAACGAATAGTGAGATTGACCATCACATATAACGCCCCCACAGCTGAAAGGGTGAGCATGTTTGGTGTGATGGAGATTTGAATCCGCGACCCTCGGATTACGAGTCGAGTGCCTTAACCCATCTGGCCATGCTGGGTCCAAACAATTTGGACATAATATCACTTTTATACTCTCTCTCTCATATATCTGTTTGAGCGAGTCATTTGAATAAAGGGTTAAACATTAATTGTCTGATTTCGTTCGGAAATATCGCGCCTTAGATAAATAACTGAAATTGACGCGTCTTTTGAACGGCAAGGTTTGTAAATACTAAAAATAAAACACACATTGTATATATATATATAAAGTTAATATAGCACAAATTTACTTTCTCAACAGCACCGCGACAAACTGTCGCTGACTTAGCCAACCTGACGAACTATAATCATACGTTCTTACCTGTAGACGTTATGACGAAATTCATTGTAACTGGCATACATGACAAGTTGACCGAAACCAGCGTTGAGAGAAAAGAAAGACTGCTCACACGCTTTGTACCAAACCTTGAAACATCAGGTATAGAAGTCATACAACAGGAAAACCTATCCAAGTTTTACACTTTATAAACGTAACCCTAAATATTCAAGAATACTAAACATTTTCATTCAAACCAAAAAAAGAACATAACCCTAAGCCATAGTCATCAGTTATTCAACACAACTAAACATTTCCATCCAAACATTAAACTACGGTTTACAAACATAGCCCTAAGCCATAGTCATCAGTTATTCAAGACAACTAAACATTTCCATCCATACCTTAAACTACGGTTTACAAACATAGCCCTAAGCCATAGTCATCAGTTATTCAAGACAACTAAACATTTCCATCCAAACATTTTTCTCATGTTCACCACGAATCTGTCAATGTTCATAAAACAATCTTGAATCAACTAGAAAATTAAACTTTTCTATTCACAAGATCACAAAACAGTCTTTCTATCAACTTCATAGTTAAATCAAATATATCTTACTTTTTATTTGTATATTTAGAACCGAAGCTTTAACACACAAGAAAGTGATTTTTTTCTATTGTCAAACATACAAAATACTCATGTAAAGTTTCATAACTCTTCATAACTCTAACTGTATTCAAACATATAAAATACTCATGTAAAGTTTCATAACTCTAACTGTATTCAAACATACAAAATACTCATGTAAAGTTTTATAACTCTAACTGTATTCAAACATACAAAATACTCATGTAAAGTTTCATAACTCTAACTGTATTCAAACACACAAAATACTCATATAAAGTTTCATAACTCTAACTGTATTCAAACATACAAAATACTCATGTAAAGTTTCATAACTCTAACTGTATTCAAACACACAAAATACTCATATAAAGTTTCATAACTCTAACTGTATTCAAACACACAAAATACTCGTGTAAAGTTTCATAACTCTAACTGTATTCAAACATACAAAATACTCATGTAAAGTTTTATAACTCTAACTGTATTCAAACACACAAAATACTCATGTAAAGTTTTATAACTCTAACTGTATTCAAACACACAAAATACTCATGTAAAGTTTCATAACTCTAACTGTATTCAAACACACAAAATACTCATGTAAAGTTTCATAACTCTAACTGTATTCAAACATACAAAATACTCATGTAAAGTTTTATAACTCTAACTGTATTCAAACACACAAAATACTCATGTAAAGTTTTATAACTCTAACTGTATTCAAACACACAAAATACTCATGTAAAGTTTCATAACTCTAACTGTATATAAATTATTTAATCATTTTCTCAAACTTTATCAACTTACTGCACCAAAACAAATGTCGGTTGAAGTGTTGACGACTAGAGGTTTATGAAATTCACGTGTGTAGATCACGATAAACTACCAGTGTTATCAAGCTGAGAAGTAGAGAACATTCACAATACGACAACTACTTGGTACAGGTGTATTGTTAACACAGGTAGAGTTTATTTTAAAACTACTGTATGGTACTGGTGTATTGTTAACACTTACTTTGATCTGTTAATATGTTCACTGATGTATTGTTAACACTTACTTTGATCTGTTAATATGTTATCTGATGTATTGTTAACACTTACTTTGATCCTTTTTTATGCTGACTGATGTAGAGTTTTGGATTTTTCGTCCTCTGTAATATTTTCGTGTGTTTTGTGTAGAACATTTATTATTACAATGTTTAAGGTTTTAGTTTTCGTGTGTTTTGTGTAGAACATTTATTATTACAATGTTTAAGGTTTTAGAGACATTGTAAATTCAAGTTCAGAAGGATTTGAACATGAGTGCCGAGTGAACGTGTGTGTATTATAATCATGGTTTTAATCCTGAACTTACGAGAGTGTTATGATGACTGGTTTAATTTAGTCTGCTTAAATACCTACCATTTGTTCACATCTGGAAACATTTATAATTTTTGAACACTAACATTCTCAACCTGCGAATTCTTTTTATGTACAGTTTTTTCTTCACCTTCAAACTAACGAATCATATCTGTTGGAAGCATCACAATAGCTGCATCTTCAATACCTACATACCGTCCTTATCTGTGCATCCTTTGTAATCATATCTGTTGGAAGCATCACAATAGCTGCATCTTCAATACCTACATACCGTCCTTATCTGTGCATCCTTTGTAATCATATCTGTTGGAAGCATCACAATAGCTGCATCTTCAATACCTACATACCGTCCTTATCTGTGCATCCTTTGTAATCATATCTGTTGGAAGCATCACAATAGCTGCATCTTCAATACCTACATACCGTCCTTATCTGTGCATCCTTTGTAATCATATCTGTTGGAAGCATCACAATAGCTGCATCTTCAATACCTACATACCGTCCTTATCTGTGCATCCTTTGTAATCATATCTGTTGGAAGCATCACAATAGCTGCATCTTCAATACCTACATACCGTCCTTATCTGTGCATCCTTTGTAATCATATCTGTTGGAAGCATCACAATAGCTGCATCTTCAATACCTACATACCGTCCTTATCTGTGCATCCTTTGTAATCATATCTGTTGGAAGCATCACAATAGCTGCATCTTCAATACCTACATACCGTCCTTATCTGTGCATCCTTTGTAATCATATCTGTTGGAAGCATCACAATAGCTGCATCTTCAATACCTACATACCGTCCTTATCTGTGCATCCTTTGTAATCATATCTGTTGGAAGCATCACAATAGCTGCATCTTCAATACCTACATACCGTCCTTATCTGTGCATCCTTTGTAATCATATCTGTTGGAAGCATCACAATAGCTGCATCTTCAATATCTACATACCGTCCTTATCTGTGCATCCTTTGTAATCATATCTGTTGGAAGCATCACAATAGCTGCATCTTCAATATCTACATACCGTCCTTATCTGTGCATCCTTTGTAATCATATCTGTTGGAAGCATCACAATAGCTGCATCTTCAATATCTACATACCGTTCTTATCTGTGCATCCTTTGTAATCATATCTGTTGGAAGCATCACAATAGCTGCATCTTCAATACCTACATACCGTTCTTATCTGTGCATCCTTTGTATGATGATCAGTCCTACAAGTTTAACCAGTCTTATCATCGAATCACACTGGACAACAACGACAGGTTTAGTTTTACACAATCAATAAGTACAATAGGAAAGATTCCCTTCATTTCTGTTTATTACTTATATTGCTGTCAGTTTATTTGGTGATCATCTCGTCCACGTGGGTTGCAGGTGTAATGTGTTCATATAACGTTCTTGATGTTCTTTAACTGTTACAGATATTGTGTGTATTGTAAACGGATACACCAATGAAGTTATGTTCAGAAAACTACGATAAAAAGTTTCATTGAAAACAATCTCAGGATTGAGGATTGTCATAGTAATGTTGCTTCCAGTTATAAGGTGGTTTATTTATCCACAAATAAAGTTAATAGCCAGTTTGATAAGGTTTTCACTGTTTTTATTAAACCATCGTTGCACAACACAAGTCCAGGTCTGGTTGTCGCACAAACAAATGTGTACCAAACATTGTTTTATCGTGTTCACTGACATCACGGTTTTAGTCGTGATGGCCTATATGAAACTCATAAGTTACACCTTCTATCAAATAACAAAAGACCAAATGTTCCGAAATATTTTACCATAATTCCCAATATTTTGCTTTGGAATGTTTCACCGTTTAATATTCAATAAAAACCAACTTTTCAAACACAAAGATTATAGAACTTGTATACTTCTATATATTAAAACAAATTTTTTGAACTAGGATCCGAGAAGGTACTCCAGGGGGATCAGCGAGTCATGTCCGATATTTTGTAAATATAGTTTTAACAAACATATAATGTATTGAACAAATATATTTTTACATATTTTAAAAATATATGATTTATTGAAGGAAATATTTTTACATATTTTGAAAATATATGAATTACTGAAGAAAATATTTTTACATATTTTAAAAATATATAATTTATTGAAGAAATATTTTTACATATTTTAAAAATATAGGATTTATTGAAGGAAATATTTTTACATATTTTAAAAATATATGATTTATTGAAGGAAATATTTTTACATATTTTAAAAATATATAATTTATTGAAAAAAATATTTTTACATTTTAAAAATATATAATTTATTGAAGAAAATATTTTTACATATTTTAAAAATATATGAATTACTGAAGAAAATATTTTTACATATTTTAAAAATATAGGATTTATTGAAGGAAATATTTTTACATATTTTAAAAATATATGATTTATTGAAAAAATATTTTTACATATTTTAAAGTTAAATTTATCTGAATTAAACCACTTCATTTCGGAATACACGTACACAAACTTTCCAAAACAAAAACTCACCTTTGGGGATTTGCGAAAAAACAAAAATAAAAACAAAGTTGCTAAAGTTTATGAACCGCGGTTTTGGAGTGAAGGTTTATCTGCTACGTTTTTATTATTTTTAAATCTATTTCTAATAATTTCAGTAAACACGTTCACAGAAACAGACATGTCTGAATGTTACTGATAAAATTAATAATAACCAACTTGTGTAGTTAATTAACAAATACGGCGTGGTAGATAAAGTGTTTCAATATAATACATATCCTCTGTTTTATTAGCCTGCAAGCGTATATGAAACTCCGGTTTCGTTTTTTAAATTTCCAAAACTTTGTATCTTAGGTCTTGAAGAAACGTTAACAGTAACGTTTTACGACCAGCGTTTCGCTTTGCCTGTTATTACTTTCGAAGCACATGCCGAATTCTCTATGTTATTTTTTTTAAAATGTTTTCGTAATAATATTTTGATATGTGAAGGCTTCACGATCATTATATCTATAACACAAATTAATTCCAAGAATTCTACAGTACGAATTACCATTCGTATCCAACTTGAATTCTCACCTTTATATCCAATAAGCGGCTCCACTTAGGTTTAAAGAAGAATATTATACCTTCAGCAGCGCCCTCTCTCGTTACAGCGACGATTAACAATGATATCAAGACCAGATAAGGATAACTAGCAGTGACGTAAACTACCTGTATAAATTCAAGAACAAACAGTCCACACCCTCAAATAATTTCGAATCAAAAGTCTTTTGAATGAGACAAACAAAGTTACAAAAAAAACCGAACTATTTCGAAAATAAGCTTGTTATTAATAGTTATCTTTGATGAGATATTATTGATGATAGATTATAAGGAGTGGTTAGTTTGAGATTTAAGATTCCATATTAAACTTTTTTTATCAAAAGTGACAGTTTGAACGCGGAAAATTAACGAAGCATTAGTAACCAAAGATCTAAGATTTACGATAAAAACATATAAATTACATTTTTACACGTCTATGATTTTAAATCCCAAACTAATTAATAGGAATGCGAAAAAAAATTACAATATATGTGGTTTTTGTAATTAATTTACAGGGCCTAGCGCGTAAGGCGTGCGACTCGTAATCCGAGGGTCGCGGGTTCGCGCCCGCGTCGCGCTAAACATGCTCGCCCTCCCAGCCGTGGGGGTGTATAATGTGACGGTCAATCCCACTATTCGCTGGTAAAAGAGTAGCCCAAAAGTTGGCGGTGGGTGGTGATGACTAGCTGCTTTCCCTCTAGTCTTACACTGCTAAATTAGGGACGGCTAGCACAGATAGCCCTCGAGTAGCTTTGTGCGAAATTTCAAAACAAACATAATTAATTTACCAAATTTCATTCAAATATTCACTATAATCAATAGTTCTTATATGCTGTAGTCTTTACGTTAGTCCTAATAAGACCTGATATAAAGCTTAAAACATATATATTTCTAACAAGTAATTAAAAACACAATTTCTCGTTGAACTGCTATTTAGAGGGCCTACTTTGTTTTGAATTTCACGCAAAGCTACACCAGGACTATCTGCGCTAGCCTTCTCTAATTTTGCAGTGTAAGACTAGAGGTAAGGCAGCTAGTCATCACCGCCAACTCTTGGGCTACTCTTTCACCAACAAATAGTAGGATTACCTGTTACATTATAACGCCCCCACAGCTGAAAGGGCGAGCATGTTTGGTGTGAGGGGGATTCAAACCCGCGACCGTCAGATTACGAGTCGAGTGCCTTAACCACCTGGCCATGCTGGGCTGACCTACTTGGTAACTTATATTGTTGTTGTTCTTTATATTCGACTTCTTTATATTATAGTTAGGGTTTGTTCCCCTTGTTTTTAATGCTAGCTGTAAATTTCCATACTTAAGAGTTTTGTGAACATTTTGAGATTTTCGGATCCTAATCTCAACCGTGCCCTTTCCCGAGGAACTTATTTGTTGCTAGTTTCATAAGGAACGGAGATGATATTTTAGCTTCAATGAATCCCGAGAAAACTTAATGTGTGCCAGAAACGATTTTGTGAATCCCGACAAGGATTTCGTGTATTCCAAACACAGTTTTGTGAATCGTGAAGAGAGTTCCGATAGGTACCAGGCAGAACTTTGTGAGTCCAAAGTACCTAGCAGAACCTTGGAATTAAAAGGGTTATTTTGTGTTATTTATCGGTTCTTTTAATTAGCTCTCAGCGACCTTTCAAAATGGGTAGTGTGTGGCTGCGTGATGTTACGTGTTTTTTCTTCAGAAGTTTTATACCAAATCAGTAACGATTCAAGTCTGGTTAAAACCAAAGTATATATTTATAAGACTACATCTACAGACTCGACCTGAATTAGAAGATGTGAGATTTGACCTTCGTGGACATTTTACCTTTCCTAGAGACTGGACACCTTTAATCAGACTCAAGAAGATGACCATCCAGGCTACAAACAGTGATAGGACTAACCTCCAATCTATGGAAGACATTCCCTCCAAACCACCAGCGTCCTTCAACACATACTCACTGTAAAACAAAGGAAAGAGAATCACTGTAAATAAAACAACCCTAATTAAGTTTTCATTAAATCAAACATTGCCAGTATACTCAAGTTAATGATTTGTTTTACTTAATCTAAGGTTATAACGCCTAATAAATCACCTTTTATTCAATTCACAGGTGCTTGTCATCAGTGAATTATTTTGTTGTTGCTTTTTCGTGTAGATTTTCAGCCGGTATATTAATTTTTCTATATTAATTAGTATTTAGTAATTACTGTTTGCTCGTGTGTTATTAACCTCATAGCTGCACAATTTGCTAGCTGGGAACAAACTCGAATTTATAAGCTCCGAAGCTTACTGTTGAACCACCAGGGGGAGCTACTACTTCCATTCACATCTTTCTCTTGTAAAACTATATGATTAAGGAACAGTAGCTAATTACAAGCACGTTATAAATTTAATGTATTCGTTCTTATGAAAAATATTATAAATTTGATGTGCCACCTGTAGTGGCAAACTTCCAAATTTTGATTCCCCCATAAAGTTATATGCAAGGCGGGTGGTCAACAGCGCCTCCGGCCAACTCTTTAGCTATTCTTCTCTGTCCGAATAACTCTTTGAATGACACTTTCATAACGTACCCACGGCCTCAAAGTGCAGAACAAAATTTTTACAGCAACGGGACGCGAACCATGGATACTTTAATTCACAGATCTGGTACATTAGTCTTTAGGTTACGTCTTGAATGAAGTTAAAACAACATAAAAAAAAAAAATACGTGCAAGGCATCTGCAATGTTGCTCGAAATGGAAAGAGATGGGTATGTTTGTGGGGATGGGTAAGGAAGTTACTTGTTTAGAATTTTCCCGTAAAGTAGCAGCAGGGCTATCTATGCACAGCCCTCCCTAATTTTTAATTAATAAAATAGAGGGCAGGGAGCTAGTGATCATCGTTTATCGTCAACTCTTGAATAGTTAAATTTTTATTATTAAATATACATAGGTTATTATTTTGTAACTAAATATGGTGACCGTCCCTGAATGTGGTGAACATGAAGTTCAGTAATAATCCATTTTAGGTATGGAAACACGTGTTTGGTTCTGTTATACCGATTGAGCTATCAACATGTCTGCTGCAGTGTATTTAAACTACAATATACAGCTAAGAAACTGTAATCCGTTACAAATTCTATAGATGGCGCTGTTAAACCGAAAATAAATATGAAACGCTGGTCACTAGTGTTTCGTTGTTGTTAAACGCACAATCTGTGCTTTGCCCACTACGGGGTTCGAACGCTAAATTTTAGCATCAGAAGTTTTAAGGCTTATTGCTAAGCCAAGGTTGGAAAGGGATAGAGTATTAATTTAAAAAATAACACTTTTTTTTTACTTAGCCTTTCAAACCAGCAATCTCACTTTAAATGATGTGACGATTAGATATATTAATATTATTATTATATACTAATTATGTATCAAAGAGAAATATAAGAACAACACAGATAACTTACTAGAAGAACTGTTCTGCAGCAGACGATCGATTGAACAGGTTTGTTGTTTCGTTCGTTAAATTCTATCAAAAAAGTAAAATAGAAATATTTTCAATAAACTTTGAAATGTTCCATTCAAAATGTTGTTCAATTACATTAGGAACGTGCACGTGAACTGAAATTTACATTAGTTGATTAAGAAATAAGAATCATTTCACATCGGTGTGTGTCTGTGTTTGAGAATGTATTTAACTTCATTTCCTTAACGGCTGAGTTTCCAGACGAGACGGTGTCTGTTGTCGATAGTTTGTAATTAAATTAGTGTCCCATTGTAAACATGTATTTTCGAGTTGATTTCATTTCCACGCATACAACTAACAGCGGATAACTTCAATGTTGTTGTTCTTGTTTTTTTAATTATGACCAGCAATATGTTGCGATTTTGGTCTTGCATAATTTATGCGACAATTTATGTCGCAGACAAACCTTTCCGTTTGTCGGCTGTAAATCACAAAGCTGTACGATGGTCTAGCGGTGTTCTACCCAGCGTGAGGATCGAAACCGTATTTTAAAGTGTTATAAACCTGACCTGTTATAAGACTTACCGCTGAACTAGCGAGGGTCAAAACATCGTCTATTAAGTCAAAAATAATGGTAACTTCTCTTTTCATTGTCAACTCTACCATCTAATTATTGATGTTGCCCTCCAGTGATTGTTTTTGGATTTCGGGCAAAGCTACTCAAGGGCTATATGCGCAAGCCGTCCCTAATTTAGCAGTGTTAGACTAGAGAGAAGGCAGCTAGTCATCACTACTCACCGCCAACTTTTGGGTTATTCTTTTACCAACGAATAGTGGGATTGACCGTCACATTGTAACGCCCCCACGGCTAAAAATGGTGCGACGGGGATTCGAACCCGCGACCCTCAGATTATGAGCGCTAAATTTCGTAAGGACTTAGATAAAATCCTTCAGTGTTGCTTACTTACGCTTTCACCAAACATTATGCAACTTACCAGTTTGTGATCGTAGCACGTATCATCTGCCCAGGTGGCGTCACACTCTGCCCAGGGAAGCTGAGCCTGCATTGAACAGACTATATAAAAGAGAGTTAGACTCATGATGTAGGTGTAGAAAACGGTGAAGTAAAACCCTGTGAGCATCTGTCCAATTCCAATACCTGTTGGAAACAACTCTTGTGAGTAACGTAAAGAAATTCGACCAGAAGGTAACGAACTACTGTTTGTATTTAAGAGGGATCTCGAGAAATTCAAACTAATTTTGCAAGTACTGTATTGGACGAGAATTTTAGCGAATGAGCTATTTTAATACCATGGTTAAATTCGATAAAGCAAGGAGGAGTAGAACACGTTAAAACGTTATCTTGAAAGTTCTTTTGTCTGTTTTCAGATCAAAATTGACCGAAATTAAAACTGAAATAATAGAAAATGATAGTTTATATAGAAAACTCCACACTAAGAGGCTGTAGTAACAAAAACAAATAGGCTTATCCACGGTTGTCAGATACGAACTGTAAAGAACTCGTCCAACCAATAGAAGCCACAATTAATGTACAACGGTCTCAGTAACTGTTGCTATGGGACACTAATAATTAATATGAGTACGTGTTTTACCTAAACTAAAACATTACTGTTATTTAATTTAATAAGACATACCTCTAAGTGCTGGCACACAACTCCACACTTTGACCATGCTGCGGCCAGAAAACTGACCAATGCATAACTCGAAGTAATAAACAGGCTTCCCTATCAGGAACAGCACGACAAAGTAGGGTATAAGAAACGCACCTGGCAGAAATAACAGACAAATAGTTGTGATTAATATGCATATACAATAGAATATTGAAGTAACTATAATTCAATTCGTTGAAACGATTTTGAAGCCTCACCATGTCGTTACAGTCTACGTCGTCACGTTCAATCATGATCTGTCGGCTCAAAAGTTGTCATGCTCAACGAACATCACTCTTCCCGACGATTCCCTCAATCCATCTACTGTTCGAGGATGTCAGTTTCCCAGCGCCTCTTTCAACAGCATTATTATATATAAAACCACATACCCCTTGACCGGTACGCCTTCCTTTAGAATAACACGGATACCCAATTTATTCTACAGCTACTTGAGATATGCGACAGTTGAACAGAAGGTATGAGTGAAAGCTATGTACTAGTGAACCTATACCCCACTGGACGCATTTGAAGGCGAAGGTCATTCTTGATTATATTGAGTATTGTAACTACTGGCCTTTGTGTTCATAGATTCTTATTTGTTGCGAGATGGTGTACTTTGCTTATCACAGTACGTCATCTTTCTGGATCGTCCTGCTGCCCCATGTTGATCCATATTATTTTGTTTTCCAATGACATTAAGTTAAATGCACACAATCGTCTTGGGAATTATAACTTCGTGATCTGAGTGTATGAATATTTTACGTGGGAATGGGTTGTTAAATACTCTTCCCCAAAACAATTAATTTGGGGTGGCAACACGTCATTTACAAAACGCCAAACAATCTCAAAATGTAGTTATGATACATGCCGTCCCACAGCGGCTTTGTATCGGCCGTGACTGTCAAAAATTATTTTAATATAACATACTCTGCCCTGTACGTGTGCTTATCAGAAATACCAATTAAAACGGTTTCGATATTTTACTGTAAGATCTACAATAAAATCATAACAAATAGAGTAAGTACGAATCGATTGATTTTTTTTAAATTATATCGAGACGTGTTCGGAACAAAATATGATACACCTAAAGAAAAGCTCAGCAATCAATCAGTAAAATTGGTAATAACCTATAGTACAAAAACACCAAACGTGAACAAATTGAGAAAATCTCTCTTATCTAGATAAATTGTAGTTGAATAAATCTCATTTGAAACCAACGATATCCGGTTAAAAAGTGTTGACCTTTTTGTGTCATAGTTCAACGGGAGTAACAATGTTAATCTGTGATAATTTCTCACTTCTAACAGATAAAATTTTATAAAACATATAAAGCATCATTATTGGAACACGATTGATGTATGGATACCTTAAAATATTAGGTTGTTCACAAGTAAATGTCGTTTTTGAACTGCGAAGTTTGGAAAAGTATAAACCAGTGTTGTAAAACATGCTTTAATCAAAGTAAGCACCATTTGCTTCAACACACTTTTACCAACGTGTAACGATGCTGTTTATACCCCTGATGTAGAAATCAGAGTTTCTTTGGTCAATGAACTCATTGGAAACTTCTTCTGTAGCCGTCTGGTTTTGAAAGCGTTTATTGTTCAAAAAGTTGTCAAAGTGCTTACAAAAAAAGAAAATCTGTAGTAGAAAGGTCTGAGGAATAAGGTGGGTGATGCAGAACCTCCATTCCCAATTCTTTCAATTTTTGGAGTGTCATCCTTGACAGGTCTCATAACGCCGATTTTGTTCATCTTCAGTCAGCTCATGCGGAACCCACTTATTCAATGCTTTTGTCTTTCCAATCGCACTCAGGTGGTTGGTAATGCTTGATTTGCTTATGCCTAGTTTTTCTGCAAGCTCACGTACTGTTGTGCAAGGGTTTGTCTCAACTGCTTCCCTTAATGTGTTTTCATCTAAAGATGGCTTCCTTCCACGACATGTCAAGATTTTCATCTCCATGTCGAAACCTTTGGAACCAACACGGAACTGTCCGCGTAGTTTCGGTAGGTTTTCGTCCAAGCTTGAAGTCGGAGAGAAAAATCAGACGAAAGTCCTTCTTTCCCATACCGCCATGGGGGTTACGAAACTTACTGTGAGTAGAGTTGAAACAGCAGACAATTAAGACACTTTGTAAGCGACAAACGTTGCCAATCAACGATAAGTCACTTAATATTCATCTTCTAAATGTCATCGTGAGAATTCCAACACTCATTTCTAGACAACCTAATATTTTTATCTCTGATAGGTTACTTCAGTCACGCAGAGGTCGTCTTTGATTGGTTGTCAGATGAACTATGATACTTGACTGCACCATGTGATTCCAAAGCCTTTATTATTCTGGGTAAATTTTATATAGTCGTGTAGGTATTAGAAGATAGGTAAAACAAACAAACGAAAAACAAGGAAGAGGAAATCGAGAAATCGTATAGAACAGAGTGAAATAATTCACACCATATTATCACCGCGATTTTAGTTAAGTATGTTAACCTTAAAACACAAGTTACTGTTAAACATGACAACTATTTAGAAAACCCCAAAACCAAAATACAATAACTTAATTAAAACTAACATAAATATCTCTCACCTCCACCATTGTCGTAAGCTAAACTTGGGAATCTCCAAACGTTTCCTAATCCGACTGATATGGAGATACAGGATAAAAGAAACTCCACTCCTGTAGACCAGTTACCTCTGTGCTTCCGGTCTTCTCGTTCAGGATGTTTTACACCTTTTTCCAGTTTACCGGAAACCTAGCGGGGTTGAACACAACCATAAGAAATAAGACAAGTTTATTTACAGGGGCCTGGCATGGCCAAGCGCGTAAGGCGTGAGACTCGTAATCTGAGAGTCGCGGGTTCGCGCCCGCGTCGCGCTAAACATGCTCGCCCTCCCAGCCGTAGGAGTGTATAATGTGACGGTCAATCCCACTATTCGTTGGTAAAAGAGTAGCCCAAGAGTTGGCGGTGGGTGGTGATGACTATCTGCCTTCCCTCTAGTCTTACACTGCCAAATTAGGGACGGCTAGCACAGATAGCCCTCGAGTAGCTTTGCGCGAAATTCCAAAACAAACTTATTTACAGGTGAGGAGTGAACGTGTTGATATATTCAGCTGGAAACCAAAGAAAATTATCAAACACAATTCATTCACAAACTTTAACAATAAAGAAATAACATAAACAGTGTACGTTTATTTATTATTAAGCACAAAGCTACATAGAGGGAAATATTACACAAACAGTACGACAGAGAAATGTTGATTATAAAGTAGTTATTTTAATTAAATAGTGTATCCCAGATAAACAATGCACAGAGCTAAAAACTACATTATACCAAATGGTATTCTGTGTTTTATTACATTTTAGCTAACATTTATGAGTTATCACATTTCAGTTTGTTTTTATTTTAGTATTATGTCAAGATAATATATCCTTAATCGAAAACGTCAAACTCTGTTTGTCTTGAATTTCTCGCAAAACTATACGAGGACTATCTGGGTTAGCCGTCCCTAATTTACCATTGTAAAACTGAAGGGAAGGTAGCTAGTCATCACCACCAACTCTGGGATCCCTCTCTTAACAACGAATAGTGACATTGAGCATCACATTTTAACGTTCCCACGGTTGAAAAGGCATGTGTGGTGTAGAGGAGATTCGAACCTACGACCCTAATATTATAAGTTGAATACCCTAACCACATGGCCATGCCGGCTCGTCTTCACTGCTTGCGGACATTCACCTTTTTATAACCATCAGTGACTTGAAGACGTATACTTCTTATGGAAACAATGGCTTCCAATTTCGGTTACTCCTTACAGTGTAATTCAGTTCAAGATTTCCTGTCACTTTTGTAATTCAATACTTCGTCTTATCAGCAACCAACCAACAGATAAACAAAATCGTTTTGTATGTTAATGACAGAAGGACATACGTACACACACACACACACATAATAGCACTATTTAAAAAAAAAACAACGTATATTTAAATAGTAGTCAAAGGTGACTATCGGTTATGATCAGAACATATTAGATAACAAATGAATTTTGACGTTTAGTATTTTGATCTAATCTGTCTCTGAATCTGACAATGCTACTACACAAGTGTTTGTATTAATTGCTGATACTAGCCCCATCTTCATAATGACTTGAAAATTAAACAGCGACATCTCACAGCCCAACAGTCTCGTTCTATCAAATCAACAGCAAAGGCATCAAATCGATAAAATTACAGTTAAGTAAGTAAAAGAGCTCGCTCATTGAAAGCTAACTTCTTATCTCGAGTATAACGTAAACGTAGTTGTTTTCTGTACTGATCGTTAACCCTAAATTCTCCGATATCTTTTACTTCAATGACGTCACATCTTATCAACGGTACTAAAAAGGTTCGTTTGTTTAGAATTTATATGAGAGGCTATTTTAACATGGGTGTCCCTAATTTTTAAACAGATAGACTAGACAGTCGAAAAGTGGTATTTGACGGTTACTCTCATAGCACACCTACAGCGGCAAAAAATGCGAACGAGTTTTTTGCGGTAACAAGACGAGAACCAGTAACGCCTGGCTTCCCACTAGGTCATGTCTCACCCCTATTCACAATGTAAATACCAATGACACTTTTGTTAAATAATCGGTAATAGGTTATCAACTGAATAAAACATTTGCTCACGTTCTTGAATAATTACAAAACTGTGTGTTGATTTGTTAAACAAGAGGTACGTTACATTAAAACAATTTTAAATATGCAAATCTACAAGGCACGCGACAGTCAAAACGAATATGAAATTGTCGTAGAACGTACTTGTGAGAAATAGATGTTGAATTTATTTCACGTTTTGTATTTAGTGTGATGCCACCAAAACATATCTGTTTTAGGGAGAGTATGTAGTTATCCTTTCTAAGGAAATATATCAGTAGATTCAGGCCACAAACATTTGTTTAGATCAGGGATTTAAAATTTCTAACATGGGTATGTCAATTGTATTTAACGGTACTGAAAAATAAAATAATATGAATCAACTTGGTGTAACGGAACCATCTAGAAAGAGACCTACTACAAGTCGTACTTCAGCCGTGATAAGCAAAATATGGCGTTTTGTAAAAGGTAAGAATCCAGGTACAACAATATACAACATAATGAAAATGGATCTCAAAATGAAAATGAAAAAAAAAGAAGAGATATGGGTTCATCAAAATAAGGCTTCCAGTCATATCTCTAATTCAAAACCGTTGTGTACCAAGAAGTTATAGAACAAAGTGAATATTCTTGTTATTTTATATAAAGATATACCAGTTAAACTGCATATATATTTCCGAGCAATCGGATTGTTAAAAATGGCATTGGAAATCGTTTATCCTCGTAGACTAAGTGGATTATGAAAAGCAACAAGACGGAATAGTGTGCTTTGGATATGAAAACCTTATAATGAAACCTTTTCAAATGAAAACTACATTGAAGCTATTTCCAAGCTCCATGAGGGCTATCAGTACTAACCATTCCTAATTTACAGTGAAAGACAAGAAGAAAGGCAGCCAGTCAACACCATCCACCACCAACTTTTGGGCTACTCTTTTACCAAAGAATAGAAAGATTGACAATCACATTATAACGTCGTACGGCTGAAAGCGTGTTTGATGTGACGGCAATTTAAAAATGAGACCCTCAGATTGTGAGTCAAGCACCCTAATCACCTGGTCATGCCAGGCCTTGCTTAAAAGATTCGGGCTTATAGGTACGAATATCTCTTGACGTTTCAATATAAAATCAATTAAGATTTTCTATTCTAATTTAACTGGGAATTCGGGACACTGACAAGTAGAATTAAGTCACGTGTTCACATGCCTAGCGACACCTTTGCTCAAATCCATGTATTAAAATAAACTTAAAACCTTAGAGAATTTACAATCTAGGCAAGCGTAATCAGAGGTGCAGTATGTGAATTTGCACAGAGGAACAGATTCTTGAGCAACAAAAACGTTGGATCAGTCCTGTTAATGATCTACTGCTAATTTTAAGAATTCCACCTTTTTCATTGATAACTCAACTACATTTGAAAATTATGCATCAGTTTCTACTTAATTTATAAGCCTTATAAAAATGACATATACATATATTTATTTGTAAATATGAAAAATAAAATGTTAACAGAAAGTAGAGGTCGCTGCTGCAATGAATACCAGTTGTATAGATTTGAAAACGATTTTCAACTCCTACGTTAATTGTTAAATTAGACTGCTTCATTTGGCTATAATGATCACAATAACAACTAATATAAGGAATGAAAATTGTTTTAAAACAAACCAACTAGGTGTCACTTTACTTGTTTCTGTAGTATTTATTGCAGGAATGATCGCCAATTTCCATTACAAGTTTTTTTTCCTTTTAATTTGTTCAGTTCGTCCATAGAATGGACACAACATTTATAAATTTTAATTTAACCATGTCCCTGATAGCTATAACTTTCACATTAATTAAAGACCATAGTCAGAAATTTAAAAATATAATCTTTACTTTGGCCTATAGATAAGTGTATAAGTCTGCTAAATTAGGGAGTAAATTTTATAAATTTATGATGAAAAAAACCTATAACTCCAACGCTTTCGAAAGGCGGATCTTTCTTCTTTCTGATCAAACTGAAGTGCTCGAGCTATAAGGTTTTTATTGATTTTTATCAAGACTTCTTGAACTTGCATGATTTTCCAGCATCATGAATATAATTACCTTATAATTATATACTTATAACTTGTATACTTTAATTTTAGAAACTGTCGCGTTTATTCATCGATACGTAGCGACATCTGTTAGCCTGAATTGAGTTCAAATATATATAAGTACATGCATGATATGTTTACTATTTATATTTGAAGATTATATGTATATATTTTTATCATCGGGATATCAAAAGCAGATTCCCCAGATCAGTTAAGAAAACTGGAAAAATCTTGTAGCGAAACTCCGAACCATCTAAGGTCTAGTCCTGCTGTGTTTACTATTTATATTTGAAGATTATATGTGTATATTTTTATCATCGGGATATCAAAAGCAGATTCCCCAGATCAGTTAAGAAAACTGGGAAAATCTTGTAGCGAAACTCCGAACCATCTAAGGTCTAGTGCTGATGACGTGATCTGGTAGAAAGGTAATAGACAAAAACGTTCCTGTTTTAGAAATGTGTGAATTGTTATACAGAAATGTGAGCGACCTTTCTAGCGTATCATTGGTATATATGCTCATAATATATCTTAACCAATCCTCTGAATGTTAGCATTTTCGCTCGGAATTTCGGTATGGTAGTTTTTCGGTACTTGAATTATTGGAAACCTCAGTAATTAATAATATTTAGTGCTACTGTATTTAATAATATTATCATGGCTAAAATGTAATAGATTGATGCTAGTTTAATTTACAGAGAACATGCGTGCACAGAGATAAAAATTATCTTTATGCATGTGCGCGTCATAAATAACTTTCGAGAAAGATAACGTGGACTCACGTGACTTTTTATTATCAGAACTCTCACGTCATTAAGAGTAAAGTAAATATTAACATTTCTCCGAAATATACTGTCCCTTGTTAGAAGTCGGATGTTGTAAAAATAGTACTCAAATGACCCTAAAATGCTCCATATAATAATAGCATGAAATTAATATCTTGTAAGATATCCAAAAAGTGTTAATAAATCTTATTATCCAACTTAACTGTCGCAAGCACCAACACGATAAAGGCACTGCTTATAGTAATTTAGTAACTAGTGATGACAAAATTGTACGTTGTATTTACTTTTAGACTGGCCTGGCATGATCAAGTGGTTAGGGCACTCGACTCGCAATCTGAAGGTTGCTGGTTTGAATACCCGTCACACCAAACATGCTTGCCCTTTCAGCCGTGGGGGTGTTATAATGTAACGGTCAATACAACTATTCGTTGGTAAAAGAGTAGCCAAGAGTTGGCGGTGGGTGGTGAGAACTAGCTGCCTTCCCTTTAGGCTTACACTGCTAAATTAGGGACGGCTAGCGCAGACAGCCCTCGAGTAGTTTTGCGCGAAATTCAAAAACCAACAAACTTTTAGACTAAAATATATATGTAAAAACGGCTGGTATGAATAGAGAAAGCTTTATGTAGAGAAGCGAACAACGTTTCCACCTTCTTCGATCATCGTTAGGTTCAAAAAGAAAGAAAGAGGTAACTGACTGATAGCTGATCACGTGTTTGAAGGCGATTGCGTAATTGAGTGTAGGAATGTAGAGGGCATGCTTAGATGTTAGATTATATTTATCAATATAGGTATAAAGGTGTTCCTTTGTATTGGTTTATTTTGGGCTTGAGTTGCTGTATAAGTAAGGCTTCTTTAATTTTGCGTTTGTTTATATTTGTTTCTTTATTTAGTATTTGAGTGTTTTCTATGGTTATGCTGTGTTTATTTGATTTGTAGTGTTCGAAAACGTGTGAAGGTGACTTTTTGTTTTCTTTGAATCTGGTTTCCATTTTTCTACTTGTTTCTCCAATATAGAAGTCGTGGCAGTTATCACATGGTATTTTATAAATAATGTTGGTGTTTGTCAGGCGCCTTCTTCTCCCTCAGTTGCAAATATTTTTTTCTTCTAATTTCCAGGTATGTTTATGGCACAGATCATCTCAACCAAACTGATAAGTTCTTCTCCTATTGGCTGTTCACGGAGTTGTTTGAGTTACAATTATCGTCGGCATGTTTTTATTTCCTTCCTTTAGAAAAGGTTATGTTATGAATAGTTACAGTGAGCTGTTATACTAAGGAATCATGAACTTACCTGAAGGGTCGATCCACTCCTTTCTGGCATGGGAGTGGTCCTTCGTCACGTGGATAGTGTGACAGCCTAAGGTAATCTTTCGCTTCTCTTTGTGGGTATTTCGGTATGTTGAAAAATGTTTATACCCAGGAGATTCAGGTGCAAAAGACCTCTTCCTCCATCTCTACCTTTCATTTCAGCTACTACTATGTTGGAGTGCTTTAGGGCCAGAGTTACTCACAGTACTCCGGCCCTTTTCAGAGCAATGTCCTTATATTGTCTTGAGTTGCAACTCAAGACCTAAGATAATAGAATTTTGGTTTGGTTTGTTTTAAATTTCGCGTAAAGCTACAAGAGGGCTATCTGTACTAGTCGTCCCTAATTTAGCAGTGTAAGACTAGAGGAGGGAAGGCAGCTAGTCATCACCACCCACCGCCAACTCTTGGGCTACTCTTTTACCAACGAATAGTGGGATTGACCGTAACATTATAACACCCTACGGCTGAAAGGGCAAGCAGGTTTGGTGCGACGGGGATTCGAACCCACGACTCTCATATTACGAGTCGAGTGCCTTAACCACCTGGTCATGCCAGGCCATGGAATTTTGTATATCATGTAAGCCTATATTTGTTCTGCTATGAAATATAATATGCATTTTGAAACCTTCTAACAAATACCAAGCAAAGAAAGCTGAATTCCAAAGTTGATCAGTATTCGAGGTATTTAATTACAAATAAGTATCGGAACAGAGTCGAAACGTTTCTAATTGAATATGTAGGTTAGGTACTCATTGTAATATATCAACTGAAATAGAAGGTTCATATATGTATGTATGAGTGGGATTTTGGGCCAAAATGTGACGAGGGGGAAGTTAAAGGCTGACTTAATTATTATGAATGTGATATGTATAATATATTCCAAAATGGGACAGCTGCTCCCCTTTGTCTCTTGTAATCCCCCAATAAATATATGCAGGTGTTTGAGTGCAAAGCTACACAATTGGAATTATACATTGTGTCTACCGTGGGAAATCAAACCCCAAATATATGAGCTTTGTAAATCCATACATTTGCTACTGACCTGCCGAGGACATTAATGTACGAAGTAAATATACATATTTATAGACAAGTGTAACATAAACTGAACAATTTAATATTTTATATATTAATAGGCTAAAAAATCATCGTATAGTAAACAAACACATTTAATTATGAATAATACCAGTGAACAGTTACAAAATTTAAAATAATCAAAACTCTATACCCGTTTCATATCTTAACATCACTACTTAATGAATATTCTGGTTTACTTGCAGCAGGGCACAAAGCTGCGGAATGGACTATCTCTTCAGTGTCCACCACGGGTACGGTAACAAGGCTTCAGCGTTAAAAGTTTTTAGGCTTAACCTGAGCTAGCAGGGGCCTATATTATATCATGTAATAAATTAAAACAAAACGAAAAAATTTGCACAGTTGAGAAAAGACAACACTTACTGAAACAATATGTTTTAATTTACAAACAAACCTTATCAACACAAATAAAACTGTATTTCACAGAAGATTTAACATAAAAAATAAGCAAAAACATATTCGAAACATTTTTTTGCATTTTTATCTAAGTCTACGGATTTACAACGCTAAAATCAGGGGTTCGATTCCCCTCGGTGCACTCAGCAGATAGCCCAATGTGGCTTTGCTATAAGAAATTACACATACACAATATGCCTTTGTTGGACTATAATCATTTTACAGACTTAATTGAATTATCGTAAACACAGTGTCTATCTTCACTTTATAGGCTTAATTTAATTATCGTAAACACAGTGTCTATCTTCACTTTATAGGCTTAATTTAATTATCGTAAACACTGTGTCTATCTTCACTTTATAGGCTTAACAGAATTGTCGTGAACACTGTATCTTCATTTTATATAGTTAATTGAATTGTCGCGAACACAGTTGTTATCTTCTATTGTTTAAGTCACACAAGATGTTAAGTAAGAAGTACCAATAACTATCTTTTTCTAGCTCAAATAATCTTCAAGTATGACTGGTAATATTTTAGAAGACATTTTACCTTGCAGTGATGGTGTAACTTCCTTCTCGTCACACCCTGTAGTATTTTAGACTTAAGATAATTATTTTCACCACTTGTATTGGTTTTTAATTCTGAACTATTAGTATTTATAATATATATATATATACAGTTACAACAGAAAGTGTTCGTACCCATGCGTCGTGAGTAGTTTTCTCCTCATAACTTAAAAAGTATCATGATTAGGATAATGAAAGTACAGTATATTATAAATATTATACTAACACATATCTACATATATTTGTATGTAAATTGAACGACAAATAAACTATTTATAAACAAATAACCAAACATAGAAGGGACAGAAAGTGTTCGTGTGTCTACTTTAATGGTCGGTTGTACAGTCTTTCAGATGAATTACTTGGCGCAATCTCTCCTCATAGCCCTCCATGATCGTTTGACAGTACTCTGACTGGTATTTTCTTCCATTCTTCTTTACAGAAGGCCTCCAAATCTTGCAAGTTTTTCGGATGACACTGATGAACCTTGGTCTTCAACTCATGCCAAACGTTTCCAATTGGGTTGAAATCGAGTGATTGCGATGGCCACTCCAGAACGTTTATATGATTCCTCTGCAACCAGAATTGCATATATTTCGATGTGTGCTTAGGGTCATTGTCGTGCTGGAAGATCCAACAACGCCCAAGCCGCAAGTTCCAAGCATCATTCTTGATATAAGTGACTAATATATCAGCGTACTCTTCTTTTTTCATGATTCCGTTGACGCGGTGAAAGCTGCCTACACTAGAAGAGTTGAAGGAACCCCATAGCATGATCGAGCCACCTCCGTGTTTAACTTTAGGGACGGTGTTCTTTGGAAGATTTCGTTCCCCTTTCTTACGGAAAATATGGCGAAAATCATTGTGGCCGAAAAGCTCTATTTTAGTCTCGTCTGACAAAAGAATACCCTTCCAATAGGTAAACGGTTTATCTACATGCTTTCTTGCATACCTCAATCGTGCTTCTAAATGAACAAGCTTTAAATATGGAGTTCTACAAGGCATGCTTTGAACCTAGAAGAGTGTAACATGTTCGTAACTATAGAGATGCTTACTTCAACCCCAGTTTCCCTTACCAGTTTCTGTATGTCATTACGTGTTAAACGAGGGTTCCTACTAACTTCTCTGAGAACCTTCTTCTTGGTTCTCTCCGGAATTTTGGTGGGGCGTCCGGAACGAGAGAGGTTAGCAGTTGATCCTGTAAGCTTAAACTTGGCAATTATGCTTTTAACAGTAGATTTCAGCACATTAAGTTGTGTAGCAATACCGGAAAGAGACACACGAGACTTGTATTTTACAATAATTCGGTATTTTAAATCACTGGACAGTTGTTTCCTGTTTACCATGAAGACCAAGCAGATAATGTCGGAGACGGCGCTAAATTGCCGGAAGTACATTTTTTGCTGGCTAAATTCCAATAATTATGAACCCAGTGTCTAGTTCTGGAAAGGTATAATGTAGTTTATTCGCCAAACTAAACAAAACTTTTACGGGAATATCAGTTGTTTCACACTCCGAACTGTACGAACAATTTTTGCTCCTCTTATTTTTGGTTATTTGTTTATAAACAGTTTATTTGTCGTTTAATTTACATAAAACTTTATGTAGATGTGTGTTTGTATAATATTTATAATGTATTGTACTTCTATTAGCCTAATCGTGATACTTTTTAAGTTATGAGCAAAAACCCACTCGGGACTCAGGGGTAAGAGCACTTTGTGTCGTAACTGTTTGTATTTATCAGTTAAATAATATGTTTATATCTCGTCCCACTAAAAACCAATTTAGCATATCTAAAGAACCAGGTGGTTAAGGCTCTCCATTCGTAATCTGAGAGTCGAGGGTTCGAATCCCCGTCACACCCAACATGCTCGCTCTTTCAGCCGTGGGGGCGTTATAATGTGACGGTCAATCTCATTATTCGTTGGTAAAAGAGTATTCTAAAAGTTGGCGGTGGGTGGTGATGACTAGCTGCCTTCCCTCTACTCTTACACTGCTAAATTAAGTACGGCTAGTGCAGATAGTCCTCGTGTCGCTTGGCGCGAAATTCAAAACAAACAAGCAACTCATCTAAGAAGTTTAAGCGAATGAGAAAACAGTCATATATCATTTATAGTCTATTCGAGTGCAAAAGAAAACAAAATGGCGCAAACACTAATGAGCAATATAAAGATGTATATGACATCTTTTACTTTGATACATTCTCTAATAGGCTTAAAATGTTAATGGATTGTACAGGAATTATTTTATGTGGTTTATTTAACTATTTTACCCTATTGTTTATATTAATGTATTAATAACAGTTTTGTCGCATTATTAATATTATATTCGAGATTTTCAACATTAACATATCCAGGACAGCTTAACAACGTTCTTATTTGTTGTTGTTGCTCATTGTCTTAAGAACATATTTTGACGTGGAAGTGATAGGGAAGGGGTGAAATTAAAAATTCTGAAATCAATCAGTTCTCAACCAGGTATAAACATTAGAAAAAATTCTGAAATCAATCAGTTCTCAACCAGGTATAAACATTAGAAAAAATTCTGAAGTCAATCAGTTGTCAACCAGGTATAAACATTAGAAAAAACTCTGAAGTCAATCAGTTGTCAACCAGGTATAAACATTAGAAAAAATTCTGAAGCCAATCATTTGTCAACCAGGAATAAACATTAGAAAAAACTCTGAAGTCAATCAGTTGTCAATCAGGTATAAACATTAGAAAAAATTCTGAAGTCAATCAGTTGTCAACAAGGTGTAAACATTAGATAAAAACTCTGAAGTCAATCAGTTGTCAACCAAGTATAAACATTAGAAAAAACTCTGAAGTCAATCAGTTCTCAACCGCGTATAAACATTAGAAAAAACTCTGAAGTCAAACAGTTCCCAACTAAGTATAAACATTAGATAAAAACTCTGACGTCAATCAGTTCTCAATCAGGTATAAACATTAGAAAAAATATATACTGTAAAATGAGGCAAATGTTGGAGGGCTGAACCTTCATCTGTTTAGTTAGGGGGTGTAAAAGTTGAAAAACCAAAAATTCCATGGAACTAACAGTTAGGCTACTACAGCTTAAATAAAATCCAACAATATTAAGAAGTACTTATCGCTTTTCTGTTGAATTTTAAACAATATTAAGAAGTACTTATCGCTTTTCTGTTGGATTTTAAACAATATTAAGAAGTACTTATCGCTTTTCTGTTGGATTTTAAACAATATTAAGAAGTACTTATCGCTTTTCTGTTGGATTTTAAACAATATTAAGAAGTACTTATCGCTTTTCTGTTGGATTTTAAACAATATTAAGAAGTACTTATCGCTTTTCTGTTGATTTTAAACAATATTAAGAAGTACTTATCGCTTTTCTGTTGGATTTTAAACAATATTAAGAAGTACTTATCGCTTTTCTGTTGGATTTTAAACAATATTAAGAAGTACTTATCGCTTTTCTGTTGGATTTTAAACAATATTAAGAAGTACTTATCGCTTTTCTGTTGGATTTTAAACAATATTAAGAAGTACTTATCGCTTTTCTGTTGGATTTTAAACAATATTAAGAAGTACTTATCGCTTTTCTGTTGGATTTTAAACAATATTAAGAAGTACTTATCGCTTTTCTGTTGGATTTTAAACAATATTAAGAAGTACTTATCGCTTTTCTGTTGGATTTTAAACAATATTGCGTTATGGCTAACTATTCTTTCTGTATACAGATAAACTGACGTCAGTCATCGGGTGGAAAGAGAATAAAAATACTTGTTTTACGGTGGGGAGATGGTGGATGGGCTAGCACCATCCCTGAAATTTGTCTCCCCTAAAACTTTCACGTAAATAGTATAAACTAAAATCTGCAATATGTTGACTCACAAGGAAAAGCCACCAAACAAATTATTCTCTAATCTTCAACTGTTCCTTTTGTCCGAACAACTAATCACAGTAGGAATGAAGAAAATTGCGAAGCTACTCAATCACGTTGGAGCGTGATGCCTCGAGTGCAGAGATGAACAGATAAAACACAGAAGCGATACTGTAAAACATTAGCACACTTTACAAACAACACATTAGATCGGTAAAGGAATATGCCTGTCCTTATTGGACAAACGTAGAATCAACTCACATAAAGAAATTACAGACAGTACAAAACGGAATATTCACCACGACCTGCATAGTACCAAGATCAACAAACACTAATTTCATACATACACTCGTAGATATTAAACCAATGAAAGATAAACTCCAAGATCGCTCGTTACAATACTTTGATTAAAAATCTATATGAAAATTACTCATTAACCGAAATAAGTCGCTATATTATACATAATGACAACAGTCCTCTCTCTCTCTCTCTCTTGGTATTTGGAAATATATATTTGTATACCCAGGAGGGTCAGGTACACTATACCCCTCTCTGTAAATCTTGGTATTTGGATATATATATATTCGTATACCCAGGAGGGTCAGGTACACTATACCCCTCTCTCTCAATCTTGGTATTTGGATATATATATATTCGTATACCCAGGAGGGTCAGGTACACTATACCCCTCTCTCTCAATCTTGGTATTTGGATATATATATATTCGTATACCCAAGAGGGTCAGGTACACCATACCCTTCTCTCTCTCTAGGTATTTGGGTATATATATATTTGTATACCCAGAAGGGTCAGGTACACTATACCCCTCTCTCTCTCTAGGTATTTGGAATATATATTTGTATACCCAGGAGGGTCAGGTACACTAGATCCCTTCCTCCTTCCATTACTTAGTTGGAATGGACTGATTAATACATTTAGAGTAAATACAAAATGGCTGAAGTAATAGCGTAACTTTAAATTTGGTCCTTTTCAGAACAATGTCCATTCATGTTGTTCTTTTATTTTATTTATTTATTTTTAATAAGTCTAGAACGTAAGTTGCCAGTTTTATTTTACCACTATTTTATTATTATTATTTTAAATTTTATTTTATCTTAATGATCTAATGTATAGATTTAACGGGGAAAGGTGTTTAGGTCTCTCTTCATCATATATGCAATATCTGTCTAGTTCACATAACAACTCGTTTTTTCGCCAGTATTTATCAAAATATTTTATTGTACTATGTAGAAGTCTATCTGTATTGTTCGTGTATTTGTATAATTGTGCATGAATTTTGATGAAGTGGTTTTAGGTACTTTGTATGTTGATGTAAATAGTTAGTATATTCTGTAATGTTTGGAGTTTGGTTTGTAGTTGTTTTTCACTTACATTGATCCATGCAGGAGCTGCATAGTCTATTGCAGGTCTAATGTATGTCTTGTATGTTTTAATAATGCTTTCTGGTGTTTTTCTGTAGTTTTTATCAGAGTCCTAGCATAGTTTATTCTTCGCCAAATTTTAGTTTTTATGTTATTTACATGTTTTATTCAGGAAAATTTAGAATCATATGTTAACCCTAAAAATTTTAGTTTTTATGTTATTTACATGTTTTATCCAGGTAAATTTAGAATCATATGTTAACCCTAAAAATTTTGCAGAAGCGGCAGTCTGGAGAAGCTTTCCTTTCATGTAGATCTGGGGTTGAACATTTTTATGTTTCGTAGGTTTTGAAAATATTACTAATTGTGTCTTCGCTGTGTTTATTTTCATTCTATATTTTTTGCAGTATTCACATAATCTGTTTAGTTGTGGTTGTAAGTTAGTGGCTGTTATTTCTGATGTAGGGGCACTTTTCCAAATTGCTACATCATCAGCGAACTGTAACGCATATCCATTGTTTGGGTCTTTAAGTGGCATATTGTTTACAAACATGATGAATAGAATAGGACTAACCACCCCTCCTTGAGGGACTCCAGCTTCTGGAGTGGAGAACTCCGAGAAAGTTCCCTCTACGTTTATTCTACATTTTCTATTTTCCAAAAAGTTTGATAACCAGCGAATAATTCCTCGCGGTAGTCCCATTTCATACATACGGAACCGAAGACCATTGTGCCATACAGTGTAGAATGCTTTCTCGATATCGAAGAAGCAGGCAACAGTGCATTCTTTTTTATTAAAGGTGTTTATTATTGTTTCAGTTAATCTAATTAAATCATCTGTTGTTTGTCTATATTTTCTAAATCCGTTTTGTTCTTCTGGTAATTTTAAATTAATCTCCAGAAATGTGGAGTCTATTGCTTATTATTCTTTCAAGAATTTTGCCCACACAGCTCGTCAGGCTGATCGGTCAAAATTGTTTGGTTTATTGGCTGGTTTTCCTTCTTTGTGGAACATTAAAATATTAGCTTGCTTCCAAGAAACTGGGATGTATCCAGAGTATAGAGACAAATTAAATATTGCTAATAGGTGGTCAAATAATTTTGGAGTGCCTTTTTTGAGAATTGTTTGTATTCCATTATTTCCTGGTGCTTTATTTTTGAATTTTTGATTGCTTGTTCAAGTTCATTTAGTTTGATTTCTTTGGTGAATAGTTGGGTATATGTATTATAAGTGTTGCTGTTCATAATGTTGACTGGAAAATGTGGTTTATATAATTCTATGTTATTTGTTACGTGGTTGTTTATTTTATTGTAGTAATAATAGTTGTTCATGTCCGGGTCATTATGTGTTTTAAATGTGTTTTGTAATTGATGTTTGAAGGCTTCTGCTTTTTCTTTGTTGGTTTGTGCTAAGGTGTTGTAATATTCCAGTGTTGAGTATTTTCTTGTCGTGGGTTCATTTGTGAATCTTTTTAAGTGTAGCCATAATTTACTTGGGGTCGGTTTGTTCATTTAGTTGGGAGCACAAGTTGTCCCATTTTTCTTGTCTTAGCTGTTTAATTTCTGTTCTAATTTTATTTCTAATGTTGTTAATTTGTGTTTTTATTTCTTGTTCTCTTGTTGCCATGAATAGTGTTCTTAATTGTCTTCGTTGTTTATCATTGTTAATAGTTGGTTGGTTGGTTTCCATCCATTGTTTGTGGTTGTATATTGTTGTTTTGATGTCAGTAGCTACTTTTAGAAGACACTCCATGATTATTTGACTGTAACAATCAATTTCTGATTCGTTATTCGCTGTATGTTTAATTTTGTCTGGTGGTATGTTGTCTAACACTTTTTGAAATTCTTGCCAATTTACTTTCTTGTAATCAAATTTGTTTTGCCTACAGATTTTATCTTTATGGGGGGTAGGATCGAAGACGCACCATATTCGGAGATGGTCGCTGTCAATATCGTTTCCCGCATTAAAATTTATTAGCTTTTGTCTAACATTAAAAGAGGTGAGACAGATGTCTAGGATATTATTTGAATTAGTTGCATAGATACTATGGGTAATAAGGGATATGTTATTATTATCTATGAATTGTAATAGGTGTCTGCCATTGGAGTTAGTGGATTTACATCCAAAGTTCTTAGGTTTGCTATTCAGATCACCTATTACAATTGTATTTTGGTTGTGGGAAAAGATGTTGTATATTAGATATATGTCTATACACTTTGTTGGAGAACAGTATAATCCTGCTATTGTTATTATCGAGTGGTTTTCTAAGAGGATATCAACCATTATATTTTCATTGCTGCTGTTCATTTGGATTTCAGTAACGGAAAGATGGTTTTTATATAGTAACATAATTCCTCTGTTGATGTCTTATTTCTTCTATCTGTTCTTATTGATGTATAGTTACATATTTTGAATCTATTCTGATGATAAATTAGTGTTTCACTTATTATAATAATATCAGGGTTTATATCTGTTATTAAGTCTTCCACTCGTGTTTCTTGGAAGTAAGTGCACCTTGGATGTGGTACTTAGAACTGTGAATTTTAAGATTTTAGCATCTATCCTGTGATTGTTGTGATTAGTTGTGGTATGTGTGGTGTTATGTGTTTATGAATAGGTCTGTGCTAGTTTTCGATGGGTTCGGTTTTTTAAATTCTGTAATGAACTCTGTAAGAATGTTTTTAATTAAGTTTACTATTAGACTTGTTTCATCGTTTGTGTTTTACAGTACGATTGTTGTTTTCTTGGTTGCTTGTTGTATCTGTGATTTTGTTAGGTTCTTGTAAATTACTTACTGTTTTGGTTGAATTTTGTTGTTCTTTTGTTAGCGGTTTTGGTTGTGTTTTCTTTCAACTTTTGTGCATATGTAATTTGTCCTGTAGTTGTGTGTGTTTTTGTGTTATTGTGTTTGGTGTGTTATCTTGGGCCCGGCATAGCCAAGTGTATTAAGGCGAGCGACTCCTAATCTGATGGTCGCGGGTTCGCATCCCGGTCACACCAAACATGCTCTCCCTTTCAGCCGTGGGGGCGTTATAATATGACGGTCAATCTCCTTATTCGTTGGTAAAAGAGTAGCCCAACAGTTGGCAGTGAGTGGTGATGACTAGCTACTTTCCCTCTAGTCTTACACTGCTAAATTAGGGACAGCTAGTACAGATAGCCCTCGAGAAGCTTTGTGCGAAATTCAAAAAACACACCCACAGTGTTATCTTGTGTTGGTTTTGTTTTTATTTCATAAATGCGTTGTTTTATCTGTTTGTATTTGTCGCATTCTTTATAATTTGCTGTTTGTGTTTCTCCGCAGTTACAGCATTTTGGTGTAGCTTGTTCTTTTTTACAAGCAGATATGTGGTGTTCACCGCCACATCCGTAACACCTCGATGTTGCTAGACATGCCGCTGAAACGTGTCCATATCGTTAGCAGTTAAAACACTGTGTAATTACAACTGCTGGTGTTTTTAGTTGTTCCACTTGGAATATTTGGTACCACAAAATGATACCATTGTTTATCAGTTCCAAGATATTGTAATGTTGTTCCATGTCAACTCTTATTAAATTTGTTGCTTTATTTGCGACCTTGGATACAATTCTTTCCACTTTGGTGTATGGTATATTTAGGTTGTGTAATGTTTGCTCAGTATCCTGTTAGAAGTTTCTACTGCTTGAAGAAGGAATTGTCTCCACATCAGTATGAAAAGTTTCTTCTCCTTCAGGAAGGAACTGTCTCCACCTCAGTGTGAGAAGTTTCTTCTCCTTCAGGAAGGAACTGTCTCCACCTCAGTATGAGAAGTTTCTTCTCCTTCAGGAAGGAATTGTCTCCACCTCAGTATGAAAAGTTTCTTCTCCTTCAGGAAGGAACTGTCTCCGCCCCAGTGTGAGAAGTTTCTTCTCCTTCAGGAAGGAACTGTCTTCACATCAGTGTGATAAATTTCTTCTCCTTCAGGAAGGAACTGTCTCCACCTCAGTATGAGAAGTTTCTTCTCCTTCATCTTCGTTTTCTGAATTTTCACTTGAATTACTTTTTTATTACATTCTAGAGATGTTAATTTTGCTTTTGCTACATTACACAGTGTCAGTAACGGGAATTTTTTTTTCTAAATTCGAAATTAATCCTAGTTTTTGGCCACCAAACGAACCAGACTTACTTTGTTTATTTTTCAGGCCACTCGTTGTAGATGTTCCGGACTCGTGGCTGTATATTCTCCTGCAGTAATCAGCATCGATTTTTTCTTGGCGACTTTTTCGCTCTAGTTGGATCTCTCTTTCTTCTTCAACTGGGGCTGTTTCTTACAATATGGGTAATTATTTTGACCAAGTGGGTATAGTGGTTTATCTTTACCATATAAGTGAAGGTGGTTATAAGTTTCCCTATACTATTCCTATTTCCTCAAGAGCTTGCAAAAACTCACCTATCTCTTAGCTCACTCTCGCCAAATAGTCCCCAAAAGTCGACAACAGACCTAAGATTGTTTGTTTACTTTCTAAAATTCGCGCAAAGCTACACGACGACTATCTGCGCCTGCCGTCCCTAATTTAGCAGTGTAAGACTAGACGAAAGACAACTAGTCATCACCACCCACCGCCAAATCTTGGGCTACACTTTTACCAACGAATAGTGGGATTGACCACAACATTACAAAGCTCCAACGGCTGAAAGGGAGAGCACGTTTGGTGCGACGGGGATTCGAACTCGCGATCACGAATCGAGTGCCTTAACCACCTGTCCATACCGGATCAATAGTCCTAACTATCTCTTCTCACACAATGCTTACCATAATAAAAAGTCCATCTGTACTAAGGCCCGGCATGGCCAAGGGTGTCAAGGCGTGTCACTCGTAATATGAGGTTCGCGGGTTCGCATCCTCATCGCGCCAAACATGAACGCCCTTTCAGCCGTGGGGGCGATATAATGTGACGGTCAATCCCACTATTCGTTGATAAAAGAGTAGCCCAAGAGTTAGCGGTGGGTGGTGATGACTAGTTGCCTTCCCTCTAGTCTTACACTGCTAAAATACACAGATAGCTCTCGAGTAGCGTTGTGCGAAATTCCAAAACAAACAAACAAATAAACCATCTGTACTAGTACAGATAGCCTGTTCATAGAAGTCGTCCACCTCTCTTGAATAACTTTGTAGCATTTCGCATTTTAACAACAACCGTAACGGAGAGAAAAAGAGGGCTAAACCTCACCTCACCCTCGCAGGCACCCCCCCCCCCTCAGTGGCACAACGGTATGTATGCGGACTCACCCCGCTGAAAACCGGGTTTCGATACCCATGGTGGGCAGTGCACTGATAGCCCATTTTGTGGCTTTGTGCTTAATTCCAAACAAACCAAAATAAAAAAACGGCCAAACAAAGAGAAGACTTTGTAACTGATAGTGACACGTAAAATTTGCCAAACATTGTAAATCGTTTTTTTTTCTCGACTTTCATATTCTGGTATACCTGTTTTACCAGTTTATATTTCTATATTGCATGTCAGGGTTTGTTGTATGTCTCATTTTATTGTCACATGTTCAAATCGCTATGTGCCTAATGTTCTTTTTCCTCTCTAAATCAGAAACATGTGCTTTATTTCTCCTACTTTTAGTTGTTTTTTTTATCCAAAATATCAGAATGTTTTATTTTACTAAGGTCGCTCATAAAGTAACGCGGCGCGGAACAGCTAGGGGGTTAGGGCGCTCGACTTCTAATCCGAGGTTCACGGCTTCGAATCCCCGCCACACCAAACATGCTCGCCCTTTCAGCTGCGGGGACATTATAATGTGACGGGTCAACCTAACTATTCGTTGTTAAAAAAGAGTTGGTGGTGACAATTAGCTGCCTTCCCTGTAGTCTTACACTGCTAAATTAGAAATGGCTAGTGCAAATAGCCCTCGTGTAGCTTTACGCGAAATTCAAACCAAAACGAACTCTTTTTATATGAATTTTGAGATATAATAAATGTTGTATATTTGTCATACAGCTCACTATATTTTACCTAGTGTTAGCTCCATAATATTCGTTAATCCCAACCTATGTTTCTTAATCTCTAATCGCTGAGTTCTATTTCAACACATTTTCGATAGACGTTTCATTAAATATTTATAAATTTATTTATGACTTCGATCTCACAACTCTTTCAACTTAGGCCTAAAAATTAGAATTACACTACATCGGCAGCTTAATTCAAAGATACATCTTAATTATTAACATGATTTCATTCTAACCATTAACCAACATCTCTGTGTAATAAATAAAAAGCAAACATGGGGCATTTGAATGTGACGGTCAATCCCACTATTAGTCCAAGAGTTGGGTGGATGGTGTTGAGTTGCTGCCTTCTACCTGACCTTTCACAACTATATTAGGGAGGATTAGCGCAGATAACTCTCGTGTAGCTATGCGCGAAAAAAAATCAAATATGTTTAATGAAAACTGGTAGAAATGCCGAATTTCGGCAAGCAAACCACTAGTATATACATGCACTGCTGGCCAAAATCTTAAGGTTAATGAACATAAAGAAAATATATGCATTTTGCATCGTTAGACTCAACTACTTATTTGAATTGAGCTTCGAAAGATGAAAATAAGAAAAGGGAAAATAAAAATAAAACTTTTTAGCATTTAATAGGGAAAATGTGAACACTATAAAATTAGCTTAAATACCAACTGGTCAAAAGTTTAAGACTATAATGAAACGAAGCGTCAATCGGTAAACACGTAACGAAGTTTAGTAATTTGTGTTCAAGCATTAGCGTTGTCAACATCTCCCACTGACAACTCCTGTGATACATTGGGTAAAAACATGGCAAAGGATAAAAGGTTTAAAGAGTTTGAACGTGGCAAAAGCAAGGTCTCTCTCAACGTGCCATCGCTGGTGAGATTGGACGTAGTAAAACTGCTGTTGCAAACTTATTAAAAGACCCTGAGGGATACGGAACGAGAATTTCAAGTGGTCGGCCCAAGAAAATTTCGCCGGCGTTGAGCAGGAGGATTCGACGGGTTGTCTGGCAAGACACTAGCCGATCGTCGAACCAGATTAAGGCCCTTACGGAGAGAGAATGCAGCTCAAGAACAATAAGACAGCATCTACGAGAGAAAGGCTTTAAAAACTAAACGTCTTCAAAGGCCACGCCTCCTTTCACAGCACCAAACAGCTCGGTTAAACTTTGCTGAGAAGCACCAAACATGGGACGTAGAAAAGTGGACGAAGGTTTTGTTCTCTAATGAGTAAACATTTAACCTCGATGGTCCTGATGGCTTCCCACATTACAGACACGATAAGGATATTCCACTGGAGACATTTTCTACACGACACAGTGGAGGAGGTTCCATCATGATCTGGGGTGCTTTCTCTTTCCATGGAACAATGGACCTTCAGGTTATACAGGGGCGTCAAACAGCAGCTGGCTACACTGGCATGTCGGAGAGAGCATCCTTATTGACTGAAGGCCCTCGCCTGTGTGGAAATGACTAGATCTTTCAGCAGGACAACGCTGCAATCCACAATGCCCGCAGAACAAAGGACTTTTTCATGGCAAATAACGTGATTCTTTTGGACCATCCAGGGTGTTCGCCCAAACTGAACCCATTTGAAAATGTTTGGGGGTGGATGGCAAGGGAAGTCTATAGAAATGGACGTCAATTCCAAACAGTGCATGATCTTCGTAAAGCCATCTTCACCACTTGGAATAACATTCCAGCCAGCCTTCTGCAAACGCTTATATCGACCATGCCAAAGCGAATGTTTGAAGTTATTCGCAAAGACGACCGTGCAACTTACTACTGAGACCGCTTGTTGGGCATTTCCTACCCTGTTTAGGACTTCTTTTTGGTATGGTCTTAAACGTTTCACCAGCTAGTATTTAGGCTAATTTCATAGTGTTCACATTTTTCCCTATTAAATGCTAAAAAAGTTTTTTATTTTTATCTCCCCTTTTCTTATTTTCATCTTTTAAAGCTCCACTCAAATAAGTGGTTGAGTCTAACAATGCAAAATGCATATTTTATCTTTATGTTTATCGACCTTAAGATTTTGGCCAGCATAAACAAAGAAAAACGAAAAATGTCAAAGGTACTCAGCTGAAACCGTTTACTTCGTTGCTGAGTGTTGTTATACACCTTTATATTATAAAACTGTGAAGAGTGAGAATTGTTCTCCCAGAAAACAGGTAACAAGTTGTGGTACATATGTCTATATCGTAATGATCTTAATGAAATCAAAAAGTCTCCTAATACTACATGTAACGATTTTCAAACTGAACATATATAAAAACACTTATATATACAAACTGAAACATTGTGAAGTGCTTAGACAAAAAAACAACAACTAAAAATCCTTACCGTTTCCATTATTCTTGTTAACCTAAGAATGTTTTTGAATATTATTACTTTAGACACTATTTGAGAAGATTTGTTTTTCGAACAATTACACTTGAGAGATATGAAAGAAATGATATAAGATACGATGACTTAAACCTCTGAGAGTGGAGCTCATTCAAGAACCTGCTGGTATTGTGTGCACATTCCTAGAAAAATACAATTTTTATGTTACATAAGATATAATACGTTATCATAAAGTGTTTTATCAATTCTAGTGAAGTATCCTACGTAATACATTATAAAAACGTCATGCATTCTGGTATATTTATTTTGATATTCACTGATTGTGTATAAACTATAAAGTCTCGTGCTACAACAATAATACGATAAAACAAATTATAATAAAGTGTATTTAAGTGTATATTATTTAGAAATAACCTATAAAATAATATATCGTAATCCGCAGTAAGTTACACAAACGTACTTGGCATGTGGAAACATCTTACGTTAATATAACCAAAGTGAAATGAACTTTTGTGGCGGCGTGAAAGTGTTTTTGGAGCTGGCGAAGTATGATAGTAGTTAACTTACACATTAGTATTAGGCCTACTGTATTTTTAACATTGTATTACACTTACAATCCTTTGGGGATTTTCAAGAATTCTGACCACACTAAATTTGCCGTTTCGATGGATCCAGAACTCTTCAAGCTCGATGGGGCATGACGAACACATTAAATTGGCATAAACATTTGTTACAGCAATAATTGTCATGATGTAAATTCATTATGATCATTATTCGTCCCTTTGACAAAAAGCGTTTGTCAGTTGGGAAAATGTTTTCGTATAAAATACAAGAGGTTCCTAGTATTTTTTTTCTTATCTTAACTTCCAACATGACTCTTAATTTACAATCTACGTCATATAAAGTAAATAATCATATCAGCACGTTCTGAATAGTTTTGTTTAACGTTTTGATAATATTTCATTTAGGATGGAAGTGTTATTGACATATTACAAAAACTTAAACATTAAAACAGTAGACCTCTCTATAAAAGTATTAGTACTTAACTCAGAAAAGAACTAAAATGGGTTTGAAAAAATATTAAATAAAACGACGTTTTGCCTATCAAGAACACGATAGCGTTTCATAATAGTAATCGAAAGGAATTGTACAAGACCCTAATAGAACGTTCGGGAAAAAATTACTTTAAACAGCAAAAATTCGGTTAAAACAACACTTTAAAACGTTTAATACTGACAATTAAGACTGCACACATAAAAATTAACAAAAAAGCCCGCATGTTAGACATACAAGGAAAAGAAAATCCACTTAAAACAGCCCATTTGTAATTCTCTTATTATTATTCTCTTGTCAGCTTACAAGAAAAACGGATTGGTATATTGCACCCAAACCTTTTGTAGAATACTTAATGCGAAGATCGTAGGATATTAAAAAGTTGACTTGTTTCTTCTATATTTTACATAACCTAAAAAGCATAATAATTCCAGAGTAATTATCATTACTCCTTAAAGTTATCATTCTTACATATATATATAATGTTCCTTTAAAAAACTTAAAAACGAACCAATAATAGATGAACATTAAATGACTGTGACATTTAGATACTCAATGCTTTGTACACTATACAATCGGTATCTTTAGGGAGCCAACCTCTATATTACGTATGAAGTGAAGGAATGAAAAATGAAACAACAACAAATACATATAATATTAAATTTTATTACACATATTCGTTGAATAATGACTTTAAAAGACACGAAGACTTATTTATGGCGATGTTTTAGATGTATACATTTTATTTGAAAAAGCTGTTTTCTTACTGATAAAAATTTATACGTGCTTAATGGGGGGTATATTTGTCCATTGCTATACATTATGTACATATAGAATTTAGTTACATAAAAACTATAAACGTTCACTAAGTTCCCAAACACATTTCCATGACAGTTTTCAGCTTCAGTTTGACGTTTTACACCCCCATAAAAATGCGATCAAATAGAATATAGATACAATAAATCATCATGAATCAGCCAACAGCTAACTGTGTTTATTATCACTACAATATACAAAGTGAGCTACTGTATCAAATAATAGTTGAGCATAAGAAAGGCCAGCAAACATGATAAATAAAAGAATTGTTTGTTTGTTTTTTGTAAAACCTACAAGTAAGGATCGCACAAAAAGTAAGCAAACAAGGATGGAGATACTACATGTACAGTCGATAGCAAATGACACCAAACGTAACTGTAAGTAACAGTATGGAACCAAAATAAGGGCTTGTCGACTCAGTAAATATTTACAGCCTTGTTTGTATGATTTTTATGACCCCAATTTGCACGTTTTTAAATTCTAGATTTTTTATTTATGTTTTTATGATGAAACATAAAAAGAACGTTTACAATTATCCTAGAGTCAAAAGTATGTTCTTGACGAAACCAATGTGTGCATTTAATTGTCATGTTTAGTTGTGCTAAGTACTTGATAATGCCACGTTAATAGTGGCGAAACGTTGTTTTACTTGATGTTTCTTCTGCACCATCTTAGCTGATTTTTTGTTTTGTTTTTTAATTTTGCAGTGTGTTGGATATCCCCAGAATTTATATTTATATTAAATGTACAAACAGTTTATTAATACCCGAGTAACCAACCTTCCTCAGTTCTTAACTATGATTTGTTCATCTGATGTTCAAATATTCAAAAACAAATAAAATGCACACATTGAACAAAATGCTCTCTACACACAAGCATTTAAACGATGCATATTGTTAAAAAAACTGGGAAATTAAAAACATTATTTATAAAATATACATCTTTTTCCTTGAGTAAGTGTAATGTGTTAGGCTGTAACCATATGCCAGTGCTAGGCCTAAACAAATTACGTAATGAATAGACTAACGGGCTTACTTGTATAGTGAGCCAATTTACTTTTTTTAGGCTTACTTTATCATTCATAAATTACTTAAGTAATATATATAGGCTAGAAAAATATACTATTATTCATTGTAATGACCTAAAAATTTAAAATTATAATTTTGCTCTTACCAGTAGATATGTCCATACAGAAAATAATACAAGGTTTGTTTCATTGTTTTTTCTTCACTGATTTCAAGTGATCTTCTAACTTAAAAACAGTTGGTTCGTAGTTAATCGTAAATTAGGAGAGGAAAATATTTTGATGCTTAGATTAGTATCCAAAATTCGATATTCGGGTTTCTATATCCAGGTTCTCTTTTCTTTTTATTTCACTTTGAAAATGATAAATTGTTCATACTATGTTAAATAACTAATAATTTACCTTTGTTTTATTTCTTCCAATTGTTTAACATATATATGCTTAATCAAGTTTTTCCACTACACTTTTTTATTATATCCTCAAAAGATATATTTTTCCACTCGTATCCGATAACTATATCAGGTTTTAATCTGTTTATTAATTGTCTTGGTAATCCATTATTAAAATTCGTAAATAATCATTAAATAATTGATACTCTTTCAGTTCCTATTTCATTTCAAACAGTTTGTTAGAATAATGAATATATTTGTTATGTAAACGAAATGAAATAAGTAATGAAATTAAATTTGGCAAACGATTCAACCTGAGTATCTTTTGTACGTATGTGTGAAAAAGCTTATGCAACAAGTATTTTAATTAAAAACACAAGTCATATTTATTCTCCGTTTTTAGTCTTATGTAATTCACTGTAAACAATCACGTGTTTTTACTTACGCGTGAATATTTGCTATGCTTATATCAGTAGTATTATTATATTTTTGTTCTGTAAATCAGGGTTTGGTTTAATATTAAAATTAGCAGAAACGTCACTACTGATGTTGTTCAGTACTCGTTGAACATTTAGAAATAGTGAACATTTAAAAAAAAAAAAACGAACTTTTCTGGAAAGTACTGCACAAGAAAAGTGTTTGGATTGTATTGATATAAACTTTAATGTTTCTACATATGGTGTGGTGCTTTTACTGAAAAAAAAAGTTTATTTAATAACTCATTTTTTATATTATATTTACATCAATAAAGTTGTTGTTGTTGGAATTTCGCACAAAGGTACTCGAGGGCTATCTGTGCTAGCCGTCCCTAATTTAGCAGTGTAAGACTAAAGGGAAGGCAGCTATTCATCACCACCCACCGCCAAATCTTGGGATACTCTTTTACCAACGAATAGTGGTATCGACCGTCACATTATAACGCCCCCACGGCTGGGAGGGCGAGCATGTTTGGCACGACTCGGGCGCGAACCCGCGACCCTCAGATTACGAAGCGCACGCCTTAACGCGCTAGGCCATGCCAGGCCCACATCAATAAAGAAAGATATAATAATCAAATCCAAACTAGTAAAAGTCGTGTACTTATTATGAGGAAAGTAGTTTTATATCAAACTGTGTTCTGTTTTGTTTCACATTCCATAGTTATTTTTCTAAATGTCCGAATTTTAAATACTGAAAGTGTGAATTTTATTTTTATAGATTTCTGTTTGTGGTGCCATTCAATAGATGATGACATGTTATGTTTATTATTTCGATCACGTATCAGATACATTATGTATGCACGCTAGATCTATTATAGTATGACTGTATTTTTGTGGAAATTGAGGCATCGCTGGATATTTGAATGCCTCAGATGATCGTATGTAATAAGAAGAATTGTAATACAGTGAAGTACAGGCACCGAAGTGCATAAAAATGATGATTTTGTAACGACGATGATTCAAAAGAACATGTTGAGAAACTTTCTGCTGTATGTTTAGACTGTAGTGAGTTGACGCTATCATGGTAGTAAAAGGGTCAGGCAAGCTATAGACGCTGCATTAATAAGGCAGAACCAGGAAGAATATCTGACAGCTTCATGACGCTACAGTATGGGCTAAAGCTGTGATAATTATCGCAAAAAATGAAGTCAGCCGGCACTTTGATAAAGTATCGGTGACAAGAATGTGATTACAGATACAAAAGAGTTTTTTTTTTTTTGTTAGCTGTTGCAAACGATCATAACAGAACTGACCAATTACGTATCAGAACTACTTGCGGGTAGTGTGCATATTATTTGGTAGACGTTTTTGTTGATTTTTGTTTTTTGAATTTCGCGCAAAGCTCCTCGAGGTCTGTCTGCGCTAGCCGTCCCTAATTTAGTAGTGTAAGACTAGAGGGAAGGCAGCTAGTCAACAACACCCACCGCCAACTCTTGGGCTACTCTTTTACCAACGAATAGTAGGAGAGACCGTCACATTATAACGCCCCCACGGCTGGGAGGGCGAGCATGTTTGGTGCTATTTGGTAGATTGTGAGGACACTGAGGAAAAATCGAATACAATCTCATATAAACAGCTGAAAAGTTAGCTCTCTCCTGAAGAAAAGAAATTGTCTCTAGACTCCACGCAGTATTCTCCGCACTACTTCAACATGACTACTACCGTAATAAGACAACAAACAGTTTCTCGTCTAAACTATTTGTAAATATCCTGGAGTCATTATTCCTAAACATTGGTTATCATATTAAATACTATAGAGTTAAACAAGAAAGTAGTAAAATTGTTTATGGAAGCAAAAAAGTTTAACCTATTTGAAAAAATGCATAATGGATGTAACCATTAAGCTTTCATATGAAAAAGTTAATAAAAGTATTCTTGAAATCTCTTTGCTTTAGCTGTAAAGCCTCAAATTAGTGCTTGTGTGTTCCACTCGCCCACTGCATCCTCATAAATTAAAAACTGTGTTACAGGTAGAATTAGTCGAAGTTTCAACGACTAAGCCGAACCACCACTCAGCCTGCCTAACGTTATAAAATTATAATCGGTGATATCCCCAAAAAAAAGGTAATTTTGATAAATATTTAAATGTTTACATTTAAATTACAAACATAAAGAACAAGAAAATAGACAAGCATTTTTATATGATAAGAAAACCCTTGAAAATGCTGACAAGATAAAATTCACGTTATCTCATAAAATTACAGATATGTAAAAATAAATAAAAACCTATCCTCACATAACACTGAAGTTTCTTTATAGTATGTCAAGTTTAGTCTACAGTTATAAACTAGTTAGTCATTGTATGACTATTGGAAAATCTCAACAAGCAATTTTGGAGTGCATGAGTCTAACCCTTTGTTCTTGTGGGGTTTCCGCATGTCCAGCTGACTGGAGATTTCCAAACGTCGCTCGACATGAGAAATAAAACAGGTTATGTTTTCAAGTATTTTAGAAAGAAGTTTGGAGATTAAAACAATGTTATGATATCTTGTAATATATGTTAAAAACTTATTCCATTTTAAAACATTTTTTGCAACAAGTTTTTACATTTTAAACAGCTTTCAGTACTATTTTTCTAACAGTTTTGAGCTCCTAATTTCTAAAAGAAAAATATTAATCAAAATATACTGGCTGTACTCTTTTGATTTCTGTCTTCTTTTATAACCGTTATCTCTTTAATAAAATCTAAATATAATCTAGCTGGAATACCCAAATCACTTGCTTTTCATAAAGGTATGTGATGGATATACTATTATATACATCTATTTTAATAGTGATGTTTGTTAAAGTTAAATTTATATTTAGAAATGCATTGTTATATTGTTAAATCTGTATTGCAAAATTCCTGCCTGTTTTCCAAAATTGTTGAATAGTTTCGATTGTAAGAATCAACAATATATGTGCATGCTTAAGCATTAGTTTATCGGCTATATTGTTATGCAGGCTGAAATTTCTTGATATTATCCTCACGTCTATAAATGTAACCAACGTGAAGCGCCAAAAGACGCTATACATTATTGGCAATAAACCTCAAAAGCTATAACTGTGATTAACGCTTATTAACCAGGAACTCCAAATATTTGATTAGGAATGTTTATAAATTCCGAAAATTATAAATAATTTAAATTCAGCAGATTCACATTAGACATTAATACTTTTATGAAGACTCCAGAGGTGAAAAACTCAATACGTGACCAGCAATAAAGAAAGAACTCGTAGTTGGTCAGTACCTTGTTAAGTGAATTACATCTACATCAATTCGAGATAAATTTGCTCGTCGTGAACCCTCGATAAGATACCAAGGAAGTTCCAGACCAGATAGAGGGTTCAATATTATTTACAAGTTTGTAAAACTCTTGTACATAAATCATTTTTGTAATCATTGGTATTGTAAATTGTGTTATTGCTTGTACATTGAAATATATTTGTTTTAAAATGAAAACTGTATCAATTTTGTTAGCAAATATCATAAATTGGATACGTATCGACATTTAATAGACTTCTGAATTTAAATTTCTATTTAACTCAGTTTCAGGTTATTTGAAATTGTAATACTACAAACTCGGTACAGCCTTTTAGCCACAAGCTTTCGAACTTCCCCTAGGCCTTTTTTTTTCTTGGTGCGCAGCAAATAATGTTACCACTTAAATCGCATTTTTAAAATACCAAAACATTTATAAAATTATCAGTAGCTTTTGGGCCAGTTCTTTTTTACTAATTTCTAGTCAATTAAATAGGATCAGATATTTTTTTTAAATATTAACCCTTAAAACACCAAGGGAATAAGGCTCTTACACACGCACCATCTATACTTTTTAACAGGAAATAAGTAGGAAAATTATATTTGCATTTTCAAACAGGTCAAGCAATGGCCTAACGCAACCATAAAAACACTCACTGCAAAAATGAAATAAAATTGTACTTCAAAAATTATAATTTGTTGCATATAGATAAACATAACCTAAGCAAAATATGTAAAATCGAATAATAAAATAGTAATTAAAGGGCTAATTTAACCACCCTTCAGATAAAATAAGAAAGGAAAAAGTTCTCTCTCATTTAATTCATATAATTTTCTAATACGTTTAAAACATTGTCTAGATGGAACTAAATTCGTTGATTAAGCCTCGTTTTAAGCAGTTTTTTAAGTCACGTTAATGATTTTATTTTTATTTCTGAAATTTCACACAGATGTCAAATCTGCATTAATATACTTATTGTTAAACTGCAACTTTGGTCGATAATCTTTTATAAACCAATTACTGCCTCCATGAACTGTGTACATAAAATGCATTAAAAATATTCCTTTTTTTCAGCATAGTACAAATTCAGTTTTTCCAATTCCCATTAAAACTAAAAAGTGGATAATATCAAAATGTTTAACATATCTCCAGGTGCACTATTAACTGAACATCTGACAATGTTCTGTCATAAAGAGAGTGTGTGTTTATATTACAGCCAAACTGGGCTATCTGGCCCTACGGACGACCACTCATGAGTTTAAGTTGTTTTTTTTCTTAAATCAAGCACAAAGCAACACAATGGGCTATCTGTGATCTACCCATTACAGGTATCAAAACCAGGTTTTTAGTGCTGCAAGTCCACAGACATACCGCTGTTTTACTGGAGGCAAACACTCAGAATGTTCGATATGAAGATAAATGTAATTTCTCAATAAGTTTCAGGAAAATAAATTCGTGACGAAAACCCACTGACAATTAATCAAGAAACTCCGGTGTCCACCACATGTGTATTTAATGTTAAGATAAACGTTTCACTGTTCGTCAAAACACATTTTGACTAAATACACTCTGTGGTCGATGCCTTTTAAATTTAAAGTATTTCCTCAGTGCCAGTGGAAGAAGAAATGATTCAATCTTCATGTTTATTTTGAAACAGTCTGTAAATCTCCATCAGAGATGTGGAATCGTGTGGTTTCTTCAGTAATGAATATGGTAAAGACACAGAGTAGTTCAAAGAGTTTGGGCTGGTGAGACACGAAGTCCATTGAAGGCGAAATTCGTGACACATGTAAAACTTTTCAAGGGCTTCTGCAAAAAGAAACACCATGATGAAAGAGTAAGTAGGAATCTGAACTCCAAACATAAACACCATTAAAGTAATCAAACACGCTGACGACACCAGGATGATTTTAAAAAATAATTTTGCCAACATCTGCGAAGAAAGAACGGCATCTGAATCCGGGGATTTCAGCAAAGACTTTCCTTGCACTAAAAGCTGTACAGAGGACCACAAGGCACATTTGGGTCTGGAAATAATAATGATGGAATTTTTATCAAAAAACTCTTTCTCGATGTCTACGTAGCTCGTTTCTAGGTTGACCTCCTTACTAAGGTACAGGTAATGCGTTTTCACAGAATAAGCTATCAGGAAAAGGGTCAAATCCCATGCAGAAGCTCTTTGCTGCAGAAGACAGCTGATACATAATTCTAAAAGTAATAACGCCAGGTGGAGCAGTAGATAAATAGAACATTTTCGGATTCTCAGTACTGCCATCCAGTCTGTTGCCATCTGCACAGGTTCTTGAACTCCAGTCTTGGCTTGCATTATAGAAAGGGACACTAAGCCTTCTCTACGATAGTAGTTTTGTCTCCAAACAATCAAAGCATATAGAATAATAATAAACGAGGGATCGTTTGGACATGATAAAAGCTTATAATATAACAGAATTTCTTGAATTGCAGGATAACACCAGCAGATAATATGGTATGAGGAGCTGTGTTTTCCAGCCTTCCATAAATAAATAATAAACTTGTACCCCCAAAACAGAAATTCGACTGTTCTACCAATGATATAAGGAATGATAAAAACGTACACAAAATAGAACGAGAAATAAGACAGGAAATGGTTCCCCAGAAAAAAGAGAAAACAAAACCATATCTGTTCATATCTTTTAGCAAACAGTCGAAGCTTATACACGGAACCGATTGAACCAAGCAGATGTAGAGAAGTACGGTAAGTCTGAGGTTTCTCAGGATAAATCAGGTGAACAAATCGAATACAAAACCCAATACACTCGTCCTTCTCTTTCTGACCATTGAGCAACAAATCTACAAACAATGTGACTAGCGATTCTAACGTCTTTCTCTTTGTCAACCCAGCAAGCTTCAGTTTGGTTTTCTTAAAACTGGTAAAGTCTAAAACTTGGGTAAAAGGGTGAAAATAACCACATATGTCTGTCTTCCTGATCTCCAACGTGAAACACAAAGCGTCCCCAACTGGATGTAATAGAACCGAATGATGACTTGCAACAGAACTTCCCGTGAAAGTGTAAACTTCAAAATCCATCTGACGACGAAAAAATAATTTATCATTAAAACTTTCGTTAAGTTCTTGAAGTATTTTGTGAATGTAGAAGCTTGACTGGCTTTCACCCAGGCCATGTGCAGGGCAGATTTTCCAAGAAAACAATTCCGCTAAATTAGAAAAAGAAATTATATTATACATATTATATTATTGAAAGTATATTATAACAAAAATACAACTAAAACCAAACCAGTTAACGCCTTCTTTCGTGAATTTCTTTAATACAAAACAAATATGGCGTTACGTTTTATTAAGCCTAATATACATGTATTTCAATGTTAATTTTACTTACTCGATTTATTTGTTACTCCTATTCATTACGTTTTCTTTATTATTATTACACTAACAATATTACTTTTTTTTTTAAAACAACAACTGATTATGGTGTTTAAAAACGCCAGAATTTCAAGTTTCACTAACTGAGGAATTTTGGGTAAAAATAATTTAAGAAGCTTAACGGCAGTACCCGGAGAATGTAGCTTAAAACGAACTTTATTTGTTTACTCGTTTGTAGTTAAGCACAAAGCCACACGGCCCGGCACGGCCAGGTGGTTAAGACACTCGACTCATAATCCGATGGTCGTGGGTTCGAATCCCCGTCGCGCCATACATGCTCGCCCTTTCAGCCGTGGGCGCGTTATAATGTGACGGTCAATCCCACTATTCGTTGGTAAAGGAGTAGCCCAAGAGTTGGCGGTGGGTAGTGATGACTAGTTGCCTTCCCTCTAGTCTTTCACTGCTAAATTAGGGACGACCAGTGCAGATAGCCCTCGAGTAGCTTTGTGCGAAATTCAATAAAACAAACAAACCCAGATTAAGAGAGTTTTGTTTGAAGTGTACAGTAGTAGGATTAGAGCTTCTGAACAGAGGCGACATCTACATTTTAGTTATAAAAAAAAAGCTTACCTATTTCTTTCAGTCTGGTACTCCAATCTCCCGAATCATAGCTTTTGTCCTAAAACGAAATAAACGCAAGTTAAACGTTAACAAAGCCACGCAAGTTTCGATTATAACATGACTTGTGTGTAACTGTTCACTTGACAATATAAGTATTGTACATAAATGCATAACTTGTAAGTTGTGAATCTATTTGTATGTATACTTTACACCTGTTATAAGTACTTTTAAAACCGTATATTAACAGTACAGTTACGAGAGTCATTAATTACTAAAATAAACATCACATAAGCTTCTCTTACACTCTATACATATTAACAGTAAAGATATACTTACATTACTTTATTGTCAAAAAAACAAACAAAAATTATTACTTACTCCTAAATAATCCAATAAATGTAACGTTCGATCCAAGTTTTCCGACTCCTCTGGATTCTGTGCCACTATCAAAATAAACATAATTAAAATGAACATAAATTAGACAAGTACAATATTGACATCACCCTTAATTGTATATATATATATATATATATGAAGATAATAATAAAACATATTTGGAGTGAAACTGTACAAAAAAGAGCTACATATTAAAAAAGTAATGTGTTTCTAGGCATAATTAACCTACTGATGTTCGTGTATATTAAAGCAATGGACTTAAAGTTCATGATAAAAATCACGAAAACCACAGGTGTTATTTCTTGTACATTTCGAATTCAAAATTTGAAAGTGCTAAAGACAGCATTTTATAACTCATCTATTTTCTGTCGCCCAAAAGTCACAACATAGATTTTAGGCCTATTAGTTTTACACTACTATATTAGGGACGGCTAGCCCTCGTGTAGTTTTGCGCGAAATTCAAAAATAAGCAAACAAGTTTCCAATGCTTCGCTGGTAAGTCTAGTTCGTTTGGTGGCCAAAAACTGGGATTAATTTCGAATTTAGAAAAAATTCCCCGTTACTGGCACTGTGTAATGTAGCAAAAGCTAAATTAATATCTCTAGAATCTCATAAAGAAAGTAATTCAAGTGAAAATTCAGAAAACGAAGATGAAGGAGAAGAAACTTCTCACACTGAGGCGGAGACAGTTCCTTCCTGAAGGAGAAGAAACTTCTCACACCGAGGTAAAGACAGTTCCTTCCTGAAGGAGAAGAAACTTCTCACACCGAGGTGGAGACAGTTCCTTCCTGAAGGAGAAGAAACTTCTCACACCGAGGTGGAGACAGTTCCTTCCTGAAGGAGAAAGAAACTTCTCACACCGAGGTGGAGGCAGTTCCTTCCTGAAGGAGAAGAAACTTCTCACACCGAGGTGGAGACAGTTCCTTCCTGAAGGAGAAGAAACTTCTCACACCGAGGTGGAGACAGTTCCTTCCTGAAGGAGAAGAAACTTCTCACACCGAGGTGGAGACAGTTCCTTCCTGAAGGAGAAGAAACTTCTCACACCGAGGTGGGAGACACACCGTTCCTTCCTGAAGGAGAAGAAACTTCTCACACCGAGGTGGACAGTTCCTTCCTGACACACCGAGTTCCTTCCTGAAGGAGAAGAAACTTCTCACACCGAGGTGGAGACAGTTCCTTCCTGAAGGAGAAGAAACTTCTCACACCGAGGTGGAGACAGTTCCTTCCTGAAGGAGAAGAAACTTCTAACAGGATACTGAGTAAACATTACACAACTAAATGTACCATACACCAAAGTGGAAAGAAATGTATCCAAGGTCGCAAATAAAGCAACAAATTTAATAAGAGTTGACATGGAACAACATTACAATATCTTGGAACTGATAAACAATGGTATCATTTTGTGGTACCAAAAATTCCAAGTGGAATAACTAAAAACACCAGCAGTTGTAATTACACAGTGTTTTAACCACTAATGATATGGACACGTTTAAGCGGCATGTCTAGCAACATCGAGGTGTTACGGATGTGGCGGTGAACACCACATATCTGATTGTAAAAAATAACAAGCTGAACCAAACTGTTATAACTGCGGAGAAACACATACAGCAAATTATAAAGAATGTGACAAATACAAACAGATAAAACAACGTATTTATGAAATAAAAACAATAAAACCAACACAAGATAACACACCTAACACATTAACACAAGAAACACACACAACTACAGGACAAATTACATATGCACAAAAGTTGAAAGAAAACACAACCAAAACCACTAACAAAAGAACAACAAAATTCAACCAAAACAGTAATTTACAAGAACCTAACAAAATCACAGATACAACAAGCAACCAAGAAAACAACAATCGTACAGTAAAACACAAACGATGAAACAAGTCTAATAGTAAACTTAATTAAAAACATTCTTACAGAGTTGATATCCTCTTAGAAAACCACTCGATAATAACAATAGCAGGATTATTATACTGTTCTCTAACAAAGTGTATAGCCATATATCTAATATACATCTTTTCCCACAACCAAAATACAATTGTAATAGGTGATCTGAATAGCAAACTTAAGAACTTTGGATGTAAATCCACTAACTCCAATGGCAGACACCTATTACAATTCATAGATAATAATAACATATCCCTTATTACCCATACTACCTATGCAACTAATTCAAATAATATCCTAGACATCTGTCTCACCTCTTTTAATGTTAGACAAAAGCTAATAAATTTTAATGTGGGAAAAGATGTTGACAGTGACCATCTCTAATATGGTGCGTCTTCGATCCTACCCCCCATAAAGATAAAATCTGTAGGCAAAACAAATTTGATTATAAAAAAGCAAATTGGCAAGAATTTCAAAAAGTATTAGACAACATACTACCAGACAAAATTAAACATACAGCGAATAACGAATCAGAAATTGATTGTTACAGTCAAATAATCATGGAGTGTCTTCTAAAAGTAGCTACTGACACCAAAACAACAATATACAACCACAAACAATGGATGGAAACCAACCAAACAACTATTAACAATGATAAAACAACGAAGACAATTAAGAACACTATTCATGGCAACAAGAGAACAAGAAATAAAAACACAATTAACAACATTATAAATAAAATTAGAACAGAAATTAAACAGCTAAGACAAGAAAAATGGGACAACTTGTGCTCCCAACAAAATGAACAAACTGACTTCTAGTAAGTTCTGGCTACACTTAAAAAGATTCACAAATGAACCCACAACAAGAAAATACCCAACCATGGAGTATAACAACACCTAAGTATAAACCAACGAAGAAAAAGCAGACGCCTTTAAACATCAATTACAAAACACATTTAAAACACACAATGACCCGGACATGAACAACTATTATTACTACAATAAAATAAACAACCACGTAACAAATAACATAGAATTATATAAACCACATCTTCCAGTCAACATTATGAACAGCAACACTTATAATACATATACCCAACTATTCACCAAAGAAATCAAACTAAATGAACTTGAACAAGCAATCAAAATTCAAAAAACAAAGCACCGGGAAATGATGGAATACAAACAATTCTTCTCAATACTCTATACTCTGCATACATCCAAGTTTCTTGGAAGCAAGCTAATATTTTAATGTTCCACAAAGAAGGAAAACCAGCCAATAAACCAAACAGTTATCGACCGATCAGCCTGAGCAGCTGTGTGGGCAAAATTCTTGAAAGAATAATAAGCAATAGACTCCACATTTCTGGAGATTAATTTAAAATTACCAGAAGAACAAAACGGATTTAGAAAATATAGACAAACAACAGATAATTTAATAATTTAATATCTGTTGCCTGCTTCCTCGATATCGAGAAAGCATTCTACACTGTATGGCACAATGGTCTTCGGTTCCGTATGTATGAAATGGGACTACCACGAAGGTATATTCGCTGGTTATCAAACTTTGTGGAAAATAGAAAATGTAGAATAAACGTAGAGGGAACTTTCTCGGAATTCTCCACTCCAGAAACTGGAGTCCCTCAAGGTTTGTTTGTTTGTGGGAAGAATTCCCACTTCCTCAATAGCAGCAACAAACCTCCAACCAGCCCTAAATAATATAGAAGAATACTGCCAGAAATATAGAACAAAAATAAACATACCAAAAAACCAAATAATACTCTTCACCAGATTAAATAAACTGAAAAAGGATTCACCTAAGTTATACACAAACGGAGTTATTTTCCAGACTGCTACCTCGGCTAACTTTTTAGGGTTAACTTACGATACCAAATAAACGTGGACACAGCACACTAACAATATTCTGACTAGAATGTGGAAACGAGCAAATTATGCAAGAAGCCTAGCGGGTAAAAATCAAGGCACTTCTCCTGATAATATAATAAAAAATTACAAAACATACATTAGATCCATACGCACGCCCAGCCTGGTTAAACATATCACAAAAACAATTACACAAACTGTAGAAAGTACAACATTCAATCATCACAACAGTATATAAAGTACGGCACAGTATTTCATCAACAATCATACACAAGTATGTAAACATAGAGACAATATCCGATAGACTCTTGCATAATGCACTAAATTATTATAATAAAAATTGGCATAAAAATGATTTATTGTGTGACCTCGATAGATACCACATACATGAAGAACACAAGCCTAAGTATCTCTCTCCTATGAATATATATTTAAGTGTGCTTTGTGTGTGTTTTTCTTATAGCAAAGCCACATCGGGCTATCTGCTGAGCTCACCTCGGGGAATCGAACCCCTGATTTTGCGTTATAAATCCGTAGACTTACCGCTCTACTAGCGGGGGGGGGCATATATTTAAGAAATCAAGCTGGCCACCATGCACAATACTTTTATACCTAGTATTATATTCATAGTTTGTAAATATTTTTACATAAATAGATTTGAAACATAAATAATAATAAATAAATAAAGCAATAAAGACAATATATGGGCATTGCCCTGAAAAGGGACGGAGTAATGTGGGTTATTCTGGCCTCAAGCACTAAAACTACAACATAGTAGTAGCGGGCCAGAGCAATGTGGGTTACTCTGGGCCTCAAGCACTACAACTACAACATAGTAGTAGCTGAAAATAAAAGTAAGGGATGGAGGAAGAGGTCCTTGGCACCTGACCCTTCTGGGTATCAACATTTCCAACGTACCCAAATACCCATAAAGAAGAAGCGAATGCTTCGCTGGCTTTCGATGTTTTTACCCGTAACTATTATGTTAATACATTTAATTATACTTATCATAAGACATTATCTCAGGACTATTATATCTTTTAACAGTAATTTTTTAATATAATCTCTTAGGGATTTTCAATAATCAGGAGAGCATAAATTAATAGTAGTACTTCAGCCACACGATATTCGTCGTATCCATCGGCAACAACGAGTTTCGTTCGATAGAGATCTCTTAAAGCCAGTTGAGATACAACAAACACAGAATGAACGAAATACTATTTTAAATAGGTTTGTTATAAAAATATTGGTTATGAGACTAAATTAAGAATGCAGTGTTAAACAAAGTTGGGACTAACATGGCGTCTTATGAAAAGCATAATTAATTACAATCATATTTTATCAACTTACAAAAAAGCGTCACGCTATAACAGCAATTACTTCAGTATATTTCACCAAGTAAAACCAGATATAATTTAATATTGAATTTTAGTTGTTGTACATCTTTATTTTATTTTACACAAAAAAAACCAACAAATCACATTTACTTTTACTGTGTATCACAGGATGGGCTAATTTCAAATGAAGAAGAAGATGTTCCAGACGCATTGGTGGAAGATAAGGACATTGACAACAGAAGACAGGTGTATAAGCCAATGGTTTCAGTTGTTTTTCTTCACAGTTTGAAACATTTTTAAACCATGCTACAGCTTTGGCTCTTTGGACGAGAAAACCAGCCGAACCTGAACCTGTGAGACTATCAGAATATGTTGGTCCCAAAAGAGACAACGGAATCCCAAGATTGTAAAGGTACCACGTTGCAAAATCCTGACAGTTCCAGAAAAACACCCAGTAGCTTCCAAAATTTGACAACACAGACTCCCCTAATTTAAGCAGCATTTGAAGACTGGTCTCACATTCATATTGGTCATAAAATGTCGCATTTTCGAGATACGTAGGAGTTTTTTGCAGGTCCACCCACTGAAACTGGACCGTTATGGTGGTTTCGACACGGTGGTTGTGGAAAACATGGAACTGGAAGGCCTCAAAGTATGGAAAGGACTTAGAATTACAGACATTACATTGCCAGCGGCAGTTTTGGGCTAAGTAATGTTTCTCGAAAACGTGGTCAGTGAACAATTGGAACGAATCGAAACTGATTTTACAATGGTTACAGAAATTTAGTCTTCCATCTGTTACTTGGTAATATATGTTGGTCTTGGCCAGTTCTATCTTAAACGTTAAGTTTTCTTGACCAAGAGCTTGCATTAGTACAGAACAATGCCCATCCTGATTTAATCGTTTTCCAAAACGCCATACCAAGGAGAAGTCCAATTCAAAGTCTTCAATATTTAGCCAGTTCTTGGCTACTGATACCTCTTCCTGCGCCTGCAATAAAATCTTTGGTTCTTTACCTGACCTTGTACTTATTTCTTTCTTGTCCACATACTGTTCAAGTAGCTTCACAGCTTCTCCCCACCCCATCTTCACACAGTTACACTTCCCTAATAAAAACAAAATATGTTGATCTCATTATTAAATCTCCCTTACTTATATTAAACATGTAACTTTACCACTAAACTCATACAGCTAATTAACAACAACTCGAACTAAGTTTAACAAATTGTATTTCTAAGCAAGTTTCTAAAAAAATCCAAATTAATAAAAAAATAATTCACCAAAACTAACTAGACGTTTATTTACTTAAAATACACATTTTTCTTTTAACAGTTCAAAACAAACAGAGAAATCTACAAATCCCACTACTAATAAAACTTGTAGATAAATTATTGGGTATAAAGAGTTACTGTGTTTCTTAACCCTACTTTTAACACAAGACAGAGTAGGTACACGTTTACTGTATGTAGGCCAAACACCAAAAAATCCTTTAAATGATGCAGCACAATAATGCAAAACTTTTTAAAATTCGGAAAACAGATAAAATGGTATATACTTTTTGTTTCATGACGTAAAAAAGTTAAATATAATCTTAAAAAGTGGAACTAAGCCAACTATTCTTAAGAAAGAAGTAGTTTACAGTGTAGAATACACGGACCATAATAATTTCTGTATATGGAAGACTGGTAGAAATTTAAGAACTAAAATAGCAGAAGACGGACATGCTTCACCAGTTCTCTACCAATATTTTAGAGATATTAAACACTGTAGTGAATACAAAATTATTTGTCGAGAACCCAATATTAATAAACGTAAAATAAAAGAAGCTATTTTAATAAAGGAACACAAATCTTTAATAAATAAAACACACAAGGAGTAGGTTGTTGTTGTTTTGAATTAAGCACAAAGCTACTCAATAGCCCACAGATGGTGGGCTATCTGTGCTCTGCCCACCACGAGTATCGAAACCCGGTTTTTAGCGTTGCAAATCCGCAGACATACCGCTGAGCCACTGGGGGGCAAGGAGTAAGTTTATACTTATGTTAGGCTCAAGGTTTTGTGAGGTCACCAATTCGATATATTTAAATTTCGTGGGCCACGTACCCGATCATGCCACATCAACAATGGGAAAATATTTTAAAATGATATATTTATATTCCATTTTAGCTCTTTTCTGAAAATTTAATAATTTATAATACAAAACTGATGTCATGAGCTAAAGAGAAAAACAACGTACACAAACTTTTGAGTCTCCTGGCCTGGTAGGATAGCATGGTCTACAGACGTACAATAGTAAAATGTGTGATTTTATCCCCATAGTAGACACTTAAGATAGTCCAATGCAGCTTTGCTTATAAAACAAAGAAATATATACTTGTAAGTAGGTTGAAAAACAATTCAAAAAGTGTGAATTACTTCCTTTTCCTCTGGTTATCTATTGTTGTAGGTCATTCCCCTACTATGTTACCTGTATTTTCTTATGGGAAAGATTGCTATTAAGTGGAACACTATTTGTAAAAATGGAGAGCAGTCGTTTTCCTATTGACAGATTAGATTATATCGTAAGGTCATATCATCCGTTATTTTAAAATTAAAAGGACCAGCAACGATGTGGGTTGCGAACGCAACTAGAGAAGGATTGCATTGTAAAAGTGTATACATTATTTTATATTTTCTCAGACTGAAACAGGAAGATGTACAAAGTTTTCAGATCTTACAAAAAAAGACGCTGTCTTTCATTTTACATGCTCGTTATTTTGACTGTCGTACATCTGAATGAAAATTACATTCACTGTGTTTTAACATTGTATCCAGTACCTTTCTTTCTTACAACTAACTCAAAACCATTAAAAGTCGATTCACATCTTCTGTTTGAGCCTCCGGTTATTAACGGGTTCCATAAAATATGTTGAGTTTAGGTAGTAGTACCATACACAGTTTTCCAGACGAAGTACAGACAGTGTAAATTTTATACCACATCACGTGATGAAGAGAAACTGAATTGGTGTTTATCGTACACAACTTGTTATGAATAGCTATACCGACAGACACAATTTCCTTCGACGTCATCCGGTTAATAGACAGACAATGTGATTAGCCAGTTCAAGAATTATTTACAGGTTTTGTTTCCTGGAAACAATATTTCACTAAACTTTAACAACAGCCCTAGCAACAACAGCCATATTTGGTTTAGTAATCTAGCTTTAGCTAACTTTCTTAACACTGTCTTTATCTATAATCCTGTCACTAGGTGGCAGTGTCCCTCAACATTAAACTCCTACACATACCTGTAGATCATACCTGAAAAAGACAGAAACCAATGTTCCATAGAAGCGTGTGGTTCAGTGTTCACAATTAAACCACTTCATTGTGCTTATAGTGCGTGGTTCATTCTTCACAATTAAACCACTTCATTGTACTTATAGAGCGTGGTTCACTGTTCACAATTAAACCACTTCATTGTACTTATAGTGCGTGGTTCATTGTTCACAATTAAACCACTTCATTGTGCTTATATTGCGTGGTTCATTGTTCACAAATAAACCACTTCATTGTGCTTCTAGTGCGTGGTTCATTCTTCACAAATAAACCACTTCATTGTGCTTATAGTGCGTGGTTCATTCTTCACAAATAAACCACTTCATTGTGCTTCTAGGGCGTGGTTCATTCTTCACAAATAAACCACTTCATTGTGCTTCTAGTGCGTGGTTCATTGTTCACAAAGAAACCACTTCATTGTGCTTCTAGTGCGTGGTTCATTCTTCACAATTAAACCACTTCATTGTACTTCTAGTGCGTGATTCATTCTTCACAAATAAACCACTTCATTGTGCTTCTAGTGCGTGGTTCATTCTTCACAAATAAACCACTTCATTGTGCTTCTAGTGCGTAGTTCATTCTTCCCAAATAAACCACTTCATTGTGTTTCTAGTGCGTGGTTCATTGTTCACAATTAAACCACTTCATTGTACTTATAGTGCGTGATTCATTCTTCACAAATAAACCACTTCATTGTGTTTCTAGTGCGTGGTTCATTCTTCACAAATAAACCACTTCATTGTGCTTCTAGTGCATGGTTCATTCTTCTCAAATAATCCACTTCATTGTGCTTCTAGTGCGTGGTTCATTCTTCACAAATAAACCACTTCATTGTGCTTCTAGTGCGTGGTTCATTCTTCACAAATAAACCACTTCATTGTGCTTCTAGTGTGTGGTTCATTGTTCACAATTAAACCACTTCATTGTACTTATAGTGCGTGGTTCATTGTTCACAATTTAACCACTTCATTGTACTTATAGTGCGTGGTTCATTGTTCACAATTTAACCACTTCATTGTACTTATAGTGCGTGGTTCATTGTTCACATGTAAATAACTTCGTTATACCTATAGTATGTATGTTATTCACATTTAAACCACTTCATTGTACTTATAGTGCGTGGTTCATTGTTCACATGTAAATAACTTCATTGTACTTATAGTGCGTGGTTCATTGTTCACATGTAAATAACTTCGTTATACCTATAGTATGTATGTTATTCACATTTAAACCACTTCATTGTGCTTATAGTGCGTGGTTCATTGTTCACATGTAAATAACTTCGTTATACCTATAGTATGTATGTTATTCACATTTAAACCACTTCATTGTGCTTATAGTGTGTGGTTCATTGTTCACATGTAAATAACTTCATTGTACTTATAGTGCGTGGTTCATTGTTCACATGTAAATAACTTCATTATACCTATAGTATGTATGTTATTCACAAATAAACCACTTCATTATACTTATTGTTAGGTTGCCAATACCACCCGCACTACTATGGACCCATTGAAATATTTGACTTTAGAGACTTCTGAGATGTTCCCCTGTCGGACAATGATAAGTCTACGGACTTACAACCCTAAATTTCAGGGTTTAATTCTCCACGATAGACACGCAGCTTAATGTAGCTTTACTGCAAAACATCTCAAGTTTAAATAATATTGTGTATGGCATTGTCAAATGAGCAGTAGTAAAGTATTTTAAATTACAGATGATAATTCTCCACTCACGACTCAACTAATATTTAAAAAAAAAAACCGACACATGTGGAACGCGCATGCGGCCTTCTTCAGTATCTGGGTGAATAGCCTGGAATTAAAACGGTTACATTTAAATTAATTTGGGTTTCATTACTGAATAACGTGTTAAAGGAAAATCATTCAATTTACCTTAGTCATACTCCATTAATACGTAACTAAAAATTGATTTCTTGAAACATAACGTACCTGATTGGTTGACTGACGTTAACCATCAACTTACTTTCGCTCTACTCATCAGATTTGGTTCAGTTCAACAAGGAAACTAATCGCGGAATAAAAACACATTTCTCTTCACCAATCAGCAGTCTCTTTCCAAAAAAGGAAGTCTGACCTTCGTTGAGGGAATGACGTAATCCCATAAACTACAAACACTTCGTGAAACTTTGGCTTATTTTATTCCACACAAACACACACACACACATACACAATATAAAAACTACACAAATTAATTGAGGGAAATGACGGGAGAAGCTATACCACGGTGAGACCATTTTGTGTCCATCACAAGCATCAAAACTCGGTTTTTAGCGTTGTAAGTCTTGAAACATGTGGCTGAGCCATTGATGGATGGGGAGTGTAATATTATTAATACGAAGATTGCTACTTTGGTTGATAAGCACTGTTTCGTAATGAACACCTTATTTATTAATTCACTCTTAAAAGTGTGTTAATATTATAGAGATACTTGTTTGTTTTCGAGCAAAGTCCGGTTGGGCCAACTGTTACGTCCACCTCGGGGAATCGAATATCTGATTCTAGTATTGAACATTACATATTTATTTAGATAGTTTAGTAACGATACTTGCTAGTGTCTTTTATTTACAGAGGCAAAAAAGAAATAAAATCACGTCGTATCAAAAAGATTAATTTATTTTCTCACTCATAATGTGTCCCCAACCCTGATGGTGCACCAGTGTACGTGCGGACTCAAACGCTAAAAAACAATTTTCGACAGATCTGATGGGCAGCAAACAGATAGCCCATAGTATAGATCTGTACTTAATTTCAAACAATCATAATGTGAATTAATCATGTTATCAAAGTAACTTTAGTTTTAAACCTAGTTAGTTTTTATATGTATTTCTAGGAATGTTTCACATTACTTGAGCCTAAAATTCAAATTAAAATAATTTTCCTTTCAAATTTCTACAGTATTTAACAGTACAAACCTCATCAATCACGGTATACTGAAACGTTCTGCCGTTTCTTTCTGAATTACACAATACAATAACACCACTGTTTGATTTTTCAAATTACTTTTCTCATTTGTTCAGCTCAACTTAATCTTTATTATTATTATAGGTACTTTGTGGGTTTAGATTTTCATGTATTAGATTATTCGTTCCTAGTTTGAACATTTGTTTGGATCTCTGTTTCAAAGCGGTTTAATCTACGATAAACCTTTATTTCATTAAGAATAAGACTTGTTAATAAAAGTTATGAAAGCGTTTTAATGGCCGAATTGGCGTTATCTACAAATGTGTATCTTTATTTTAGATGACGTGACGTTTTCTACATCTTGTAAACAACTTCTACAACATTGTTTACTTTGTATGAACGTTTTGTTCTTTATGTCGACTACCAGATACATTAGCTAACAGTAGAGGAGGGATCTCAAAATAATACAGCGAAGTTCATCCATTGTATACTTTTGTGTTTAACAAATCAAGACAAATGAAGTAAAAGGTACAGAAGTTTTAAACACTACCTGTTTATTTATTTTATAAAATGTTAAATGACTTATGTAAGGGGAATTTGTTTTGTTTATAAACCAATAATGAAGGGATTTTGTTAGGTTTTCATTTCATGCAAAGATACAACCCTCTTTATTCTAAACTGGTAAACTGGAGAGAATGCAGTGAGACAACAGCATGTGCGAACACGATTAAAACTAGATTGTGCCTGCCCCAGTATTAAAAATCAGGACAGTTTGTTTGTTTAGAATTTCGCGCACAGCTACTCAAGAGCTATGTGCGCTAGCCGTGCCTAATTTAGCAGTGTAAGACTAGAGGGACGGCAGCTAATCATCACCATCCACCGCCAACTCTTGGGCTACTCTTTCACCAATGAATAATGGGACTGACCGTCACAATATGAGTCCCCACGGCTAAAAGGGCGAGTATGTTTGGTGCGACGGGAATTCGAACCCGCAACCCTCAGATTACGATTCGAACGCCTTAACCCACCTGGCCATGCCGGGCCAAAGATCAGGACAGACAGAGCGTATTACAAGTATTATTTCAATAAGTTTTTTGAGTTGAAAAAAAACTTTTATTTATATTTCTGGAAAAAGATAAGGCAAAATTGTCCCTGTTTATCATTGTCCCTTTTCTAAAAATCAGTTTGATTAAATTAGTAATAAAAGTAAAATACAGTTTGTTTCAGTTCTTGGCAGCAGCTTTAATTAAGAGTATATATAGTTAAGTTTTGTGTAATTGGTTATTTAACAACTTCCTAATCGCGTAGGATCAAAAGTAGCTTAGCTCATATTTTTAGTTTTATTTACAATAACTATGACCTTACAATAAATAAGACCTGTTCATTCTCTCGAGTGTCTTTCGAGGTTCAGATAATTACATTTATATTGCTCATAAATTCAGTAATATCTTCGAAACTTTGTGATTGATTACATTTATCGTATTACGTTCCTCCGTTTTATCTTACTTCTTTTATAACAGACTCATGATTTCAAAGAAATTGTGCTATAAAAATCTACTAGTGTCAATAAAACTCGATCCCTTGTTTTATGCCGCTTTATCACAATCAAAATTTATTTTCAATACCTTGCAATAAACGTTGGACAGGCTGACCTATAATTTAACAAAACCACCTGGTGTTTATAGCTGACAGTGTAAAATTTATGGATGATAAGTAGTGGTAGGCCTAACCGTACATCTTAAATAGTGAAACCTTTAATCCCAGCTAAATAAAGTAAATTATTTAAATCAGTGCGAGAAAACCGAGACTAACTAAAACAGAAAATTCAACTAAGCTGAAAGACTGAACCTAATTTCTCTAATAATAATGTCGTATATCATTATTTACTAGAGAACTATTTTTAATGAAAGTGTGTCAAATAATATGAGTTAATCTACTTTGTACCACCTTCAAGACTAGCTTCAGATGGCACAAATTTTAACAAAGTAAGAAATGTCAACATAATATACAAATAAACAAGAATATAACATACCTTTTCAACTTGATCCAAACCTTTAAAAGGTCAGGTCACTGTGATTCTTATAATTTACAAGATTTAGGTCTTTAAAAATCCAGGGGTCAGATTCATTCACCTCCTTCCCGTACACTGCTCCTGTTGAACGTATCTGTAGAAGCAAGACAAGGGTCAGGGTAAAACCGCGCAATGTTCAGGTATTGTTTGCAAACACATCCGTGTTTAAATGTAATTTAGCTTATCTGTGATGACGAGAAAACCCACTTGCAGAGAAATATATATATGTAAAAAACGGCTGGTATAAGTTGAGAATTTTTTTTATGTAGAGGAGCGGTAATAAAAAAGTCTTGTTGTTAACCAACAGTTCCGTAAATATTACACACTTTCATTAGTTTTAGTCTTAAATGTAGAATACTCATATGCCCTATTAATGTTGGTAACTTAGTCTAAAACTAACGTGGAATTTGATCTATTATTAGGTGACTTGTTTAGCTCTTTTTTTCTTAGAAAAATGTGAACTGTAGAGAGATGTGATGAGGTACATTTTCGTCGTGTATATAGTAACGGGTCTGTTCGTATAATAAGCCATTTTTATGCCTATTTTTACGAAGATCTGCAAACATGCATACTTCTTTGACCCTGTACGAAGAAATGAGTCTCATCACTGAATAACACCTTCCTCCATTGTTCTTGCGTCCAGTTCTTGTATTTCAGACCCCATTGATACCGTTTTTTCTTCATTGAGTTGGTAAGAAGTTGTTTTTGACTGGTCTCCTTGCCCTTCTAACGCAATTTCGAATGACGTAATATTCCTCAACATTTCGTCATATATTTCAAAATAGATCGACCGTACTGCAAAACACAGCTAATGACGCTATCTGTGTGAAAAAATGACTATTAAAAGAAATCAGCGGGTCCAGCGAGCCTACATTGCCCGCCATGCTGAAAATATTGTAAAATGACCATTTGTTTCAGTTAATTTGCACAAGGGTGTATATTTTGATTATGTTGTGTAGAACTGCGATTTTTTGCCTGTTAGACTTTTTCCATAATTTGCTCGTTGCCAGACTTTTGTTAATAAGTTACTTACATGTTGAACTAACGTTAATTTTGAATCGTAGGTTAGGCCTAAAACTTTTTCAGAGGTTATGGTCTGGAAAAGTGTTCCAATCGTATATAGTTTTGGATATTTATTTTAATGTTCAGTTTGTTTCGTGAATGCTACTAGTTGGTTGTTAGGGTCAGTTATTTTGATACAGTATTTTTGACAGTATTCTATTATGTTGTTAAGTTGGGGCTACAGATTTATTACTGTTATAGATGGCTTTGGCACACTTTTCTAAACTGCAACATCGTCTGTAAATTGGGAAGAAAATACCGAATTGGGTCTTTTAGTGGCATATTGTTTACACGCATGTTGTGTAGAACAGGGGTTAACCCTCGGCTTCGGGGAACGTCCATATCTGAAGAAAAATACTTGGAGTAGCTCCCCTAACATTTATTTTACATTTTCTTTTATCTAGAAATTTAGATGACCAGCGAATGATTCCTCAAGATAGATCCATTTTAGACATTCATAACCCTATACCATTGTGTCATAGTATCGAATGTTTTATCGACATCGAGAAAGTTATCAACTATTTTTGTTGTGTTGTTTTTTGTTGAAGCTATCAACTGATTCTGTTTGTCAGTCCAGATTGTCAGTTGTCTAAATTTACGAAACCCATTTTGGATTTCTGGTAATTTTAAGGTAGATTTTAGATAATTTGGTAGTTCATTGACAATTATTTTTCCAGGATTTACACAGCTGATCTGACTGATAAAGCGGTAGTTATTTGGCTTATTTATCGGGTTTTCCTTCTTTTTGAAACATAAGTAAAGTTGCTTACTTTCAAAAACAGGGATGTATCCAGAGCTTAAATAGTGCGGTTAAGTGTTCATACAATTTTCGAGTGTCTTTTTTGAGTAGGATGGTCTATATGCCATCTGATTTTGGTGCTTTGTTTTTGGTGAAGATTATTGCTTTTATTACTTCTGTCACTGTGATCGATTTTGTGATTTGCCATGCAGCCTGATTTTGACTGGCATCAGTGTTTATTGATGAATGGAATGTATCACCCAGGAATTTAGAAGTGTACATGGTTTTGTTTTATAAAATTATTAACTTTACTGAAAAACTGCCGATTCATGTTTGGTGCATGGTGTATCTTAAAAACTTGAGATGTTCTTGAATATATATATATCTTTTTTTTTTTCCTCAGGTAACGTATGTTGCAGTATTTTGTATTTCAAGAGGCGGGTAGTTACTGTTTGGGTTTCCTGTGTTTGTGAACCGCTTTAAGTATGGTTTGTTTTTAATTTTTCGCAAAGCTACACGAGGGTTATCTGTGCTACCCACCTCTAAATTAGCAGTGGAAGACCAGAGGGAAGGCAGCTAGTCATCACTGCCCTCCGCTCTTTTTACCAACGAATAATAGGATTGACGATTACAGTATAACGCCCCCTTGAATGAAAGGGCGAGCATGTTTGGTAGGACGGTAATACGAAGCCATGACCATGTACCTGGCTATCCCTAAGTTTGAACCATTCATAAGAGGAAAGGGATTCACCCAATCAGAAATATTCGCTAAATAACAGAATTGTGTCACTTTTGTAACTCACTCATAAAAGTGGAAAAGAGGTAAATGGATTCCCCCGTGGCTACCTGACAAAGAAACAAAAAATGAATTTGAGACAAAAATTGTTTATTTCACTAAAAACATATTTTTGTACCTGTGTTACTATGGGAACTAATTTTAGTCGTTTCATATAAACTTATTTTCAATTTTATCTCAGTTTCCTTATAGCCCATTCTTTTACAAATATTCGTTCGATCATTTAACAAAAACAGTACTGTTCAATAATTTATATTTAATACAGATATTCGAGTTAGTATTTTATCTGCCCGTCGCTTGTCTATTACTCCAACTGTAGTTTAAAAATTTACCAAAATCACATATGTATTTAGAGGACGCATACAAAAATGGAGTTTTGGCGGGATTAAGTTATATTTCACTGACGGTGGCACCATTTTGTTATTACACATTCTCGGTTCTTGTTAGCAAGCGATGCGTCTGTCTGGCAGTGATCTGGTTACTTGATGTGTTGCATGTAAGAAGTTTTAATTTGTTCTGGATATTGTCGTCTTTCTATCTGCACTTTATTTATTCTGTTGTTACACTGATTTCCCTGTATGTAAAAGCAGTGTAATGTTGTACATGTGGAGCATTAAATTTGGAAACCCTATTAATCACGTTATGTAAAGACATTTTACAAGTAAATATGTATTTCATCACTACGTGTACGTCAAATGACTGGTTTGTTTAAACACAGTTACACATTGGGTTATATTGTGCAGTGTCCACCACAAGTTTCGAAACCTGATTTTTAGTGTCACAAGTCTATTGACTTACCGCCGAGTCTCTGGGAGGCGCGTCAGAATTTTATTATCCGATATACAAAGTTTCCATTTGTATGAAGAGACTGACAAAGTTCTCAGTCATTGGAGAAATTGAATATGTAAAGGTAATCAGGCCCTCATTCCAGCCAAAGGATCAGTCTTTGATAGCGATGAAGATTTCACTTATCCTATAGTAAGGAAAGCCATTATAATCTTTATAAAAAAAAGAACCAGTTACAAGTCTTGAGAAATCAACCACAAAGCGCCGATAAAACACAGTTTCCGACAGCACGCAAGTTTAAACCTTGTATAAGAGAAAATTTAAGAACGTTTGTAAAAAAAGCAATTGATGATGTTGTTCAAACCGCCAATAATTACAACAAATTAATTCACATCAACACTTCTTCCTTCCACAAGAATCAGTGTACACGTATTACTCTATCTGCATCAGTGTCACGTGCCCTGCACCTACAATACTTTGGCGCATGCTCCATACTACAGCTATTTACTTGTGTCACGACGAAAATATTAAATCAAAAACTTAACAGACACTACTCGAAAAGAATCAGGTTGTGATATTTTATTCAGCGAGTAATGAGACATAGACTTGACGTCGGGTTTTCTGTAATTGTGTTTAAGCTTTGTTTTTGATGGAATTCTTAAAAAAAAAAAAAAAGGTAGAAAATTAAGCTGTGGACAAAGCTGATAAAATCGACGACTTTACGATGCATTAGTGATAAGAATATACTGGAAGTTTTGGGTGCCTACACTAGGGGTCTGATCTTGATTATATGCTGTCCGTATGTCCTTCGGTACAAAGTTAGAAACTGAATCGTTATTCTGTGATACATGTAATGGCGTATTTATCTTCTAAGATAGACGAATCTGAGGATACGAAAGACACAACGGTTGTTTATATTGAAGAACCCGGATGGAAAGAAATGAAATATCGAACTCCAAGACTCAACCGTAAAAGAACGTCAGTAGTTTCCACCAAGGGTCGCCAAACTATGGCCTGCGACTCCACTTTGTCCGGGCCGCCAACAGTTTATTAAAATAATAATATATTTTTAATATTATAAAAATAAAAAAAATAAAACTAAATTGACTAAAAGTCAATCTAGTTTCGATACAACCCACCAACAGTTCATTAAAGTAATAAAATATTATCATTTTTAATTATATAAATATAAAAGAAATAAAACTTGAGCAAAAGCCAATCTAGGTGCGATACACTTTTCTATTTGTTGGAAAACGTCATATTACTTAGTATTGTGTCGATCCCAGTGTTCCTGAAGCAGCGTTTCTTCCCACGCATGCCCCGTGTACCTCATGTGCGTCAATGAATGCTGCTGTTAACAGTGCACAGCTATTCCTAGTTATTATGTCAGGCCAAGGGAAGAAGAGAAAAGACGACTCTGAATGTCGTGTTTTTAAAGAACAGAGTAGTGTTAACTACTTCGTCATTGAATCATGTAACAAAGCGTTGTGCTTAAAATACAACGAGACAATTGCAGTGCAAAAAGAATACAACAGCTGTAGACTTTACTAAACCATACACTCAAACTATTATCAGTTCATGGGAAAGGTACGTTCAGACATATTTGAAACCTTGAAACATAACTTACCGTCACAACAGTTTGTATTTAAGAAGAAAGCCAAGGATGAAGCTACAACAAGAACAAGTTTCCAAGTGTCACATCTGTTGGTCAAACGAGGAAAACCATTTGCCGATAGGGAGCTAAATAAATTATGTACGATTGAAGCAGCCGAAGAAATGTGCTCAGAAAAAGTAGACTTATTTATGACTATCAGCCTTTCGACGAATACATTAGCACGTAGAGTTGAGGACATTGGAAACAACATTCTATCTCAGCTGAAATGCAAGGTCAAAGAGTGAGTGCTTTTCCATAGCGCTTGACGAGTCAACAGATGTGTCCGACACTTCACATATGCTGTTTATTCGTGGAGTCAATATTAATTTTGAAGTGACTGAAGAATTAGCTTCTGTACACAGTATGTATGGAACAACCACAGGTTGGGACATTTTCAAAGAGGTCGAAAAATCACTAAGTCAGTACAACTTAGAATAGAAACGGCTGTAGTGTGTTACAACAGATGGTGGTAAAAATATGTGTGGTGCAAGAAAGGGTTTAGTTGGATATATTCACAAAGTTGTTGAAAGTGTGGGTTGTTCTAAGTTTATAATTCTCCACTGTATTATTAATCAGTAGGCACTGTGTGGAAAATATATGGATCTGTCATATGTCATGGAACCTCCAGTTTTAACAGTGAACTTCATTTGCTCTCATGGACTCAACCACCGTGAATTAGAAGCAACATGTCCTGACCACATTTCTATTCAATGTGGTAAGGTTGTGTCAGTTTAGAACTGAGAGTGAATGGCTTTGGAAATTAGTTTTTCTGTAGATCTGACAATATACCTGAATGAATTCAATTTTAGATTGCAAGGCAAAACTGCGCTTATCTGTGATATGTACATAGAGGTGAAATCATTATAAATTAATTATTTATAAGTCCCAGTTGAGGAGGAGTTGCTTCACACACTTTGTTTGTTGTGAAAAGTTTAAACAAACATTCACACGTAGGTTCACACAAGATATTCACACACTGTTGTGAAAAGTTTAAACAAACATTCCCACGTAGGTTCACACAAGATATTCACACACTGTTGTGAAAAGTTTAAACAAACATTCCCACGTAGGTTCACACAAGATATTCACACACTGTTGTGAAAAGTTTAAACAAACATTCCCACGTAGGTTCACACAAGATATTCACACACTGTTGTGAAAAGTTTAAACAAACATTCCCACGTAGGTTCACACAAGATATTCACACACTGTTGTGAAAAGTTTAAACAAACATTCCCACGTAGGTTCACAAAAGATATTCACACACTGTTTTGAAAAGTTTAAACAAACATTCCCACGTAGGTTCACACAAGATATTCACACACTGTTGTGAAAAGTTTAAACAAACATTCCCACGTAGGTTCACACAAGATATTCACACACTGTTGTGAAAAGTTTAAACAAACATTCCCACGTAGGTTCACACAAGATATTCACACACTGTTGTGAAAAGTTTAAACAAACATTCCCACGTAGGTTCACACAAGATATTCACACACTGTTGTGAAAAGTTTAAACAAACATTCCACGTAGGTTCACACAAGATATTCACACACTGTTGTGAAAAGTTTAAACAAACATTCCACGTAGGTTCACACAAGATATTCACACACTGTTGTGAAAAGTTTAAACAAACATTCCACGTAGGTTCACACAAGATATTCACACACTGTTGTGAAAAGTTTAAACAAACATTCCCACGTAGGTTCACACAAGATATTCGCACACTGTTGTGAAAAGTTTAAACAAACATTCCCACACAGGTTCACACAAGATATTCCTTTATGATCTTAAACTACAGTTCAAGGAGCATTTGTTCGATGTTGATGTGACTGTAACAGAAATAAGAATCTTCCGAAACCCATTTTATTATGTTATTGATGAACTGCCATCTGAAGTTCAAATGAAAGTTACTGGTGTGCAGTCTAACGACACGTTGAAAAACAAATCGAAAGGAAGAAAGTTGATAGAGTTCTATAAATGTTTTCCAAGTAATCAATGTGTTTATTTATAAAACTTTGTTCGTGGATTCATTTCAGTTTCTGTCACTACCTATTTCTGTTATGACATTTTCAAAGATGAAGTACATGAAACCTAGTTACAGATCAACCTTATCTGATGAACATTTGTAATCACTTTTGATGATAGGAAGCAGTAACTCTGAACCTTGATTAATTTTGTCAGAAAAACATAGTGCTAAAAAAAGACGATTGTGCATCTTAAATATTTTCAATATGTGATTTTAAGAGAAATAAATTAGGTGATGTATTCTGACCATGTATGTAGCCTTATTTAACTTTACAACATCTCCGGCCCGTGAGACCTAGAAAGATCTACCTTCTCGCCCTTGTCCACAAACATTTGGAGACCCCTGGTGTTGACAAACATGTACAAACAAACTCCTGTAGAGACACAATCTAAAAAAAATAATAACTGTGATGATAGGGAAGGAAAACAACATAATTTTAATATGCCCAGAGATGAGACACATGGCGATCTTTTTATTATAGCTTGATGAGATATTTGTAAAACAAAAATGAAAATAAATAACGTAAGGTAGGGTACCCTGAATGAGGTGTTAAATTCCACGAAAAATCTCGTATAATTAAGAAACAATTCGAGCTTTTGTTTTTGGAGAGGAGGTCAAGCTACTACGAAACTATAGTATTTCAATCTTGCTGAATATGCAAATCCTTACTGTGTTATATATTTACAGTCATTTTGTATTTTGAGCTAAAGTGTAGCTAGTTGTACCCAAAAATATATACATTTTTTTTCAAATATGGATCGAATTTCCCATATGTAACGATTCTTGTTACCAGTTCCTACAAAAACTGGTTGAATGATTTTTCCCATATCTTCGTGACAAAACAGCTGTAAACACTATTTATCTTTAGGATAAAATCTAACCCCTGTTAATCATACAAAACCAAACCTAAAAACTAACCACATTCTACAGCCAACATCATTTATGGATGGAACATAATGATCATATTGTTAGCATCTTTCAGATTAAATCAGACAGTGGTTAAGCTGTTAACGTTCTTCAGATTACAACAGGCAATGGTTAAGCTGTTAACGTTCTTCAGATTACAGCAGGCAATTGTTAAGCTGTTAACGTTCTTCAGATTACAACAGGCAATGGTTAAGCTGTTAACGTTCTTCAGATTACAACAGGCAATGGTTAAGCTGTTAACGTTCTTCAGATTACAGCAGGCAATGGTTAAGCTGTTAACGTTCTTCAGATTACAGCAGGCAATGGTTAAGCTGTTAACGTTCTTCAGATTACAACAGGCAATGGTTAAGCTGTTAACGTTCTTCAGATTACAGCAGGCAATGGTTAAGCTGTTAACGTTCTTCAGATTACAGCAGGCAATGGTTAAGCTGTTAACGTTCTTCAGATTACAACAGGCAATGGTTAAGCTGTTAACGTTCTTCAGATTACAACAGGCAATGGTTAAGCTGTTAATACTCTTCCAAGTAAATCAAACAGTGGTTACAACTTTATTTCTTAACATTAAATCAGACAGTAGTTACAATGTTAACATTCTACAGTTTAAAACATACAAATGACATACCCAATTGTACAGCCTCCATCATTTATGAAGAGAACTGACAGTGGTCATTATTCACTGTAGCGAGGAAAAGATATGTCGAATAATCATGAGTATATAACTTCGAAATTCACTTGGCAATGCATAAAGCAATAATGGGAAACTTTTGGAATTAGTTGGTGAAAAGCCTTGGACATCAAACAGAAGGTTCTTTGGTTCAATCTCAGTTTCAGGAGACAAGGAATGAGTTTAATATTCTTCAGTTTAAAAAGACATTTCTCATTTATTTACTAAAATACATTTCACATAGCACGATAAAACTCACCTGGGGACAAAAGTGTGATAATCAGTGTTTTCTACAGCTTATCTGTTCTTTATGATATCACAACTTATTGTAAACACTCTTCTTGATACTACACATATTAAAGAAATAACAGGAGCCATACCATTCCTCGATTTAACTCAAACATTGTTTACGTTGTGAGCATACTTTACTTTAACATAGATAATGGTTGCAATGATAATATTCTTCAGTTTAACAAAAGCAACGGTTAAACTGTTAGCATTCTTCAGTTTAACAAAAGCAACGGTTAAACTGTTAGCATTCTGCAGTTTAACAAAAGCAACGGTTAAACTGTTAGCATTCTTCAGTTTAACAAAAGCAACGGTTAAACTGTTAGCATTCTTCAGTTTAACAAAAGCAACGGTTAAACTGTTAGCATTCTTCAGTTTAACAAAAGCAACAGTTAAACTGTTAGCATTCTGCAGTTTAACAAAAGCAACGGTTAAACTGTTAGCATTCTGCAGTTTAACAAAAGCAATGGTTAAACTGTTAGCATTCTTCAGTTTAACAAAAGCAACGGTTAAACTGTTAGCATTCTGCAGTTTAACAAAAGCAACGGTTAAACTGTTAGCATTCTTCAGTTTAACAAAAGCAACGGTTAAACTGTTAGCATTCTTCAGTTTAACAAAAGCAACGGTTAAACTGTTAGCATTCTTCAGTTTAACAAAAGCAACAGTTAAACTGTTAGCATTCTGCAGTTTAACAAAAGCAACGGTTAAACTGTTAGCATTCTGCAGTTTAACAAAAGCAATGGTTAAACTGTTAGCATTCTTCAGTTTAACAAAAGCAACAGTTAAACTGTTAGAATTCTTCAGTTTAACAAAAGCAACAGTTAAACTGTTAGCATTCTTCAGTTTAACAAAAGCAACGGTTAAACTGTTAGCATTCTTCAGTTTAACAAAAGCAACGGTTAAACTGTTAGCATTCTTCAGTTTAACAAAAGCAACGGTTAAACTGTTAGCATTCTGCAGTTTAACAAAAGCAACGGTTAAACTGTTAGCATTCTGCAGTTTAACAAAAGCAACGGTTAAACTGTTAGCATTCTTCAGTTTAACAAAAGCAACGGTTAAACTGTTAGCATTCTGCAGTTTAACAAAAGCAATGGATACTTTGTTGATGTTCCAGAGTTTAACAGACAACAGCTATGATATTACTATTCTTCAGTTTTAGACACACAATGTTAATATTCTGTTAAAAGCTGTACTTGTATTTACAAACAATCCCAAAAAGAAATGTTTCAGTATTTCTCACACATGACTAACGATGTGATTTGTGCTTTGACTGAGAGTTTGATCTCATAAGACTTGGTTTAGAAGCTCGACGAAACGACTGTTGCAAAGGACTGCGAAAAAATAAGTTATTCCGAAAGCCTGTATGTAAAGTATTTTGAATTAATGTCGAATTTTCGACAGAAAACGGAAGAGGAGAAGATGGCGGGCTCTGCTTCTTACATGACCCAGTGGATTTATCTGATGTCTGTCTGCTGAGCTTCAAGTACTGATGTGGTTTTTTGCCACTATAATCTCTGATATCTGGATCAGCACCTGAAAGAGTAACTCATTTCATATCACAGAACTAACAATAAATCAGAAAAAAAATCAAAATCACATCCATTTCACATTTCTTTGTTGAATACAATCAACCAAAGTAAATTATCACAAAAAATTAATATATTGCAAGTAGATTAGCAGGTTCCACTGTTATCATTTTTCAGTTTAAGTTCTACAGCTGGAATCTTCAATTACAGGTTAATTGAAACACCTAATATCAACTATATTTCTTCACAACATTCTTAGAGAATGAAGTTTCTAATATGAACTAATGTCTTCACAACATTCTTAGAGAACGAAGTTTCTAATATCAACTATATTTCTTCACAACATTCTTAGAGAATGAAGTTTCTAATATGAACTAATGTCTTCACAACATTCTTAGAGAACGAAGTTTCTAATATCAACTATATTTCTTCACAACATTCTTAGAGAATGAAGTTTCTAATATGAACTATATGTCTTCACAACATTCGTAGAGAATGAAGTTTCTAATATGAACTAATGTCTTCACAACATTCGTAGAGAATGAAGTTTCTAAGATGAACTAATGTCTTCACAACATTCGTAGAGAATGAAGTTTCTAATATGAACTAATGTCTTCACAACATTCGTAGAAAATGAAGTTTCTAATATGAACTAATGTCTTCACAACATTCGTAGAAAATGAAGTTTCTAATATGAACTAATGTCTTCACAACATTCTTGGAGAATGAAGTTTCTAATATGAACTATATTTCTTCACAACATTCTTAGAGAATGAAGTTTCTAATATGAACTAATGTCTTCACAACATTCTTAGAGAATGAAGTTTCTAATATGAACTATATTTCTTCACAACATTCTTACACAATGAAATATCTGATATAAATTGTATTTCTTCACAATATTCCTAGAGAATAAAATATCTAATATTAACTAATTTCTTCACCATATTCCTTCAGAATGAAACATCTAATTGCTGAACAGTTAAATAGATTATCAGAGTAAATTTTTGTCACCAATTCCAAAGCATGGAAACAACTTAAAAAACCCATGCAGGATATATTATTTAAGAATCTTAAAAGAATAAAGAGATAACGGTTTTCACAAATAATCATAGGTTTATAAGGTCTAAGTTCAAACACTTGTTTCTAAATTGTTTGATTTTTTTTTTTCCTGGTGAAACTAAGTGTGCAGAAATCAGATTGCATGCTTATATTTGGTGTAGGATTATCTTTATAATATATGTGTATGTCGTGTATAGAACCTGAAATAAAATTATCAAACTTGTGGTTACCATGTTGAAACTCTTATTAGACCTGTGTGTCACTATCATATATTCCATGCATACTATTGGAGTATAGAAATACGTTTAAAAGCAAAACAACAACATTCCTTTTCTGTTTAATAGTAATAAAATCAAAGCAACACTAGCCTGACAGGTAAGTTACAAAATGTTCCAGTAACAAATAAACAGTAAAAAGTACTGCCAGATTAATCAACAAATGGTTTACCATATGTGTTGGTCAATAACTCCATGACCCCTGTATGTCCAGCCATTGCAGCAAGATGAAGAGCTGTATAACCCTGAAGTTAAGTAAACATATAAATACTTCTGTGTTTGTAATTACTTCATTTAACTCTTCTGAAACAAATGTGAAACTTGAATCTACCAAGATTTGTTTTAATTATGATAATAATAATGATATCCAATTTAGAATTTAGAACACTTGAACAAGAAAACAAAAATAAACATTCACCTACTTAGCTAAAAATAATCTTCTTGACTTAACATGATAATCATAAAAAACTGACCAATTTTATTAGCAAATACAAGAATCTCTCTCGGTCTTCATAATTAATGTGTATTTATTACGACTTAGTTTCCAATAGTAAAAATTATACAGAAATATTAATGCCTATAGTGAATAATTCTGTAATAAACAAACAATCCGGATGACTTGATCTGACAACATTTGTTTTTGTAAATCAGACTCGAAAAGTTTGGTAAATTCGTGGATATACCACCTGTCACTAATAAGAGTTATTACAAAATCAACACTTGTCACTGACTGAGATAATACAGAATCTATACTTATTTAACAATTAAACAGATCAGTGATAAACCAACTTTCAGAACAGAACTTATCTGCAAGTTAAAAATAAAAATATGAAAAAACAAAACATTCTTAGGAAGTTTTAAAGTCCAACAGACAATTTCAAGCAGCGATTTTTATTACATTTTGATTTTCTTTCTTCTACTGGTAGCTTAATATTCTAAGTCACCTATCTTAATACAGAGCTAACGACAGTTTACTCAATATACACAAGATGTACTTACCCCCTGAAAGTGATGATATGTGAAGTTGCCACAGTTGTTGAAGGAGAAAAAAAAAAGTTTTATCATTAAACCAGATGTTTAACAAGCAACTCAAATCTGTTCTATCATTAAGGGTTAATATATTTGTATTTGAGACTTGTTAAAACTTCAATGAACCTTAACCTCGTACATAAAAATCAAATAATAATACCGGCTTCAACAGAACATAAAACTTTAATAATGACAATGCTATATTTTTACATACTGATCTCTCCCAACTTCCTAGATTAAAAGGGCCACCATTTTCATTTATAAAAAAAGTACTAGAAACAACTTAATACAGAAAAAATAATAATGTTAAGTTTTCATTAGTTATGTCTTCAAAATTATGACACATTTAAATTTTATCCAAATAATTTGTACAGAAGTTTAAACTGGTTATATTTAAAAAGCTGACAAACATGCTCATTGTTTACAAAGTAAATTTAATTTTAAAAGTTATATCTGTAATTGTTGTTTAAAGATTAGTTCTTCATTTAAGAAACAAGTTGTCCACATTAGTAATGTCACTTTTAAAAACCAGAGAAACCAAACAATGTGTTGAATTACAAGGTTCAGTTCATCACATAAGTTAAAAATGTTTATGAAGACAAATATGATACTTCAAAACAATCACTGCAAGTGGTCATTTGTATCAAGATAATTTGACAGTGACATGCTAGTGGCTAACAAGCTTGTCCTTGTTTAATACATTGACAAATACAAGATCACAAAACATTACAAATAAGGTGGGTGGCTCATATTTTAAACTAATTACATTTTCATTAAATATTTGAAAGATGCATTACTCTTAATGTGTATTTCCACAACACTGAAATATAAACATTTTACATCTGTCACATTAAAAAATTTAACTAGACCTAAGCCTTACTTTCAACAAAACAGGTTCATTTTGTTAAAAGTACCCATAGGTTAGAATGTTAATATATCTACTTTTATTGCTTTTAATTTTCTGTTATTTTAATTTTATTAAAGACATGAACTTGCATTATTAGTATAGTATATGATTTAGGATTAACCTAAAATCATCTGAGCTGGCTGGACCTTTGCGAGATATTACTGTATTTGTGGTCTAAAATTACTGGCAAGGTATTGGTCTGAAGAAAAACGTATTCTACTCTTTCTAAGCAAGAATACAGTACATTCTAATAGCTGTACTCATTACAACATCAGTTTTTAGTTTTAATTACGTTCACAGTAAAATGTATGCTCTTTCAAGAATTAATCTTCAAACAGCCACAGCTATAAAAACCTACAGTACACAAACGCTTCACGTAATCTTCAAACAGCCACAGCTATAAAAACCTACAGTACACAAACGCTTCACGTAATCTTCAAACAGCCACAGCTATAAAAACTTACAGTACACAAACGCTTCACGTAATCTTCAAACAGCCACAGCTATAAAAACCTACAGTACACAAACACTTCACGTAATCTTCAAACAGCCACAGCTATAAAAACCTACAGTACACAAACACTTCAAATCTTCAAACAGCCACAGCTATAAAAACCTACAGTACACAAACGCTTCACATTTGTGACTAAACTAGATATGCTGCAAGTTCAGCCGCAGCCATAGAAACCGATAGTAACAAATACTTCACAATTGTATGTTTTATGTCTAAAATAGATTTGTCCCAAATAATAAATAAACTCAGTTAAAGGAAAAACAACTCTTCATACTTACTTGCTTATTGATGAAATAAGTCAAACAAATTCCACAGGAAGAAGTCATAACAGAAACAACAACAAAAAATACAGTAAATTACACATGGAACAATAATGACAAGAATGTAACCACAAGTGAATGGTTAGAATGATATTTCAACAACTTTAATACAAAACATTTAATATTTAGCAGAATGATGTAGGTAATGCATAGAAGTGTTTTATATATATAGTGTACAAATAAAGAGATAAATATGTTTTAGTTATAATAATACAATTATCTTTTAATTATATAAAAACTACATCAGTAGTGAAATACAATGTTTTTAGGTGAAATACAGATAAAATCTATATTAGATATTTAATCTAACTGGTTTTGATGACACAATTACCATTATTAGGGTTACCTAAAACTAGTTGACTGAAAGTCCTAACAAAGAACTAACTTTTCATTGTGCTAAAAAAATTTCACTTTTCTTTTTACTTTGACTATAGCAGTAGAAAGACTGGGTAGAAGTTAACATGATGACTATTTTAACCCATTAACAACACCCGTTCGTAATTTGAACAGAATTTTTGTAAGCCCTACTCAGTGTATGGTACCCTCTCATCTAACTGCCAGAGGTAGACTGTATCCTATACAGCAAATCAGAAGTCAGTAGGTTAATCACATGGAAAGCTAAAAGTAGTTCCCTTGTTGATAAACAGAGGGCAGTTTGATAAGTACATGCGATATATGTTACTATTGCTTCATTTCTTGTTCAGCACTGAAGACCTGAATACTCATGAAGAAAAACTGCTCTTAAATTAAACATATATTCATATTGAATTCTGTAAAACATGCTGTAAAAGAGTCATAAAAATGAAAACTAAATTAGAGCAACATCAGTAAAAAATGTAATAAACCTTCTGTTGTTTACAGTTTACAAAAATAAAACAAATACAATTCATGATTAACTTACGGAATGACATATCTATAAGGTTGGTTGATCTCTCAAAATATAAAACCAAAATCAAAGACTGTTTTATATCTCTATCAATTATTTATATTATTACAGTAAACATGTGTGTGTGTGTGTGTGTGTGTGTGTGTGTGTGTGTGTGTGTGTGTGTGTGTGTGTGAGGTAAGGCATAGCATTTACTCTTTTTATCTTTATATATCATTACTATAACCATAGAAAAGAATTACGAACATGTTAAAATAATAACAATAAAACTCTTTTATGAGCCAGTATTTCTCAATATTTCATGAACAGATATTTTCTAACACAACATTATTATTACTAGAAATGGTAAGAACTATTAATCTTTAATAAAACTGGAAAACTTCCATTATTTAGCTACAAAGTTCATTTACAGATACAATTAGTTGATCCATAAAACAGGAATTTGCCTGCAGAAGTACTAATCGTAAGTTACCGTATGCAGTGTTTGCATCGACTTTATGTACACCAACTATCAACTTGATAACATCAGTGTTCCCATGTTTAGCAGCCCAGTGTAGAGAGTTCTGGAGACGAAATGTTATGAACTTGTAGACAATGCATCATATGTTTATATCAAAATAATAATATCTACCAACACTGCCAGTTAAACCTCAAGCTGCCTCCACCTCATTCTTGTCACTTAACCTAACATATTGTACCAGCAAAATTACTTTTGGTTCTCATAAGAAACACTGTCACATATACAACACACAATTCAATTGTAAGTATTGATTGTAATGGGCCAGTTAACAAACACATGACCCATCATAAGAAACACTGTCACATATACAACACACAATTCAATTGTAAGCATTGATTGTAATGGGCCAGTTAACAAACACATGACCCATCATAAGAAATGCTGTCACACATACATCACATAATTCAGTTAGAATCACTGATTGTAACGGTGCACATTGATACATGCATAAAAACACTATTCCTCAAGAAACTAAGAGAAATGTCACAAAATTCAGTTACACACACTGGTTGTAATGGTGCACATTAATAGACATATAACCTATCACCACTGTGAACCAATAAATGCACTAATGCCTGTTAACTGAATCTGGACACTAACACAATTATTACTTTTAATAAAAATTAAATGCACTAATGCCTGTTAACTGAATCTGGACACTAACAAAATTATTACTTTTAATAAAAATTAAATGCACTAATGCCTGTTAACTGAATCTGGACACTAGCAAAATTATTACTTTTAATAAAAATTAAATGCACTAATGCCTGTTAACTGAATCTGGACACTAGCAAAATTATTACTTTTAATAAAAATTAAATGCACTAATGTCTGTTAACTGAATCTGGACACTAGCAAAATTATTACTTTTAATAAAAATTAAATGCACTAATGCCTGTTAACTGAATCTGGACACTAACAAAATTATTACTTTTAATAAAAATTAAATGCACTAATGCCTGTTAACTGAATCTGGACACTAGCAAAATTATTACTTTTAATAAAAATTAAATGCACTAATGCCTGTTAACTGAATCTGGACACTAGCAAAATTATTACTTTTAATAAAAATTAAATGCACTAATGCCTGTTAACTGAATCTGGACACTAGCAAAATTATTACTTTTAATAAAAATTAAATGCACTAATGTCTGTTAACTGAATCTGGACACTAGCAAAATTATTACTTTTAATAAAAATTAAATGCACTAATGTCTGTTAACTGAATCTGGACATTAGCAAAATTATTACTTTTAATAAAAATTAAATGCACTAATGTCTGTTAACTGAATCTGGACACTAGCAAAATTATTACTTTTAATAAAAATTAAATGCACTAATGCCTGTTAACTGAATCTGGACATTAGCAAAATTATTACTTTTAATAAAAATTAAATGCACTAATGTCTGTTAACTGAATCTGGACACTAGCAAAATTATTACTTTTAATAAAAATTAAATGCACTAATGCCTGTTAACTGAATCTGGACAATAGCAAAATTATTACTTTTAATAAAAATTAAATGCACTAATGCCTGTTAACTGAATCTGGACACTAACAAAATTATTACTCTTAATAAAAATTAAATGCACTAATGCCTGTTAACTGAATCTGGACACTAGCAAAATTATTACTTTTAATAAAAATTAAATGCACTAATGTCTGTTAACTGAATCTGGACACTAGCAAAATTATTACTTTTAATAAAAATTAAATGCACTAATGTCTGTTAACTGAATCTGGACACTAACAAAATTATTACTTTTAATAAAAATTAAATGCACTAATGCCTGTTAACTGAATCTGGACACTAACAAAATTATTACTTTTAATAAAAATTAAATGCACTAATGCCTGTTAACTGAATCTGGACACTAACAAAATTATTACTTTTAATAAAAATTAAATGCACTAATTCCTGTTAACTGAATCTGGACACTAACAAAATTATTACTTTTAATAAAAATTAAAAAAAAAATTTACAACTATCACAAACAGCTTTAAGTTTTATGATATTAATTACACTAAGTTTTTCTTATCTTACACTTGGAAACAGAAGATAAACTGTATGCATACATACCACAACAAATGTTTCATGAGATAAGAAAAAAAAGAGATTGAGTTGAAATTTCTTGGAATAAAATTTATCATCAAATTATACAGGGATCAATTGTGAAAATTAGTACTTTAGTCATCTATTGTTCTGTACAGTGACCGATAGTACCTTAATTAGCTATCACTTTAATTTCTAAACACCAACCAACCACTTCTGGTGTTACAGAAACATTTCGTATATGGTTACATTATTATAACTGGAGATCAGTTTATTTCAGTGCTCCAACTAGTACACATTTACCTGGGTTAACTCTCACCCATTATAAAACACTAGTAACCAGTGAGAAAACTATACTTACAAACTGTCATGTAAAAATCCCACAAAAATCACAGGTCGGATCAGATGACGACAAACAACACCCAATGAATAGTAACAAACACCAGAACATAAAAAAAGTAAAAAAGAAAGGACATAAAACTGGAAAATTATGAATGAAGTTACTAAAAAAAATAACATGTAGCAGTGTACACAGTTTACCTTTATAAATAAGAACCTATTCTCACGTCAATATTATTGCTTTTTAATAACTATACGTATAATAATAACAACTATACATATGACAAAGTTTGTTCATACTCAGATTCTTATTCCATTATGCATTTGTTCCAGATCACTGGTTATTTCACTTGAGTATATGTAGATAAAGAGGTTTCTGTTTTCTTTATGAAACCTCATTACTGAAAGTAGTACATACATCAGCTTAAATTGATCAGTTGTGTAATCTCGTATTTTTTCAGATGAGAGAAAGTGTTGAAGGCTGTGTGTGACTGGATGCATGTTAATGAATACAGATAACAAAGATTACAAACCAAAAAATTAAAACAGTTCCAGTAGTCATACACACTTTCAAACCAGCTAGTAAACTTCATGAGAATTTGAACAGACCTTACATAAACTATATGAATTTTGCACAAGTATTACTTTACACAGTATATCCAGATGTTGATAATTTATTGTGACTAAACAGTGGGGAACTACTACACAAAGATTTCAAAATGGACAAATAAACTTATGTTCTTCTTTCTGTTCTATATAACACGTGTTGTAAGAACAGGAATACAACAGAACAGCATGTAGAGATTATTTTCTCATTCAACTAATAACCAAAGATTTGACCAACTTTAATTATTTCATTTAATTACTTGGTTAACCTGTACACGTATTAAGAGAGAATGGTCACACTTACCCCCTGATTGAGAATGTCAGTTCAAAAGGTTCAAGCATGAAAAAGATAAAACTAGAGTTAGAATTTGATCACAATTTAACTTGACTTACAAACAGTTAAAATTTTATCCAGTTCTCTGCAAGATTTCACTTGCTTTCCTACATCTTACAGAAGCACCATTTTAAACTATCTAATATATTATTAGAACATACTATCAGAAGTTTGAAAAGGTCTTGTCATCACACATGTATGAGAAATACAGTTGTTTTTAATTAGTGAAATTACACCTGTCAAGAACAGATGTTTCCTCAGGCGTAAGCCAGTGGCTCCAAAGAATGTATGTGATTTACCTGGGGTAATTTTAGAACCAAAATATTGTTCTTTCACAAACCCTAAACTTAACACTGGTCATCTTTAAGGATTTCTAGATTGAAGAAATCAAGAAATTCTAAAAGATAAAAAATCCTTACATTTTTTATTGTATTAACAACTTAGGTTTAAATATTCTTGCATAAAGTTTACACTTTTTGAGAGAATTCTTTACATAAATAATAAAAACATTTTTTTCCAAAGTAAGTACTGTAGGTAATTCATCAAAAATTTTAAATTAACTTTTCTTATGGCAGGTTTTCTATCAAAGACATACACAACCCTTACATACAATATTAAGTTCAATATTTACTTAATTCCAACCTTGTAATACACTTGACACAGGAAATAAAACATTTTCTAAATAACAGATTTTAAAAAGTACATGGATATAAACTTAATAAAATTAACAAACCATAATGAGCTACAATGCTCCTTATTCTACGATATCCAGCTTTAACGTATTTAACTATTAGATGTGAACTAACAATGATACATTCTTTTAAGAGCAATGGCTTCGTTTATATTAAGTTTTTATAACAATCTGAGAACAAACAACACTTAGGATTCCAGTTAAAAAAACACAACACTAAATGAAAACTAAAAATAACTTGAAGTTCATAATCAGACACAAGCTGTGAATACACACATGCAAGATAATGCACTTTTTTTTTTTTTAAAGCTGAAGACAGAATTACACCTGTGATGAAATAATAATCAGTGATGTCGGGAAACCCACTTGTTGAGAAATTTATATGCAAAAACGGCTCGTTTGGGTTGAGAAAATATTTTACATAGAAGAGCGAACAACGTTTCGACCTTCTTCGGTCATCGTCAGGTTCACAAAGAAAGAGGTAACTGACCGGGAGCTGACCACATGTTTGAAAGGGGTTGTGTGGAAATGGAAACCAGATTCAAAGAACATAAAAAGTCACCTTCACACGTTTTCGAACACTGCAAGTCAAATAAACACAACATAACCATAGAAAACACTCAAATACTAAATAAAGAAACAAACATAAACAAACGCAAAATCAAAGAAGCCTTACTTATACAACAACTTAAACCCAAAATAAACCAATATAAAGGAACACCTTTATACCTATATTAATATAATAAAATAAATAAAATTATATATTCAAACATCTAATACCGCCCTCTACATTTCGACACACAGTCACACAACCCCTTTCAAACATGTGGTCAGCTCCCGGTCAGTTACCTCTTTCTTTGTGAACCTGACGATGACCGAAGAAGGTCGAAACGTTGTTCGCTCTTCTATGTAAAATATTTTCTCAACCCAAACGAGCCGTTTTTGCATATAGAATTACACCTTCTGAAACTTTCGGTAAACATGTTGCTAATCGTGATTATTGTACTCATGACCAAAATAGCTTGGTTACATTTAACAGCTGTGAACATTATTTAATTATCAACTGTTGATATTAATCTACGAGACACATTCATGTGAAGATTTAAAGTTTTTAATAGAAAAACATGAAAATGGTATACTTACAGTAATGAAGTCCTAGCAGAGAAAGTGTAGATTGTCATGGAAAAAACAAACAATATTAACTTAAAGATATACACACACACGTACATACATACACAATTTATTAAGACATTGAAAGACCTTATAGAAAAAACAAAACTATGTAAACCTCATACATTAACATGCATGCTGTGCCATCAGATGTTGGATATTTGGTTAAACCTGTAGCATATGTACCCCCATAGGGGTACTCAAGAACCTCTGAAAAACATTAAAAATAGTTTGAAAATTATATTCTTAATGTCAGTTAATGTATTCTACCAGCTAACACTCAATGTTCATTTATTGTTGACTCACACTTGTTATTAATATAAACTACTTTATATATATATATACACACACGCACAAAGTTTGCATATGGTCTATGCCAATGACTCAAAGATGTGATTGAGTTAGAAAACTTGGTTAAACTGAATATAACAATTTGGGTTAGGAAAAAGAACAGTTTTTCTTCACCATTCTCCATAACAGATGTCTAAATGTTCCACCAGTATCTGATTGAAGATTGCTCTGGTAACACTGATAATGCAATCAAAAGCTGTATTAATTTACAATCTCTCAATGTTTGTCATTTAGATATAGATTATTTGTAACCCTAAACAATCATCAGCCAGGCATGCTGATATTCATTAAAAGCAGACAATATGCACGACAGTAAGTAGCGTCCCTCTGCATCAAATGAACAGCAACACCATCTCTAAACATCTACTGGGTTTGGAAACTTGGCTCATTATTGTAAGAACAATTAAAGCTATACGTTCCTATCGACACATCTTTGAGTGAAGAAGACCACAATTTTTTTTTTCTTCCAAAATATTAATTATGGATTAAAGAGAAAGAAGTAATTAATTGTAATATTATTGAAACTTGTATCACATTTTAACATAAAATTAAGTAACCTGTATGCAAGAACTATGAGAAGAATTAGATGTTGAATATTTTTAGAATGTTCTTAGCTGATGCACTCTTCCTTAGGGCAAACAACTATTCCACTAACCTTGAAGGAGGCAAGCTTGGGTTCTTCTTTTAGAAGCCGTAACAATGAATGATAATCCGCCCGAGACGCTTTTAGTACCCACTGTCGTTGTCTTGCAGTAAACTGGTATTTATAATCACCATTGTAAGATTTATGTAATTTATTTTTTAAATAAGACTATGTAACATAATTCAGCATAATAATTTTAACCAAATACATTAAGTACCAAGGTAAAGTACCAATGATAAAAGCAATTACCTCTAAATTTACCATTTTTTAGAAAGTTACCTGTTAATAAGAAATCACACAAGATTATTTAAAATGAGACATCTTTGTCTGCTCTCCAACTCTATGATTTCTTTAGCATTGAATACAAACCTCTTATTCATACCAATACACAAGTTTTAAAATCTTGCCAGTTTATCTATGCAACAGATACTGTCCTTATCTACACAATCTCCGTTCTTCGGTGGAAACAATGCCTACCATCCCTGAACTTGTATTAATGTTTAAGGGTTCGTGTTAGCATTGTCAAGTAGGTGTGTACCTTCATATGATCAGTTTCTTTGTTTGAAGCTTTAGATTTTCTTGAGAACATTCTACAGACTTCAGCTACAGTTTTAACGTATTCTTTACAGTTTAAAATAATCCAATGGAGTTCATATATTTCATAATCTACCAGCTTTGAGAATAAACAATACGGATTTCGATTTTACTCTTTCAACACTCCAGAATATTTTATCAGTAAGTGTATAACTTTAATACAATTATGAGAAAAAAAAAACGTTAATAATTCCTGATTTAATTTTTAGATAAAACCCCACAAAAGATACAAAATTGCTTTCAAAACCCCAGCAAACAAGTCAGTTAAGCCTATTTTGAAAGACAATGTTCCCCTAACTAGACTATCTAAATATACATTAAAGAAAGATCAAACCTCTTGTTTCAAAATATTTTGGGTTGAGAATTATTCACAAACATATGACATGGGACGTAAGAATATAATTTGAAACTGGTATTGCGTGTCTGATGAACCACAATTAAATATTGTGTTTTCCATCTCAAAATCAACAAAATATTCAAGAAAGTCTCTTTCAACCAAGAACTTCCAAACAAATATTTCTATAAATATATTATTGTAAGTTGTGTTTTTCTATACCACTTATCTAAATAAACGCGTTAAAGTTTTATAGGCTATCTTCTTCTCGTCGATCCAGCTCCTGTTAACAGTTTCATAAATTTAAAACACAAACTAGAGGATAACCGATTACAATTTTGTGGTAAAAAGTTTTTATTTTTAAAGTGTAAAAGATCTATTTAGAACTGTAGTTATTGGGTGAAAAAGTTAAGACATTAATGGGACTGAATATTTTTGACAAAGTTTTAGAAATAACAAAACCTGTGACCTGGCTAATGAAATTTTCAAATTTACCAATTTTCCAGAACATTCCAGGTAGATTCAGTGCTGAGTAGCTGATAAAGAATTTTCTAGAATGTTGTAGAACTTATGAGAATTTTCAAGAACCTTTCAGAATTTTCTAGAACTTTCCATAATAATATATATACAGGGGCTCACCACTCACCACTTCAGTTTAGTTCTAGCTGCCTAAGTGAACACATAGACCTATCTGATTTTATCATAGATGGCATCAAGAAGCTGCAAGCATTCTCCAGATGCATTCTGATATGTATCTGGTCAATTTATCAAGACAAGAGGTAAAAAGTACTCTGCGACAACATCTGCTAAAATGTATGAAGCCTATAAAGTATATTTCGGCATGCCTGTCGTGGATCAAGACAAACCCTGGGTATTTTACCTGTGAGCACTGCAGAAAATCTCTAGAAGGTAAGACTGACAATTTTTGCTTGCTTGAATGCTAAGATTTTATATTATATAAATTTTAGACCTTTTAAAATTTAAATATATATTTTTTTTAATTTTCAAATAGTATAGAAAAAATATCACAAATAAAATATTTTGCACGAACTTCTTACACATTAGTTGTGGATGAAATAAATCTATTCTTCATAATAATTTTATTTTGCTCTTTTGCAGGATGGTACAGAAGGGAAAAAGAGAGCCATGAAGTTCACTATTCCAAGAATTTGGCATGAACCCATTGACCACTCAAGCAGTTGCTACTTCTGCAAGGTGGACCTTTCCAAACATGGGGCTGGCAAGACTGCATCTGCTATCATGTATCTGGACCTTCCATCATCCATCACCCCAGTGCAACACTGCCCTGAGTTCCCTGTGCCTACTCTGTTAGAGAGAAATCAGCCATCCTCAGAACAGAATAGCAAATCAGAAGAGGAGGTAGATGTTAAAGATCCAGATTACAATTTCAGAGATGCAGCTGGTGAGAGAAACTCGTACTACCCCAACTAAAGAGATCTCAATGACTTGATCAGATACCTTGGTCTAACAAAGTCGAATGCTGAGCTTTTGACATCTAGGCTCAACAAACTGGGATTTGTTAGATGAAAATGTGCAAGTTGCAAGTCAGAGGAAGCGTCACCAACATTTTTCAAGCCTCTTTACTCATCAAGGCACCTCCTCATTGATAGTTCATACAGAAGCCTCAAAGCTGTGCTGCTTCATAACAGAAATAAGTATCCGTCTCTTCCCCTGGCTCATTCATTGGACCTCAAAGAGGAATATAACAGTGTCAAGATCTTGCTAGAAGCCTTGAAGTATGATGAGTATGGCTGGGAGGTTATCAGAGACTTCAAAATGTTGGCATTCCTGATGGGTCTCCAAGGAGGCTTTACCAAGTTTCCCTGTTACCTTTGCCTTTGAAATAGCAGGGACACTGCAGCGCACTACAACAGTAAGCACTGGCCACAACAGACTGAGTTCACTGTGGGAAGGCACAGTGTCAAGTGTAAACCACTAGTGGACCTCCAGAAGGTGGTATTCCCACCATTGCACATAAAATTGGGTCTTGTGAAACAGTTTGTCAAAGCTCTTGATAAGGAGTCTGCAGTCTTCAAGTACCTTCCCTAAGCTGTCTAAGGCAGAGGTCAAAACTGGTGTCTTTGTTGGATCACAAATAAAAAAGATCCTGGAGTGCACAGATTCCTCAAAAAGCTCAGTAGGAAGGAAAAAAAGCTTGGAGCAGCTTTGTTGCAGTAGTTTGGGGCTTCTTGGGTAATCACAAGGCCAAAAATTATGTGGAACTGGTTGAGGGTCTAGTGAAGAACTATGGCAAAATGGGCTGCAAGATGCCCCTGAAAGTCCATATCCTTGAAGCTCATCTTAATAAATTCAAGAACATGAAAGCATACTCAGAGAAGCAAGGTGAGCATTTCAACTAAGATATACTGGACTCTGAATGCCACTACCATGGAGCGTATAACATAAACACAATGGGAGACTATATTTGGGGTCTGATACATGAAAGTTATTTACATTACAGTCACAAATCTTGAAAAACTACTCACTTCTAAACATTTTTGTATAACTTTAATATAAATAAGTTTAAATCTTGATTCATATGTTGTTATATTCAGAGCTTATGTAAATGAAAATGAGCAAATTTGCCCGTTTTTTACATAGAAAATAGGTTAATTTCTAAATTTCATTATCCAGGTCATAAAAGTAAAGTTTGAAGGGAATAATGGCCATTTTCTGTACTTTTACAACATAAGCAATTAAGAAATAACACATACTATCCAGGAACAAATTTGTGTTACATACTGTTATACATACAACAGTATTGTCGTGAGTACATCAGAGGCTTCACTAATATTGTAAGCAATAGCATAACTAATATGAAAGAATAAAACATTATAGAATTATGTTTACTTACCGTATTAACCAAGAAGTAACTGTAATCATCAGAGCCCTTTAAATATAAAATATACACATTGTTATATTTCAATTTATAGCATAACATTTATAAATCTCTTATTAATTTATTAATATTCAAGTAAATAAATCATAAAATGTCTTAAAGGAAATGTAAAATAAAACACCGAGTGACTATTAAACTGGGAATCTCTGTCAGATAGTTTTAACTTTTTGTGTCGCATTCACATGAAACTCTAAACATCATTGACCACTGACAAGTCATCACACCTACCCTCTCAAGTATTCAGTGTTCCTGTGCAACAGACTATCTTGTAAGATACTGAGAAATCTCTCTAAATTTAGGATTAAACTTACAGCAGAAATATGTTACAGAGAAGAGATATTTATCTCTGTACTGGTTTTTATCAGGAGTTGTACAGTTTTGAAGAGAAATAAGGCAATGTTATTGTCAAGTGAAATGTTAGATGAAGTTCTGTACAGAGACACAAATTCAGTAGTGGAATCTACACGTGTTATAAATCATTAGACAATCAAATTTTTGGCCATTATGTAAAGCAATAAAGAATATAAGAACATGACAAGATAAATATCAGTTTTAAAGTCCATCAGATTTACAAATAAGCATAGAGAATTTAAAATTAGGTTTATTTATATTATTCTGATATTAGGAGTGTCAAGATGTTAAAAACTGTTATAAATGGAATTGATAAAAAATGATTAGGTTGGAAATTCCAGTTTATAAGTTATTTCACAGTGGTGAACGTTTTAACAGTGGATAAGGTAAGGGTAGCTTTTGATTCTTTTGTGCAGTATAGTGATGACAATAAAACAAAAAGGCTTAGTTGTAAGATCTGAAAAAGACAGTCTAAGATTTATTTTTCTAACAGTCACTGGCTTAAGGAATAAAATCACACTGGCAGCAGCAGAAGACATCATTTTACTAGCATTATGTGCTACGATGTATGTTAGAATTAAATCTTAAAAAACTAGATGGTCCCTTAAATTGTAGTCCATGTGCTAGGATGTATGTTAGGGTTGAAACACAACATATGATGTATGTTAGGGTTGAAACACAATATATGATGTATGTTAGGGTTGAAACACAATATATAGTTTTAGCTACTTGTAAACATTACACCCCTACACTGCTTTTTCTTCTGTTTTCTGCTGCAACTGACCCTGGAAATGAAAAGGTCCTGCAGGTAAGGTCAGATTCCACAGCAAGCTTATTTAACTTCTGAGCACGTTCCTTCACACTTCCTGGTCTCACACTCAGTTCTTTGAAGTCTCTTTGTTTAGGATTTTCCTTAACAGAAAAATTCATTTTTGTTTTCAGTCAGGTTATCTTCTACATTTTGTTTGTCATACAAGAAAGTTATAAACAAACACTGAAATGTGTTTACTCAAAAATTTGTCATTCATTAAGTATTCTTAAAAAGTACAGAATGCAATATGTTAGCTCACTCTAGCAATGAAACACACACCTTTACATAAACAGTAGCAAGTATTCTCTCCAGTTACTACAGGTAGATGACAAGAAATGGAACCCAGTTACATTTAAAACATCCAATTTATTTCAGTGAAAAGTTTCAAAATGTTCACCTTATTAATGTAGATTTGAAACATAAGTGATGCACTTTAGTTTGTTTAATGGCTCACCTTGTTTTTACAATTTTTAACATGTTAGTTACTGCGACATATAGCTAACAAGTGGGCTAGATGATCTAACTACTTATTTTGTTGTGGAAAGTACAGAAATGAAACAATTCATTAACCTTTTTCCACTGGTTGTATCATTCTCAAGAAAACATACAGTATACAATATGCTCTGAAACACCGAGTCTGAGAAATGAACCGGTACAGGTGTGGCAGGAATTACTTATGACATATGTGTACCAGGTTTCCATTTCTGAACTTAAAATTCCTGTTTCTTTCAGCTTGTGGCCTGGTTAACCAATTGAGAAAAAGATACTGTAGGAGGGTACATTTATCTGTTCTAAATGTGAGCTACTAGCTTTGTGCTGCAGCCATCTTGGAGTTGAATAAAGGTTTGAAATGTACCTAATTATTAAGTTAAAGAACCTTAATAGATTACAAAGATGTGACCTATTCTCTTGTGAAGTCTTCAACTTTAAAGAACTTTTCTTACATGTTCTGAACAATGGGTCACAGTTATAAATAGTAAAGTTAATAAACACAATGAGAGATCCTTGAATGTTATACAAGGTTATTTTGATCTCTCACTTAGCTTCTTACATCAATGGAAATAAAATCTAGCAAGAGAACCCGATATACAAATATGATTTTATTTTCACAAACCCCAATTTTCCCTGAAATCATTTACTGTCTAACAAGAAACACTGTCAATCTCTACTGTTGGTTCACAGCATTACCTGAACATCTACCAGCAATTTGTTTAGAAAAGTTCAAACATTATTCAAGTACAGTTATGGCTTCTATTAAAACCTCTTAAACAGTACAACCAAGATCCAAGTTTAAACATACAGTCGTAAACCATACCAAAACATTCTGCATTACCATAAACCCACTCTGGGTTTTGCTATGTTGAAATAAACCTATTCTGAAAGTTTTTATATTGCCATAAACACAATCTGCAACTTGCTATGAATCAGTTCTAACTTACTGCATAATGGACCACAAACACTAATATTTAGTTCAAAATTACATTTATGTCTGTGTTACATAATGTTGTAATTACAAACTACAAAAAAATTAATTTTTCAAGCAGCTTATGATACTTTTAAATGCATGATAGATTATCTAGTTGTATACAACCATGTCTATAGAGTTTCATGTAAAAATGAATAATCTGTTATTGTTATCAAGGTACAAATAAGAACAGAAAACCAATAAAAAATTTAACTTTCTGTATTATGAATCACAAACTTATCAGAACCAACATCAACTTCACAGCAGACCCAATCTAATGTAAATATACAATTAGGAAGAATAAACCACAATCACCTAGCCTAAAATTCAAATGCACTTTCAATGTGCTGAAACTGGTTTAAGTTCTTCCTGATAAAGGTTAACAGTTTTAAAACACAGAAAAAACATCACCAATCTCCACCTCCAACAGGGACAAAATCAGATACTTAGAATAATACACTTTATTAACATGAAGTTGCTTATAGTATCACATTGTCAAGCTCTCCCACCATATGGAAAACACCCAGCAGCTATATTTTCAACATGTTTAACAAATTCTCTCAAACTGAAAAAGTGACAAGACTGTAACAACAATAACTGGACCCAGAAACGTTTAACGTCAGATATCCACTTGTAACATGATAATAGAAAATATTTAGGCCCACAAAAGAAATCAAAAACAGATTGTTTTCTGGAAACCAGCAAATACATAAACACAAGCCAGATGGCAACCCTACTGTTGGTTGGTTACACATCTATTTTGAAACTGTTTGTTTTCTATAGAACTATTTTTTGCATATTGATGGTATGACAGGTACACAAAATCAAACAAATATTTTGTTTTGTAAAACCAACAAATATTTTGTTTTGTAAAACCAATTTTTGTGAGCTAGTGTGCAAACCATACAACTTTCTAACGAGAAAAAACAAAAACCCTACTTGCATCAACTGTTTTTCTTGGCTGAATTGTTTGAGCCTTTCTTCAATTTCAAGTCCTCTACTTTCCCTCCGCCTGACAGAAATGCTCCGACCAGGTAAACACTTTTGTGCTTGGCCTTGGAGCAAGTTTTTACTGGAACATTCTTCAGTTGAATGAGACATACTTTAATCTGGCTTACTATCAACACACAGGAAAGAAATGTGTTGATTTAAGTTAAAAACTCTGGCACAGTTTAACAGCACAAAGTCTAACATAACATGATGCAACAGACAGACTTCCTGTTCCTTTGGTTTCCTCTGAAGCCACAACCTCACATCCTTTATGTGTATCCTGTGTTGTTGTTTTTAATAATAATAATAAGAGCTAGGCTTCCACTCCAGGATATAAAGAAACTAGAGAGTACACTTAGCACGTGTTGCTCAAAAAAGAGAACAATCATACATACTTTTGTGAGGTTTCCATGTGCTACAGAACATTTACCCCCTAGCATCCATTCACCTTTCACCAAGTCTAACATTCTAAAATGTTCAAAGGCACTTTAAGTTTTGATTATTACACATCTTCAACATTATACACTAAATAAGTTACATAAAGTTACCAGTTGTGATCAAGGAGTTGCTCTAATTGTTACAATCACAACGCATCATATTAAAACTGGAATTTAAGTGTCTACACAGATCTGTAAAGCTAAATAAGTACAAAGATTTATTATAAAACTCGTTTAAAATAACATTTCATCTTCATTGCCTATACTGTGGAAGAATTTTTGTTTTGGAGCACAAAATATATTAAATATGAATGTAAAGGTACAATCAGTTTTACTAGAAACGTATAGACCATATACATTACATATCCATTTCATGGCGGTTTTTTTAAAGACCTATCTGAAATAATATTTAAAATGCAAAGTAAAAAAAAACATTTAAGTCTAAAAAATAATCCCGTTTATTATTAGCCTAGAAATTATGTTACCTTCAAATTTATAACAATTAATGTATTAACCCTTTGTAAATTTCAGGATTCGACTCTGAATTTCATCCATCATCATCATAAAAAGAAAAAAAAAACAAGTTTTACGCATTTATTTAAACTTGTAAAACAAAAACAAATTGATTTATTAGATTTAAAAACTGGATGTTTGATACAATTACAGTATGTGTATATATCATTAAGGTTGTGTTAGCATCTTTTAAATACAACCGTATATTTAACTAGAAACAAATGACTTACATATCGGGTTATGGCCTGAAGTTTGGCCTTACTAATGCTCTTTAAAACAAATAAATTATGCACAAATTTTAGTGCTACATTTTGACAGAACTAATTTCATTTTTAAAATATCACTAGTTTTCGAATATTAAGCATACGTAAATTGACACCCGTCAACTAGGCTGAACATACATTGTTGAATGTCTGTCGGTGTTTGGGTAAGAAAAGTTCATACCCTGGAGGGTCAGGTTCTCTATGACCTCTTCCTCCTCCCCGTACTTATGCTCCTGACGGATTGGTATTTATAATTGTAGAACTAAATATTATTTTGATCCTTTTCAGGGCAATGCCCATGTATTGTGGCTCATATATAGTGATTATTTTATTCTATCAGCAGAATGTCAAGTTTGTTGGTGGCATTTATTATTATTATTATTTAATACATATATATATATATTATTATTTAATATATATTTTTTATTTTTATATTTAAAATAAGTTAACTGGGGAGATATATTTAGGACTAGCTTCATCATGTATGAGGTACCTGTCTAGTTCGCATAGTAATTCGTTTTTCATCCAATTCTTATTAAAGTACATTATTGTAATATGTAGGAGTCTATCTGGTATGGTTGGTATGTTCGAGTATTTGTGAATGAACTGAGATGATATAGCTCTTGGAACTCTGTATGCAGTTGTGAGGAGTGTGTTTTGGATTGTTTGTAGCTGGGTTTCAATTATTTTATTGCTTACAATTATCCATGCTGGAGCTGCATAATCTATTACACGTCTAATATGTTTTATAGATTTTTAGTATGCTATCTGTAGATGCTCCACTGCTTTCACCAGTTAGACTTCTAGCATAGTTCATTCTTCGCCAGACTTTATTTTTAATTTCGTTCACATGATTGATCCAAGTTAGTTTTGAATCATAGGTCAGACCTAAAAATTCTGCCGATGGGGCAATCTGGAGTGGTGTGCCATTCATATATAATTCTGGTTGTTTTTTGTGTTTTGTCAATTTCGTAAAGACTACGAGTTTTGTTTTTGCTGTGTTTATTTTTATTCTATATTTTTGACACTATTCACTTATTCTATTTGGTTGCGGTTGTATGTTAGTGGCTGCTATCGTGGGTGTTGCGGCACTTCACACATTGTTGCTATTAAAGCTATTCAACTATCAAATTCTCTCGTTTCAGTGTACGTTTCCTCGATGCTACCTACGCACACGTGACACCCTACGTAAAAGTCTTTACTTACACCCTAAGAAAATCTAAAAAATTATTTACAATATTGATGTGTTTTCACAGTGGCGGAGGGATATTAATAAGTCTTAAAAAGTGAAAGATTAAAAGTGGTATTTATGTACTGTTTGTTGTTTGTGCATTAAAATGTTAATAAATCTTTACCAAAGAGAGCCAAACTCTGAACGCGTTCAATTAGATTTCGCGCAAACTACTTGAAAGCGCCCCCCTCCCTTCTAAACTATAAATTGATATATACAAATCGAAATAATTACAATAAACTTACGTATAAAAATGCGTCTACCATTACCCATAATTACGAACTAATGTTTTGGCCGAAATTATAACTTTGGAAGAATCATTTTATCAATTGTAGATGTGTTACAATTAGCCATATTAAGACGTAATGAATAAATATTATAAATTCCTCTTTGCATTTGATTCGGGTCACGGGTTCTAATACTCATTCTCTTACATGCACACCACTATCAAGAGGGTAGACGTTATAATTCTACTGTCAATCTTACTATTCGTTGGTAAAAAATCAGGCCAAGATTTGACAACAGTAGTAATGAGTAGCTGCCCCCTCTAAGCTCTCACAACATTGTCTGTTAGCGTAAAGAACCATTTTCTATCTGCAAGAAATTTAAAACGAACCTATTATGTTGGTGGTTGTAAAAGAGCATTGCGCCATCTATCAATACAGATATCGTTAACTTAGTCAAATATAATATACTCAATAACAATAATAATAAGGTTGAGGGATAGCAAACCCCCATTAACATGCCCCTTGTTCCAAAGTATCATTCCACAGAACGTAGTTGAAATTGATCACTCGCCTGGGAGTAGTTAGATAACAAAAACATGTTTTTTATACTTTTATATCTATCTATTTATATATATATATATACACATACATACAGATAGATAAAGTGAGAGAGAGAATAAATACATAATATAAAGTAAGTTTTTTACCAGAGCCCAAAATTCGGGTGATTTAGTCGGCCATAATGAATTTGAAGACTCGTAAGGAAACGAGGACACTTACAAGATAATCTTATTCGGTCAGAATTTAAAGGATTTTTTCTTATCTTCATCGTCATCAAATGTGTATTTCTATTATTTTTTCTAATCCCATAACTGTATCTTAGCCTCGCAAAAATTTCTTCATTTCAGTCTTCCAAATGAAGCCTCTAATTTTATGGGGGATCCATGGTCTATTTTTTAAACATCATGGGAAATCCCTGTGACGTCTGGGAATAAAAGGTTCCTGGAACATGTGAATGAAAAGATCGATCCATACGAAATGTAACGAAAATCAGCATCTCAATGGTCGGTATTAAAACAGTAATCTCAAATCATGTTATTGTGTTTATCTGCATTAATATAAGGATGAGGTACATTTCAAGTGATGTAATTAAAACCTGTTGTTTTATATTGAAGTTTTACTTTGTTTTGTTTTTGAATTTCGTGCAAAGATACACGAGAGATACCTGCGATAGCTATCCGTATTTTAGCAGTGTAAAGCTAGAAGGAAGGCTACTAGTCATCAACACCCACCGCCAACTCTTGGGCTATTCTTTTTCTAACGAATTGAGCGTAACATTATAATGATCCTACGGATAAAAGGCAGAGCATGTTTGATATAACCAAAATTCAAACCTGTGACGATTACGAGTTGAGCGTCCTAACCACTTGGCCATGCCGGCCCGAAGTCTAACCTATTAAAACACATTTACGTACACACATATTTAAAACTATTTTAAAACTTTACACGTTCTTGTAGTGGACACCTTAAATCAGACAAGAACCAGTATATAATTTTTGTGAAAGACTGGTTAGAAATTCTACGAATTTTAACAGTAAGGTAGGAATCATTTTTTTTTTATCGAGTATTCATTAAATGTGCTTAAATTAAAAGTGGTTCAGTAATTTTTTACAACTAAACATACCTTGAATTTTTCACACCAACTTAAGTGTTCATTATCGTAATTATTCATTTCCACACTTTCCGAGCAAATAATGCTAAGTGAATTAAAAGTACAAACCTTTCACATGTGTGTCGTATACTTGTAACGCCACCTATTTATGTAAATTGTTTCGCCTAGTAAAAAAAAAAAAAAATCACGCTGAAGTTAGCTAGTACCAGTATTAATAAAATAATGTTTTCTCGAACGTTAAAATACTACACAATTAACAAAAATCGTAATTTTATCACAATACAAGATTTAATAAAAAATTGCCATAAAACATTTTTAAGTGCTTACGTATTATACTTTTATCTCGAACGAGCCTTTGATTTATCATGTTACCTACGTTACGTATTTTCATTTCAAATAACCGTAAATTTGATTTTAGAAGTTGATAAAATGCATCAAATTTATTGTATTTGCTAACAAAATTGACACACAAATTTTCTTTTTTAACACAAATATATTTTGATGTAAGAAAATAAAACAAAACAAGTTTGTTTGTTTTTGGAATTTCGCATAAAGCTACTCGAGGGCTATTTGTACCAAATTTAGCAGTGTAAGACTATAAGGAAGGCAGCTAGTCATCACCACCCACCGCCAACTCTTAGACTACTCTTTTACCAACAAATAGTGGGATTGACCGTCACATTATAACGCCCCCACGGCTGGGAGGGCGAGCATGTTTGGCGCGACTCGGGCGCGAACCCGCGACCCTCAGATTACGAAGCGCACGCCTTAACGCGCTAGGCCATGCCGGGCCTTAAAACAAAACAAACGATACAGTTTTTAATAACAGTTATTACTAATAATTATTACGAATAATGGTTCATACACAAGAGCATTACAAACAATACTGAGTTCTATATCCGGTCTAAAACAGAATATGGCCAGGTAGTTAAGGCACTCGACTCGTAATCCAAAGGTTGCGGGTTCGAATCCCCGTCGCACCAAACATGTTCGCCCTCTTAGTCGTGGGGGGCGTTATAATGTGAGGGTTAATCCTACTATTCGTTGGTAAAAGAGTAGCCCAAGAGTTCGCAGTGGGTGGTGATGACTAGCTGCCTTCCCTCTAGTCTTACACCGCTAAATTAGAGGCAGCTGGCGCAGATAGCCCTCGTGTAGCTTTGCGCGAAATTCAAAACAAAATAAACAACAGAGTATTTTATAGATTACCCAGGTCCACAAGGAGCAAATAAAATCTGAGTTGATATTGTCACATTACACTTAAGCAAGCTAGCTTGGTTGGCCTAAAACCACTTATAAGCTGATATTTTACCGATGAAGATATTTAATGTCCTCGTATAAGTAATAACATACGAAGTAATTCACTAAAGTTGAAAGGCTTGTAATGTTCGAAATCTATAAACGTTCCTGGTCAAATTCTGTAGTTTTCCGATTAATGAGAGTTAATCATAATTATAGCTTTCGAAGCCTATAGCACACTGACTGTAGCTGTGCAGTAATAATAATTCTATACCTCTCTCAACGCATCGGTCTTTATATACCAATCATGTGAAACTCTAATACATTCATCAACGTTCTCTTGACAACGATACTGTCAGTCACTAGTATTACATACACACATAGTATAGTGTTGATTCTTGCGCTCAAGAACTTTCTACAAATGTAAAAAAAAAACAGGTGAGACTTGCGTAACACACGGTCAAGAATATGCGACACATGCAAAAAAGAAAAATATACAGAAATAAACGTAGACACTAAACTAAATGTACAACAGTAAATCTGTTACAACTGTGAGGTTTTAGAAAAAGTCAAACACACCTTTTTATTTCAGTATTAAAACAACTAATAACAGTTTATTCTAATTGTTATTTACGCAATAGTTAATTCATCTAATATACGATATAAAATATGTAAAAATAGTACAGTTAGAAACGAGTGTAAGGGCTGATACAGTATTCCTCAAACAATGTTCTACAAAAAACACCCTTTTCTATTTTTTTGCTCCAATACTTTTATAATAATAATAAAGTGTGTAGTATTTAATGAGCTAATAAATAGTAATTGAAAGGGCGAGGATGTTTGGTACGACGGGAATTCGAACCTGCGATCCTCAGATTACGAGGCGAACGCCTTAACCCACCTGGCCTAGCTTTCTTGAATATTCAGTTTTAATACTCTGTTCAAATTGATAATACTAATAGGATATATGAAGCTAGTGTTTTTTATTCGCAATATTGCTAAAAACTAAAAAAAAAAAACAACTGTTATAATTATCTGAGAGCTTTGCGGTGTTTCTATTTATTTTTTACAGCAGTTTTCCCGAATTAGAACGAAAATAGTCACGCTTCTTTTTTACGTAATTATTTCAATAACAATTTCAATACTGTCGCCACGAGCACAAAGCGGTACGAGTTTCATAACAACGTTAAGTTTTTAACGTGGAGTCAGGTCTATTCCTATTATTCTTGTATCATTTATAAAACGAAGTTTATATTCTACATTTTGAAACGGGTGTATTTTTGTTGTTGTATGCACAGACATGTCGTTGCTATGTGAATTGTGTTGATAAAAATAAGATTATATCCATCCATCCGTTTATTACTGTCTGAACGTCTGCCCTCTTCTGAAATAATCTCTAACCTACCCATTTTTTTCCAGTTGGATACGGACCGATCGATAAGCTAATTCGAGACCGTCTGATTCGTTCACAGCAGTCAGTCGCCGCTAGGAGTCATAACTTGATCTCATACGTGACGAGGTTGGGGTTTCGGCTTTTATTACAAGACAACCGAGTCTCGCAAAGAAACAATACTCATGTCCTGGTAGCTTTGCCATTTTGATTTTTTAACGTTCTTTGTAAATTGTGAAGAGTTTGTTTGATATTCTTCAGTGATAAAATTGCTAAAATTTATATAAAACAAAATGGTGGGCACTGTTTTAATGATAGACAAGGTGAAGAGTTCCATTCTCCAATGTTTTTGTAGGGCGTGTCATGCTAGCGTTGTCGGTAAGACTTCATTCAGTATATTTTCATTTTAATTGTTATTAAAATTTAAAAAGCCAAGCCTAGTTGTATACGTAAATATATTTGATATTTGAGTAGGAAAATGAAACTAAGAAACACCTGTAAAAAAGACAAAAAAGAAGGTACTGTAGGTTTCTAATTAACTCCTTTTTTTGCGACATTTCTTTTTAATACCGGTAAGTAACAGTGTATTTGTTAGTTTGATGTGCTCTGTCAACAGTCTTAAGCACTAATTCTCTTTAAACAGGTGAATGTTTAATCTTTTCATGTAGAACTCCTAGAAGCTGACTTTTTGTTTCGCTTCAATAACCACATGTCAGTCAGTTCACAAACTATTTTCGTAAAATTATGCCACTGCCGAACAAAAAACAAACTATAATTTGATCTGTTGCTAAAAAAGCCATAAACTTTTCTTTTCTTAAAGCACACTTGTATCGAACCAAAGTACTTACGATTGTTTGCGAACAAAATTAATATTGTGAATAAGTGATAAACTATTATGTGAAATCACATTTAAGCAGTATTTATAAATATAGTGCTTGATATTTTACATTATAAGATACTGCGAAAAGGTGTTAAGGAAATATTTAACATGGTCTTTGTCTTGCAGAGAAACCACACCCAAGTCTATCGACTCAGATGGTAACTAATATGCAACCAAAGAAAATGGTGTATTTAGGTAAGAAAAGAGTGTTAAATTGGTTTATGTAATTACGTATATATTTTTTATTAATTACTGTTATATTTCGATATCAAAATATTTTCTTTCTGTCTCTCTCTCTTTCTTTCTTTTTTATTTTTTGATGAGCTGGAAACCGTTGGTTTTATTTCGTACTGAGCAGTTCTGGTGCGCACCATGCAGTGACGCAATGACGAACTGGACAGTCTCGCATACCTAACTGAAATCAGTAAAATCATTTACACTTTAACTAATATAAGTTGTATTACGATTGAGAGACCGTAGAGCGGCGGTAAGTTGTAGGGATATTATAACGCTAAAATCCAGCGTTCGACTCCCCACCACCGGTAAACACAAGAGATAACCAAGTGTGGCTTTTCTCTAAAGCGCAAATGAATATCAGGCCTATTAGTTTCTGATGCTTCAAATTTTGGCACTCAAACCTGGCTTCATTGTATTCATTTGTGGAAACTTAAATTTTGCAAGAGTAATGTGTATATGAAACGTTAATATCATTTTGTCGTATTGTAACAAGCATTAGCTCGTTACAGTGTTGTACAATGATACGTTTTATTGATGTAAGAACAGTATTTAATGAAGAGGTAAGTTTTCCTGGTAATTGTTTAGTTGTTTGCTTGTTGTTAAGCGCAAAGCTACACAATTGACTATTTGTATTGTGTCAACTACGGATATCGAAATTTAGTTTTTAGCGCTATAACCCTTCAGGCTTATCGCTGAGCCACCGCGGAAGGATTTAAAAGTATTTATATTGTAAAATGTGATTACTGAATGTACAACCAAAGTTCATATTGGAACTACTACTTTGAAGCAAAAGAAAATCTATTTTAAGAAATGTTTAACAACGGATTCTTAACAACCTTTGCATAAATAACATAAAAACTCGATACAGAGTGGTTATCGAATAACCGTGTGCGAAGTTAAATCTTAGCGAGTCATTTCCTATATTTTGGAATATATATAAAAATCGATATTGTGAAAATAATTCATTTACTGACACATCTGTTGCATGCCATTTCCCGGTTTTCTTGAGAAAGTTTTCAAAAATATTTTGCATCACAACAGTCTTACTTAAAACTTTAAAATAAAAAACACTTTACATCATGACCAAGAGCGTCGTGAGGAAAGTCGGACCCAAGGGACGGTTATGTCACCAGGCCCCTTATTGGAGTTTTCATAACTTCATGGTACATTCAAGGGCGTATGAAGAACTTTTCAGGTGGGTGGAAGCTAAATGTTTTGAGAATTTATATTTTTTGGATAAAAAAGGTATTTTTGGAGGTAAATCGATTTCCCGCAGTACTGCGATTTTCCCTTAAGTACATTATGAAAATGATAATAAATTATTCTTTATCACATATTTTCCCGGGAATGTAGCCCCCTACTCCCTCTCTCGTCAGGCCTGATCATAACAGACTTACTTAACACTTTAACATGAAAGCTAATTCGGTTATTGATTGAATAGTTCTGTTGCTGTCCATTAGAGTTTGACACAGTTACCTCTGTGTTCATTAGTCGACAGCTATTGTTTCACTCGAACGACAGCCTTCAAAACAAGAGGTCTGAGGTGTGAGACGTAATGTGTTGATCACGTTCCGCACAGCCATTCTGTTGATTAGGGCGCTCAGTTTACAACTTTCGGGTCTTTGGTTCGAATCCCGTCACCGAACATATTCACTCTTTTAGCGTTGTAGGCGCTGTATGTGGATGGTCAACCCCACTTTTCATAGGTAAAGACTAGCTCAAGAGTTACCAGTGGATGGCGTTGACTATCTGCCTTCCTTCTAGTCTATCACTCTTAAATCTGGGACGGGTAGTGTAAATAGCCCTGTAGCAGCTTTACGTAAAATTCGACAAACAGATGGGCAATCTCTTGTGGCGATAAATGCTTTTGGTCGGCTGGTTTCACTGTTACCAATTTTTCGTCATAAAATGTTGCCGAACCTAGTGGAATTCTATCAGACAATTTGCCCAATTTCAGTTTCTGTCTGGAAATATACTAATTGAAAGCCAACAGTTCTCAAATATTATATAAAATAACCCAGTTACCTTTTCACACTGTGTTAAGAAAATCACCACAAAATCTAAATAAAGCTCCCAGACTAAGTTTTTGATCACATGTAGGGAGTGGTAACAACTTATGGAACAGTGGGGTGGTGAAAATAAAAATAGGCCATGAGTTCAGGTATCGCGTTTTGAGAAAAGTCTTACTTTTGGTATTGTGGCGAATGGGCATCTTGTTGAATAAAATATCATTTCGTGTTTACTTGTATTTGGTATGGTCGTTAACAATAGTTAATTGTATTTGGTATGGTCGTTAACAACAGTTAAATGGGGTCTGTATATAAACAAGGTTTGATGCCAAATATAACTTGGGGGGTATTCCGAAAAAAGTACTTTCTCTTCACCCTGCTCATGTTTTAGAAGAACTTGGGAGATTTAACGTGAAGAAGCGTGATGTACAACGTTAAGCAGCGAGAAGTTGGGCTAAAAGCAAAAATAAAAACCGAGGTCTGAGTGATGACAAAATTAGTGTCCTTAAGGGGGCAGGGGATCCGTAAATCTAATGCCTAGAATTAGATGTTGGGGACCCGAAAAAATCCATTTTCATTAGCTGGTGCCAGATAGTGCTTATGGGACTTTTCTGGTTGAAGAAGGAAGGTTTGTTTGGTTTTGAATTTCGCGCCAAGCCACATAAGGGCTATCTGTGCTAGCCGTCCCTTATATATCAGTGTAAGACTGGAGGGAAGGCAGCTAGTCATCACCACAAACTCTTTGGCGATTGTTTTCGCAACGAATAGTGGGATTGACCGTGACGTTACAACGCTCCCATGGATGAAAAATAGAACATGCTTAGTGTAACGGAGATTCGAACCCGTGACCTTCAGATTACGAGTCGAGCACCCTAACCACCTGACTATGCCGATCCGAAGTCTTGCTTATTATTACACATTTATACACATGTTTACAACTAACTCTGACAAGGACCAGTTACAAGTTTTGTGAAAACCGGTTAGAAATTCTGCCCCACGGCTGTAAGGACGAGCACGTTTGATGCGACAGGGATTCAAACCTGAGCGCCTTAACCACACGGGCCGAAGAAGAAAGGAGACAGCGGCTGAAGGGTCAATGTTTCACAATGTCAGTCGTGGTATACAGATTACTATGTTTCCAGTACGTATTAAGACGGGGTGGACTTCCACTGAACGGGAGGTTGCATGAAAAGGATGACTGAATTTCTGCTTCCACTGTGTTGTGGTTTGTTGCCAGAGGATTGTTGGACGCCTGTTTATAAATATTCCGACTGAGGTCTGGAACTTTCTAGTGGCAACAATATTACACACAACGAGAAAAAGTTAGAGCTCCGAGAAATATGACGTCAACAACATTATGAAAGTATAGTAAAACAATTAAACTGCATACACAACGTATAAACTCTATATAGAACTACGTAATGAAATTTATCAAAACTATGCTTTATTGTATATCTAACGAAAACCTTGAACAAAGAGGACTATGGAAGATGGGTCCATGATTTTAATGGGTCATCACCACACCCTAATCTTACCGTCATCGCAAAACAATTTGAAACGTGGTTCATCTGACCACAGTATACATTTTCATTGGTTAGTGGTCCAGTTCAGATGATGTAGGCATCACAGAAGACGTTTCTTTTGATTCAATGTTGGCATCGTTTAGTCGTTCTAATGAAACTGATGTCACCAATAAATTCATTCACAATTGAATGTCTGACAGCCCTAACATTCTTCAATATTTGCCACCTATCATTTTGAAAGCCTGTGTCTTTTCTCTCCAAGTCTCTCAATCTTATATCTAACGAAATTATAGGTTGGAACTCGAGCTTGAATCTGGTTATGATAGCATCTTTCTGATGTTTTTTTCTTACTCTCCCATAGCTTGAATCTGGTTATGATAGCACCTTTTTGATGTTTTTTCACTCCCATAGCTTGAATCTGGTTATCATAGCACCTTTCTGATGTTTCTTTCTTAATCCCATAGGTTGAATCTGGTTATGATAGCACCTTTTTGATGTTTCTTTCTTACTCACGTAGTTTGAATCTGGTCGTGATAGCACCTTTCTGATGTTTCTTTCTTACTCCCGTAGCTTGAATCTAGTTATGATATCACCTTTTTTGATGTTTCTTACTTACTCCCATAGCTTGAATATGGTTATGATAACACCTTTTTTTATGTTTCTTTCTTACTCCCGTAGCTTGAATCTGGATATGATAGCACCTTTCTGATGTTTCTTTCTTTCTCCCGAAGCTTGAATCTGGTTATGATAGCACCTTTTTGATGTTTCTTTCTTACTCACGTAGTTTGAATCTGGTCGTGATAGCACCTTTCTGATGTTTCTTTCTTACTCCCGTAGCTTGAATTTGGTTATGATAGCACCTATCTGATGTTTCTTTCTTACTCCCATAGCTTGAATCTGCTTATGATAGCACCTTTCTGATGTTTCTTTCTTACTCCCATAGCTTGAATCTGCTTATGATAGCACCTTTCTGATGTTTCTTTCTTAATCCCATAGCTTGAATCTGGTTATGATAGCACCTTTCTGATGTTTCTTTCTTAATCCCATAGGTTCAATCTGGTTATGATAGCACCTATCTGATGTTTCTTTCTTAATCCCATAGCTTGAATATGGTTATGATAACACCTTTCTGATGTTTCTTTCTTAATCCCATAGCTTGAATCTGGTTATGATAGCACCTTTCTGATGTTTCTTTTTTAATCCCATAGGTTGAATCTGGTTATGATAGCACCTTTCTGATTTTCTTTTTTACTCCAATAGCTTGAATCTGGTTATGATAGCACCTTTTTGATGTTTCTTTCTTTCTCCCGTAGTTTGAATCTGGTCGTGATAGCACCTTTTTGATGTTTCTTTCTTACCCCCGTAGCTTGAATCTGGTTATGATAGCACCTTTCTGATGTTTCTTTCTTAATCCCATAGCTTGAATCTGGTTAGGATAGCACCTTTCTGATGTTTCTTTCTTAATCCCATAGCTTGAATCTGGATATGATAGCAAATTTCTGATGTTTCTTTCTTTCTTTCTCCCATAAGTTGATTCTGGTTATGATAGCACCTTTTTGATGTTTCTTTCTTACTCTCATAGCTTGAATCTTGTAATGATAGCAACTTTCTGATGTTTCTTTTTCACTCGCATAGCTTGAATCTGGTTATGATAGCACCTTTCTGATGTTTTTTTCTTACTCCCGTAGTTTGATTCTGGTTATGATAGCACCTTTCTGATGTTTCTTTCTTACTCCCGTAGCTTGAATCTGGTTATGATAACACCTTTCTGATGTTTGTTTCTTACTCCTGTAATTTGATTCTGGTCGTGATAACACCTTTGTGATCTTTCTTTCTTACTCCCGTAGTTTGATTCTGGTCGTGATAACACCTTTGTGATCTTTCTTTCTTACTCCCGTAGTTTGATTCTGGTCGTGATAGCACCTTTTTGATTTTTCTTTCTTACTTACGTGGTTTGATTCTGGTTGTGATAGCACCTTTTTGATTTTTCTTTCTTACTTACGTAGTTTGATTCTGGTTATGACAGCACCTTTCTGATGTTTTTCTTACTCCCATAGCTTCAATCTGGTTCTGACAGCATCTTTCTCATGGTTCTTTTTTACTCACGTAGTTTGATTCTGGTTATGATAGCACCTTCCTGATGTTTCTTTCGTAATCCCATTGCTTGAATCTCCTTATGATAACACCTTTCTGATGTTTCTTTCCTACTCCCATACCTTGAATCTGGTTATGATAGCACCTTTCTGATGTTTCTTTCCTACTCCCATACCTTGAATCTGGTTATGATAGCACCTTTCTGATGTTTCTTTCTTACTCACGTAGTGCCCCCCGCTAGTACAGTGGTGTCTCCGGATTTACAACGCTGAAATCAGGAGTTCGATTCCCCTCGTTGGGTTGACAAGATAGCCCTTTGTGGCTTTGCTATACGAAAAAAAAACACACACACACGTAGTTTGATTCTGGTTATGTTAGCACCTTTGTGATGTTTCTTTCGTACTCCAATAGCTTGAATCTGGTTATGATAGCACCTTTCTGATGTTCTTTTCTTACTCCCGTAGTTGAATCTGGTCGTGATAATACCTTTTTGATGTTTCCTTCTTACTCCCGTAGTTTGAATCTGGTTGTGATAACACCTTTCTGATGTTTCTTTCATACTCCCGTAGTTTGAATCTGGTTGTGATAACACCTTTCTGATGTTTCTTTTTTACTCGCATAGCTTGAATCTGGTTATGATAGCACCTTTCTGATATTTTTGTTACTCCCATAGCTTGAATCTGGTTCTGATAGCACCTTTCTGGTGTTTCTTTCATACTCCCGTAGTTTGAATCTGGTCGTGATAGCACCTTTCTGATTTTTCTTTCTTACTCAAGTAGTTTGATTCTGTTTATGATAGCACGTTTCTGATGTTTCTTTCTTACTCCCATAGCTTGAATCTGGTTATGATAGCACCTTTCTGATGTTTCTTTCTTACTCCCATAGCTTGAATCTTGTTATGATAGCAACTTTCTGATGTTTCTTTTTTACTCACGTAGTGCCCCACGCCAGTACAGCGGTATGTCTCCGGATTTACAACTTTAAAATCAGGGGTTCGATTCCCCTCGTTGGGCTGAGGAGATAGCTCTTTGTGGCTTTGCTATGCGAAAAAAAAACACACACACACACTGACGTAGTTTGATTCTGGTTATGATAGCATCTTTTTTATGTTTCTTTCTTACTCACGTAGTTTGATTCTGGTTATGATAGCACCTTTCAGATGTTTATTTCTTACTCCCATAGCTTCAATCTGGTTATGACAGCACTTTTCTGATATTTTCTTGTTTGCATAGCTTCAATCTGGTTATGACAGCACCTTTCTAATGGTTCTTTCTTACTCACGTAGTTTGATTCTGGTTATGATAGCACCTTCCTGATGTTTTTCTTACTCCCATAGCTTCAATCTGGTTATGACAACACCTTTCTGATATTTTCTTGTTTCCATAGCTTCAATCTGGTTATGACAGCACCTTTCTGATGGTTCTTTCTTACTCACGTAGTTTGATTCTGGTTATGATAGCACCTACCTGATGTTTCTTTCTTACTCCCGTAGCTTGAATCTGGTTATGATAGCACCTTTTTGATGTTTCTTTCTTTCTCCCGTAGCTTGAATCTGGTTATGGTAGCACCTTTTTGATGTTTCTTTCTTTCTCCCGTAGCTTGAATCTGGTTCTGATAGCACCTTTTTGATGTTTCTTTCTCTCTCCCGAAGCTTGAATCTGGTTATGGTACCACCTTTCTGATGTTTCTTTCCTACTCCCATAGCTTGAATGTGATTCTGATAGCACCTTTCTGATGTTTCTTTCTTACTTCCATAGCTTGAATCTGGTTATGATAGCACCTATCTGATGTTTCTTTTTTTACATGCATAGCTTGAATCTGCTTACGACAGCACCTTTCTGATATTTTTTTTACTCCATTAGCCTGAATCTGGTTTTGATAGCACCTTTCTGATATTTTTTTTACTCTTATAGCTTTAATCTGGTTATGATAAAACCTTTTTGATGTTTCTTTCTTACTCCCATAGTTTGATTCTTGTTATGATAGCACCTTTTTGATTTTTCTTTCTTACTCCCGTAGTTTGATTCTGGTTATGACAGCACCTTTCTGATGTTTTTCTTACTCCCATAGCTTCAATCTGGTTATGACAGCACCTTTCTGATATTTTCTTGTTTCCATAGCTTCAATCTGGTTGTGACAGCATCTTTCTCATGGTTCTTTCTTACTCACGTAGCTTGAATCTGGTTATGATAGCACCTTCCTGATGTTTCTTTCGTAATCCCATAGCTTGAATCTCGTTATGATAACACTTTTCTGATGTTTCTTTCCTACTCCTATAGCTTGAATCTGGTTATGATAGCACCTTTCTGATGTTTTTCTTACTCCCATAGCTTCAATCTGGTTATGACAGCACCTTTCTGATATTTTCTTGTTTCCATAGCTTCAATCTGGTTGTGACAGCATCTTTCTCATGGTTCTTTCTTACTCACGTAGCTTGAATCTGGTTATGATAGCACCTTCCTGATGTTTCTTTCGTAATCCCATAGCTTGAATCTCGTTATGATAACACTTTTCTGATGTTTCTTTCCTACTCCTATAGCTTGAATCTGGTTATGATAGCACCTTTCTGATGTTTCTTTCTTACTCACGTAGTGCCCCCCGCTAGTACAGTGGTGTCTCCGGATTTACAACGCTGAAATCAGGAGTTCGATTCCCCTCGTTGGGTTGACAAGATAGCCCTTTGTGGCTTTGCTATACGAAAAAAAACACACACGTAGTTTGATTCTGGTTATGATAGCACCTTTGTGATGTTTCTTTCGTACTCCAATAGCTTGAATCTGGTTATGATAGCACCTTTCTGATGTTCTTTTCTTACTCCTGTAGTTTGAATCTGGTTGTGATAATACCTTTCTGAAGTTTCTTTCTTACTCCCGTAGTTTGAATTTGGTCGTGATAATACCTTTTTGATGTTTCTTTCTTACTCCCGTAGTTTGAATTTGGTCGTGATAATACCTTTTTGATGTTTCTTTCTTACTCCCGTAGTTTGATTCTGGTCGTGATAACACCTTTCTGATGTTTCTTTCTTACTCCCGTAGTTTGAATCAGGTTGTGATAACACCTCTCTGATGTTTCTTTTTTACTCGCATAGCTTGAATCTGGTTATGATAGCACCTTTCTGATATTTTTTTTTTACTCCCATAGCTTGAATCTGGTTCTGATAGCACCTTTCTGATGTTTCTTTCTTTCTTTCTCCCATAAGTTGATTCTGGTTATGATAGCACCTGTTTGATGTTTCTTTCTTACTCCCGTAGTTTGAATCTGGTTGTCATAACACCTTACTGATGTTCCTTTCATACTCCCATAGTTTTAATCTGGTCGTGATAACACCTTTCTGATGTTTGTTTCTTACTCTCGTAGTTTGATTCTGGTCGTGATAACACCTTTGTGATGTTTCTTTCTTACTCCCGTAGTTTGATTCTGGTCGTGATAGCACCTTTCTGATTTTTCTTTCTTACTCAAGTAGTTTGATTCTGGTTATGACAGCACCTTTCTGATGTTTTTCTTACTCCCATAGCTTCAATCTGGTTATGACAACACCTTTCTGATATTTTCTTCTTTCCATAGCTTCAATCTGGTTATGACAGCACCTTTATGATGTTTCTTTCATACTCCCGTAGTTTGAATCTGGTTGTGATAACACCTTACTGATGTTTCTTTCATACTCCCGTAGTTTCAATCTGGTCGTGATAACACCTTTCTGATGTTTGTTTCTTATTCCCGTAGTTTGAATCTGGTTGTGATAACACCTTACTGATGTTTCTTTCTTACTCCCATAGCTTGAATCTGGTTATGATAGCAACTTTCTGATATTTCTTTTTTACTCACGTAGTGCCCCACGCCAGTACAGCGTTATGTCTCCGGATTTACAACTCTAAAATCAGGGGTTCGATTCCCCTCGTTTGTGGCTTTGCTATACGAAAAAAAAACACACACACACACTGACGTAGTTCGATTCTGGTTATGACAGCATTTTTCTGATGTTTTTCTTACTCCCATAGCTTCAATCTGGTTATGACAACACCTTTCTGATATTTTCTTGTTTCCATAGCTTCAATCTGGTTATGATAGCACCTTTCTGATGTTTCTTTCTTACCCACGTAGCTTGAATCTGGTTATGATAGCACCTTTCTGATGTTTCTTTCTTACTCACGTAGTGCTCCACGCTAGTAGAGCTGTATGTCTCCGGATTTATAACGCTAAAATCAGGGGTTCGATAGATCGTTGGGCTGAGGAGATAGCCCTTTGTGGCTTTGCTATACGAAAAAAAAAAACCCACACACACAGACGTAGTTCGATTCTGGTTATGATAGCACCTTTCTGATGTTCTTTTCTTACTCCTGTAGTTTGAATCTGGTTGTGATAATACCTTTCTGAAGTTTCTTTCTTACTCCCGTAGTTTGAATTTGGTCGTGATAATACCTTTTTGATGTTTCTTTCTTACTCCCGTAGTTTGAATTTGGTCGTGATAATACCTTTTTGATGTTTCTTTCTTACTCCCGTAGTTTGATTCTGGTCGTGATAACACCTTTCTGATGTTTCTTTCTTACTCCCGTAGTTTGAATCAGGTTGTGATAACACCTCTCTGATGTTTCTTTTTTACTCGCATAGTTTGAATCTGGTTGTGATAACACCTCTCTGATGTTTCTTTTTTACTCGCATAGCTTGAATCTGGTTATGATAGCACCTTTCTGATATTTTTTTTTTACTCCCATAGCTTGAATCTGGTTCTGATAGCACCTTTCTGATGTTTCTTTCTTTCTTTCTCCCATAAGTTGATTCTGGTTATGATAGCACCTGTTTGATGTTTCTTTCTTACTCCCGTAGTTTGAATCTGGTTGTCATAACACCTTACTGATGTTCCTTTCATACTCCCATAGTTTTAATCTGGTCGTGATAACACCTTTCTGATGTTTGTTTCTTACTCTCGTAGTTTGATTCTGGTCGTGATAACACCTTTGTGATGTTTCTTTCTTACTCCCGTAGTTTGATTCTGCTCGTGATAGCACCTTTCTGATTTTTCTTTCTTACTCAAGTAGTTTGATTCTGGTTATGACAGCACCTTTCTGATGTTTTTCTTACTCCCATAGCTTCAATCTGGTTATGACAACACCTTTCTGATATTTTCTTGTTTCCATAGCTTCAATCTGGTTATGACAGCACCTTTATGATGTTTCTTTCATACTCCCGTAGTTTGAATCTGGTTGTGATAACACCTTACTGATGTTTCTTTCATACTCCCGTAGTTTCAATCTGGTCGTGATAACACCTTTCTGATGTTTGTTTCTTACTCCCGTAGTTTGAATCTGGTTGTGATAACACCTTACTGATGTTTCTTTCTTACTCCCATAGCTTGAATCTGGTTATGATAGCAACTTTCTGATATTTCTTTTTTACTCACGTAGTGCCCCACGCCAGTACAGCGTTATGTCTCCGGATTTACAACTCTAAAATCAGGGGTTCGATTCCCCTCGTTTGTGGCTTTGCTATACGAAAAAAAAACACACACACACTGACGTAGTTCGATTCTGGTTATGACAGCACCTTTCTGATGTTTTTCTTACTCCCATAGCTTCAATCTGGTTATGACAACACCTTTCTGATATTTTCTTGTTTCCATAGCTTCAATCTGGTTATGATAGCACCTTTCTGATGTTTCTTTCTTACCCACGTAGCTTGAATCTGGTTATGATAGCACCTTTCTGATGTTTCTTTCTTACTCACGTAGTGCTCCACGCTAGTAGAGCTGTATGTCTCCGGATTTATAACGCTAAAATCAGGGGTTCGATAGATCGTTGGGCTGAGGAGATAGCCCTTTGTGGCTTTGCTATACGAAAAAAAAAACCCACACACACAGACGTAGTTCGATTCTGGTTATGACAGCACCATTCTGATGTTTTTCTTACTCCCATAGCTTCAATCTCGTTATGATAGCACCTTTCTGATATTTCTTTCTTACTCACGTAGTGCCCCCCGCTTGTACAGTGGTGTCTCCGGATTTACAACGCTGCAATCAGGGGTTCGATTCCCCTCGTTGGGTTGACAAGATAGCCCTTTGTGGTTTTGCTATAGGAAAAAAAACACACACACACACGTAGTTTGATTATGGTTATGATAGCACCTTTCTGATGTTTCTTTCTTACTCCCATAGCTTGAATCTTGTTATGATAGCAACTTTCTGATGTTTCTTTTTTACTCACGTAGTGCCCCACGCCAGTACAGCGGTATGTCTCCGGATTTATAACTCTAAAATCAGGGGTTCAATTCCCCTCGTTGGGCTGAGGAGATAGCTCTTTGTGGCTTTGCTATACGAAAAAAAAACAAAAAACACACACACACACACTGACGTAGTTTGATTCTGGTTATGATAGCATCTTTTTTATGTTTCTTTCTTACTCACGTAGTTTGATACTGGTTATGATAGCACCTTTCAGATGTTTATTTCTTACTCCCATAGCTCCAATCTGGTTATGACAGCACCTTTCTGATATTTTCTTGTTTCCATAGCTTCAATCTGGTTATGATAGCACCTTTCTGATGTTTCTTTCGTAATCCCATAGCTTGAATCTCGTTATGATAGCACCTTTCTGATATTTCTTTCTTACTCACGTAGTTCCCCCCGCTTGTACAGTGGTGTCTCCGGATTTACAACACTGCAATCAGGGGTTCGATTCCCCTCGTTGGGTTGACAAGATAGCCCTTTGTGGCTTTGCTATACGAAAAAAAAAACACACACACACACATAGTTTGATTCTGGTTATAATAGCACCTTTCTGATGTTCTCTTCTCACTCCCGTACTTTGAATCTGGTTATGATAGCACATTTCTGATGTTCTCTTCTTACTCCCGTAGTTTGAATCTGGTTGTGATAACACCTTTCTGATGTTTCTTTCTTACTCCCGTAGTTTGAATTTGGTCGTGATAATACCTTTTTGATGTTTCTTTCTTACTCCCGTAGTTTGATTCTGGTCGTGATAACACCTTTCTGATGTTTCGTTCTTACTCCCGTAGTTTGAATCTGGTTGTGATAACACCTTTCTGATGTTTCTTTCTTACTCCCGTAGTTTGAATCTGGTCGTGATAGCACCTTTCTGATTTTTCTTTCTTACTCACGTAGTTTGATTCTGGTAATGATAGCATCTTTCTGATGTTTCTTTCTTACTCCCGTAGTTTGAATCTGGTCGTGATAGCACCTTTCTGATTTTTCTTTCTTACTCACGTAGTTTGATTCTGGTAATGATAGCATCTTTCTGATGTTTCTTTGTTTCTCGCATAGCTTGAATCTGGTTATGATAGCACCTTTTTGATGTTTCTTTCTTTCTCCCGTAGCTTGAATCTGGTTATGATAGTACCTTTTTGATGTTTGTTTCTTACTCCCGTAGTTTGAATCTGGATATGATAGCACTTTTCTGATGTTTCTTTGTTACTCCCATAGCTTGAATCTGGTTATGATAACACCTATCTGATGTTTTTTTTACTCGCATAGCTTGAATCTGCTTACGATAGCACCTTTCTGATATTTTCTTTACTCCCATAGCTTGAATCTGGTTCTGATAGCACCTTTTTGATGTTTCTTTCTTACTCCCGTAGTTTGATTCTGGTTATGATAGCACCTTTTTGATGTTTCTTTCTTTCTCCCGTAGCTTGAATCTGGATATGATAGCACCTTTCTGATGTTTCTTTGTTACTCCCATAGCTTGAATCTGGTTATGATAACACCTATCTGATGTTTTTTTTACTCGCATAGCTTGAATCTGCTTACGATAGCACCTTTCTGATATTTTCTTTACTCCCATAGCTTGAATCTGGTTCTGATAGCACTTTTTTGATGTTTCTTTCTTACTCCCGTAGTTTGATTCTGGTTATGATAGCACCTTTTTGATGTTTCTTTCTTACTCCCGTAGTTTGATTCTGGTTATGATATCACCTTTTTGATGGTTTTTTTTTCATTCCCATAAGCTTGAATCTGGTTATGATAGCACCTTTTTGATGTTTCTTTCTTACTCCCGTAGCTTGAATCTGGTTATGATAGCACCTTTCTGATGTTTCTTTCATACCCCCGTAGCTTGAATCTGGTTGTGAGAGCACCTTTATGATGTTTCTTTCATACTCCCGTAGTTTGAATCTGGTTGTGATAACACCTTACTGATGTTTCTTTCATACTCCCGTAGTTTCAATCTGGTCGTGATAACACCTTTCTGATGTTTGTTTCTTACTTCCGTAGTTTGAATCTGGTTGTGATAACACCTTACTGATGTTTCTTTCTTACTCCCATAGCTTGAATTTGGTTATGATAGCAACTTTCTGATATTTCTTTTTTACTCACGTAGTGCCCCACGCCAGTACAGCGTTATGTCTCCGGATGTACAACTCTAAAATCAGGGGTTCGATTCCCCTCGTTGGGCTGAGGAAATAGCCCTTTGTGGCTTTGCTATACGAAAAAAACACACACACACTGACGTAGTTCGATTCTGGTTATGACAGCACCTTTTTGATGTTTTTCTTACTCCCATAGCTTCAATCTGGTTATGACAACACTTTTCTGATATTTTCTTGTTTCCATAGCTTCAATCTGGTTATGACAGCACCTTTCTGATGGTTCTTTTTTACTCACGTAGTTTGATTCTGGTTATGATAGCACCTTTCTGATGTTTCTTTCTTACTCCCATAGCTTGAATCTGGTTATGATAGCACCTTTCTGATGTTTCTCTCTTACTCCCATAGCTTGAATCTGGTTATGACAGCATTTTTCTGATGTTTTTCTTTCTCCCATAGGTTCAATCTGGTTATGACAGCACCTTTCTGATATTTTCTTGTTTCCATAGCTTCAATCTGGTTATGATAGCACCTTTCTGATGTTTCTTTCTTACTCACGTAGTGCTCCACGCTAGTAGAGCGGTATGTCTCCGGATTTATAACTCTAAAATCAGGGGTTCGATTCCCCTCGTTGGGCTGAGGAGATAGCCCTTTGTGGCTTTGCTATACGAAAAAAAAAAAAGACACACACACCCTGACGTAGTTCGATTCTGGTTATGACAGTACCTTTCTGGTGGTTCTTTCTCACTCACGTAGATTGATTCTGGTTATGATAGCACCTTCCTGATGTTTTTCTTACTCCCATAGCTTCAATCTGGTTATGACAACACCTTTCTGATATTTTCTTGTTTCCATAGCTTCAATCTGGTTATGACAGCACCTTTCTGATGGTTCTTTCTTACTCACGTAGTTTGATTCTGGTTATGATAGCACCTACCTGATGTTTCTTTCTTACTCCCGTAGCTTGAATCTGGTTATGATAGCACCTTTTTGATGTTTCTTTCTTACTCCCGTAGTTTGTTTCTGGTGATGATAGCACCTTTTTTGATGTTTCTTTCTTACTCCCATAGCTTGAATCTGGTTATGATATCACCTTTTTTTATGTTTCTTTTTTACTCCCATAGCTTGAATCTGGTTATGACATCACCTTTTTTGATGTTTCTTTCTTACTCCCATAGCTTGAATATGGTTATGATAACACCTTTTTTGATGTTTCTTTCTTACTCCCATAGTTTTAATCTGGTTATGATAGCACCTTTCTGATGTTTCTTTCTTACTCCCATAGCTTTAATCTGGTTATGATAGCACCTTTTTGATGTTTCTTTCTTACTCCCGTAGTTTGTTTCTGGTGATGATAGCACCTTTCTGAAGTTTCTTTCTTACTCCCATAGCTTGAATCTGGTTATGATAGCATCTTTTTGATGTTTGTTTCTTACCCCCGTAGTTTGATTCTGGTTATGATAGCACCTTTTTCATGTTTCTTTCTTACCCCCGTAGTTTGATTCTGGTTATGATAGCACCTTTTTCATGTTTCTTTCTTACTCACGTAGTTTGATTCTGGTTATGATAGCACCTTTCTGATCTTTTTTTCTTGCTGCCATAGTTTGCATATTACACGAAGATTTTAGATATAAGAACAGTGAAATGTAGACTCGGTCTTTGATTTGCCAATCCGCTGGACAGCTGTCATAGTATTAAAATATGGGGATCGATTCCCTGTGGTGGACACAGCAGAGAACCAGTGTGGCTTTGGTATAAAGTGAACAAACAAATCCATGAAAAACCTTCAAAACAAACTTTATTATCTTTGTTTTGTCTTGTGGCTTCTTCAGAAGGTTAAAATCCCAACAGTCACAGTACTGTAGAAGATTCAGAATTATGAGTGATTAATATAATGTTAAAACAAACATTATATTACATAGAAGATAAGAGATGTGGCAATCTAGTGGCATCGTTATGCGTAACCTATAGAGGAGAACCGAAATTCACAAACAGTACTTTTATTTTTATGCACCATGGTACAGTAAACCAATGGCTGGAGTTTTAAATTTATCATAAACTGCAGTACAGATCGTGATTAAAAAAGATGGTGGTCATAAAAACCGATCACTTAAAACTGCTTTTCGAAAGTTTGAATATAAAGAATGACTATTTTGCTGCATTGGTCGTGCAAAGCTAAAGCCTACTGTACTTATAAAGCCGCTTGTGTGTTATACAATTGCTTATGAATTTACTTAAAATTTCGCTATTTCAGGCTGCGCATGACCAGGTGGGTTTAGGCGTTCGACTCGTAATCTGAGGGTCGTGTGTTTGAATCCCCGTCACATCAAACATGCTCGCCCTTTCAACTGTAGGAGCATCATAATGTTGCTATTCGTGATAAGAGTAGCCTGAGAGTTGACGGTGATGACTAGCTGCCTTCTCTCTAGTCTTACACTGCTAAATTAAGAACAGCTAGCACAAATAGCCCTCATGTAGCTTTCGTGAAATTCGAAAACAAACAAAACAATTCATTATTTCAACGAATATTTCAGTTAGTAAGTAAGTGACTTTTCTAGACAAGCCTAGAGAAAAAAATAATGCTCAACTTATCGCCCAATCTTTTTCTACAAAGCTTTTTTGGGTGGGGTCCTAATGATTCCCTTATTATATCAAAAAGGATACTAGTGTGTGTGTGTGTTTGTGTGTAATAAACGGTGAACTTCTTTAGCCATACAATTAGCTTTGATGGTAGGTTGGTAGAAATCCTATAAAATCGAAAGAGGCATACGTGTTTGTTTGTGTGTGTGCTCTCTTATGGCAAAGCCACATTGGGTGATCTGCTGAGTCCACTGAGGCACACGAGCGCCCCAAGCTTGGTATTGCTAGTGCACAAAATCTTAGCTAATAAAAAGAAAACTAACAAGTATAATAATAAAAAACAACTTAAATTTTACAAATACATAACTTAGGTAGTTTTAGTAATGTAGAAAGTTTTGACGTTACAACAAGTATAGAAACAAAAAAGTCAAAAGAACAAAAACTCAGTTCTTTAAAATTTACATTTTTGAACCCCTACTGTGGCTCAGTTTAACATTATTGGTCTGGCATGGCCAGGTGGGTTAAGGCGTTCAACTCGTAATCTGAGGGTCGCAGGGGTCGAATCCCCTTCGCACCAAACATGCTCGTCCTTTTAGCCGTGGGAGCGTTATAATGTTATGGTCAATCCCACTATTTGTTGGTAAAAGAGCAGTCCAAGAGTTGACGGTGGGTGGTGATGACTAGCTACCTGACCTCTAGTCTTACACTGCTCAATTACGGACGGCTAGAGAAGATAGCCCATGTGTAGCTTTGTGCGAAATTCAAAAACAATTAAACATGATCACAGTGATTTTGCCAAAGCAGGAATAACTTTTTTTTTTAAATTTTAAATGACTCCTATCTGCCTTCCCTCTAGTCTTATATTGCTAACTTAGGGACGGCTAGTGCAGATAGCCCTTGTGTAGCTTTGTGCGAAATTGAAAAACAACAACAATTAAACATGATTAAAGTTAATACATGAAGGCCAGAGTGATGAACATTACTCAGACCCTTTTCAGGGCAATGTCCATGTATATTGTACTTTCAGACTCACTAAGTTTAGCTCATAGGTAGCCTGTTTTATTTTGGCACTATTTTATTAAACAGAAAAGGGCCTGAGTGATGAATATCACTCTAGTCCTCATGTATTAACATTTAATATACTAAGCAGTCCATATTAACAATGAAAAGGATGGAAGAAGAGGTCCAGTGTACCTGACCCTCCCGGGTGTACAAAATTTATATATCCAAACAACTAGAGAGAGAGAGAGAGATGATTACAGCGATTTTGCCAAAGTAGGAATAACGTTTTGTTTTGTTTTAATTTTAAGTAACTAAAATTTGTGAGTTTTTGTCTTTCTTCTTCCAATATATTTTGTAACATTTAAACTTCCTATACTACTATAGCTAGCTAGGTTGTGTCCATTCTTTCCTTTATAAAATGTAATATTTTTATTTTCTTGTAACATAAAATTTATGTTTCAAAGTTACTATAAAATTGCAAAGTTTTTGAATTCCTTCCGAAAATCCAATTAAAGTAAGTATAGGAGGCTAACTCATTGTCCAGTTGGATGGACTCCAGTGACGGTGAAGGTACGGAGAAAGTAAAGTGTGTAAGGCGACAAGACCTAAATATCATAGCTGTTAATATGCATGCAGCAGACTTTCGCTATTTCGGAAGTTGTATGCGTGGGGTGGGGCGAAGTTTGTATGTGGCTGGAATATGTTCCAGCCTATTTCTACCACTGTCTAAATTATAGTGGGTGATTAATCCTAGGTTATAGGCTGTGGAAATACTATATTCTTTTGGCTCGTGTATGTGCAAGTGTTATTTAAAAAAGGATTGCCAACTTTTAGGGATCTGTATGGGTAAGACTTTTCATACAGTCAAATTTTAATGTGCCCTAAAGTGCTGCGGTCGTCTTTTAGAAAGGAGAGGTTTGGAGACATGCACTCAAACTTTTTATTGAATGAAGAAAAATGGTGCCTTTTAATGCAAAATGTATGGATTCAGCAAGTCAACCAACCACAATGCATCAGAGAAAGTAGTTAATTTGAATCAAAGGGGAGGTAGGTTTTAGTTTTATTTACAATGCTTATGAATGTGAGCATTGATAACTGTGTACCTAACCTATCGTCTCTCAATAAGTGCTAACTGATTATAATTTATAGCTCGAAATCATATGCATCTTTTGGGTGGCTCCTAGATTAGTTTGAACGTCTAGGTGTAGACGTGCCACTGGTCAGACAGTTCTGTGTCTTATACACCACACCCTTAAATTCATATTTTGTGCATCACTTTGAAAGGAAAGATACAGAGATGTGAATTTGTTTTGTTTTTCATTTTGATTTTTATCATGTTTTTTGACATACAAGTTATACCAGGTGTTCGGAAAGTCGCTGTGCACTTATATGTTTATTAACAGACATGTTTCAATATAGAATACAGGAGGTAAATATGAATGACAATTATAAGCAATGTTGAAAGTGACCCACATTGACATCAATACAGGCCTGGATCCTTCTTATTTTGTTTCTAAACACCGCTATCAGTTGCTGGCTTGAAATAGACTGAATAGACATATGATTACAAAACTGCACAGTGATTTTCCAAACACCCTGTAGTTTTGTAATGTGCAGTTTTTTATTTTTTTTAATGTAATGATATTGCACAGCATTTTACACAGTATGTACACCATGATGCAAAATAAATGTTAGGTAATAACAAAATTAAAGAATAACCCATCATTATATTACCATGTTAACAGCATACATATTTTTTTGTTACTGAAGACTCCAGTTCTTTAACTACATTTTTTTAATTAATGAGAGTGATGTGACATTAACTGATGGTGAGGTATTCCACTTGCAATCTGTGGGTCCTAGATTCAGATATCTCTCAACAAGAATGTTTGCCCTTTCAACCGTGTAGGCATTATAATTTAATGGTCAATCCCATTATTTATTGGCAAATGAGTAGCCCAATAGTTATCAGTGGGTGATATTAACTGTTGTTTTTCTAGTCTAACTGTTATATTAAGGCCCAGCATAGAAAGCCCATGAATAGCTTTGTGACAACTTGAACTGATGAGGCCTCTTCCCCTAATACCAAGGCTTGTCGGCTGGTTGGGGTATAACACTGATGGACATGTGGTATTGTTTTGATAAATTATATCATTAACTTTCCTTAGTAATTTGCGGTTATGTAATATATATAGTTTTCAAGACTGGTCTGTGGCCTATTATGTTTTAAAATACATTCAAATATATTCATGCATTTATAATAGTGATGTGAAAATTTTACTCACTTTAGTTATTATAAATGTTTTTAAAAATAGTACCAGAACTTGATGGTTATCTGATATTTTATGTACTTAGAACTTGGCAAATGTAAAACATCAAGGTTTTTAAAGTGATGTATAGTGTTGGTAATTAAACATATCAAGAACTGTTTGTTCTCAGGCTAACTTGTCAACACTTCACTGCAAGAAAATACCACCTTTTTATGATGTTAATGTTAATAAGGTGTGGACTGTAAAGATATCCAGCCACATGTGCCAAGTCAACATGTCAGTTTCCATGTAAAATACAAGCACAAACAACAATTAATGCTATACTATTAAAAAACATGAGTAAAAATATTATTTTGACATGTACATCTGTCGTGGACTTGTGCCTTTAGTTTTCTCAAATATATCATTGTCCACCTCTGACTGATGGATAATGAACAGCATGTAGAGAAGAATTAACAGTATTAACCTCAGTATCTCGTGCAAAATAATCAATAGCCAATACAGCCATCCTTCTATGATTGCCACAAGCCATGAACACCTTTCTTTATAATTATATGCCTACTTTTTGAGTAGCAGCTGTTTACTCTCTGTTGTTATTTTGCATTAAAATTGTAGAAACCTTCAAAATGTAACAAAAAATGGTTTGAAATTCTTCTATACATAGATCATCTAAAACATAAATTGATTTGGTTTGCGATGTATAAAAAAACATTAAAATTGTTCAGTTTTTTTCTACATAATAGCAAAACAAATGTAAGAAAATTGTTACAAATGAATTTAAAAAAATTGTATAACCTACATCAGAGTAAACGAACCATATTTGTAACTGTTGAAGTGTTAATGTTCAGAATTCCACATGATACATCTGTGATTTATATAAGCAACGTGTTTCATCTGTAATGTTATTTTCCATGTTTTGTTTGTACTTCCTTCTCATAATATACTGGACAACAATGTTGGTAAGTTCTTTGTTTTGTTTTATTTAAAGTTTTTGTTATTGTTGATGTAAATATAACTTGAACCATAATTTACAGGTAAATTGTCTTTTCATTCAAATATGTAAAAAAACATTAATTACTAGAATAACAGTTCTGTCAAGTCAGTCTTTTCAATATTGTGCAGAAGATAAAGAATTACTAACTTCCGTTTAAGAAGTTATTATAACGTTGTTGCTTCTATATAGGTATGTGTACATTTATTGAAACCTGTTAAAATCAGTTTTAAACAAGTAGTGTAAGGTCTGACAGTGGCTGTTTGTTTAAGAATTGTCAAATCAGTTTAAAAATTAAACTACAGCAAGAAAATATTTTAAAAGAAAGGTTAAAATTTCCGTGGCATTTTATGACTGATCAGTTTGTTTGGGCTACAGCTACCGAAGTGCGAGCTTCTGAGCAGTCAAAGGGTGGCATGAAATACGAGTTGGTGCTTGCTGATCCATCAGATGTAGCTCCTCCCCGTTTGGCTTCCACTCCACCAAAATCTAACATCTCTGTAGAAGACATAGAAAACAAATTACGGGCTGCAGAAGAAAGGAGACAAGTGAGTGTTTTGTCTGGGTTACAGTTATTTTAAACTGTCTGTAAAGAAAATGTCCAGTAACATTATTGTAGTTAATGTTTGATGTGCTTGTCATTTCAAACCGTGAATTTGAATTGTTTGAGTTTGATCAAAGTTAATCACATGTCATTAATTTAACCCATTAACTGGCAAGCCCAGAAAATAGTTTTGATGGTTAGGGTTTAATGAAAAAGGCCTGTGTTTTCTTTTCACTTAACTTGCTAGTAGAAACTTTGAAGTAATGCTAGAAATTATTCAAACTTTGTTAAATTCAAGTTTTTTCTGTTTACATTTGTCTGGCATTTTAGACATAATTAATTTGTTAACTTATGTGGTATAGATTTTTATTTTCGTGTTAGCAAGTTCTCACAAACATGTTTGCAGATTGGTGATTGGATGTTAAACTATGTACAAACAGGCTGTCCTTACAAAGTTTATTAAAATTACAAAAGTTTTTGTGCCACAGCAGGAAGCCTTATGGACTAATAACAAATCCAAGGTTTCAGTACCACCTGCAGTGGGCACAGCACAGACAGCCCATCGTATAGCTTTGTGTTTAACTAAAAACAATTTAAATTATGATGTAACTAGTATTTTTTGTTGTTTTAGTTCTTGACTCGTGATAAAAAATATCCCAATCTCGGAGTGGATTTTTTTATTTTCAGTTTGATTTATAAACCATAAGTAGTAATAAATACAAAACAATATTAATTCTTATGAGATCTTCATTATTACTTTTATTACAATGTGAGTATAAAGTTTGAAAAATAAACATTTACTTTTTGTAGTATTATAGTCTGTAGAGCTACTTGAACAAGGAAAGAAAACATTAATAGAGAACAAAGTTTGAGATCAGTTGTACACACTTAACTAAATCAATGTTTTTATTAACTGTTACATGTGTTAAAGTGAATATTAAAGTTAAATATACAGCAGCTTGCAGGGGATATTAAAATGGCAGGAACTGACTAACAAGAAAGAAAGCTTTGGGCAACACAATAAACTGTTTTTCAGTTTTGTCTTTAAAGGAGGATTGTTAGTGGAGACTGTAGGTTGCTTTCAGTAAAGATAAAATAAAAATCCACATGAAGCAAAATTACCATCTTTCCCAATCAGTTTACCACGTGACTGCTTTTGTGATATAAAACTGAACAGTGAATTAGCATATATTAACACATAATAGTATATCATTGTCTTTTAGCTGAATTTTTTTTTCCTCAATATTTTACACTATTGGATGTATCTTTCACAGTCATTGGTAATTTATGACAGAGAAGAGGTGGAGGGCACATTTGGTGCATAATAACAGGAAGACAATGACTTGAGCCCAACCCCTCCACCCAGTAAATGTTGATGAAAACATATTTAATTATATATATCTGTGTTTGTTTCCTTATGATAACTTTCATTTAGTGTCTAACATTAGAAGTCTTATTATGAGAGAGGTATGGATGTATTTATAAGAAAACAAAATTGTAATTTAGTATTTAGAAGCCCACAAGCTGAACCAGTTGAATGAGAAACGCTTCAGGGAACAAGAGGCTTTACTGAAGAAACGAGAACATAATGCTAACTTTATACAATCTGCTAAGGAAAACCTTGAGCAGAAGATGGAATCCAACAAAGGAAACAGAGAGGCATTCATAAAATCTATTCAAGAAAAGTCTCGTGAGCAGGTAAGGATTTCTTTTTCCTTGTAAGCAGATGGTAGGAGGTATGTTTGACTTCTTGATGGTACAATAATATTACAATTGTAAAAATTAATTTTTGCTGGTCTCGAGAAGGTTTGGTGGTTGTCGAACAGATCAGTTTAACCAATTCCAGTAATGTGTAAAAAATCAAAAATATTTTGGGGAAAATTTCCAGTTTAGGATTTTAATATGTTAATTATCTTTGTTTTTATTCTGTTGATTATCAATACTTTAGGGACATCATTAAATACAATATCTCAGTTAAATCTGTAAAGACTGGAGTAATAGGTTAAAAACCATTTTTATGAAATATTACATTAATTATTTTATTTTTTTATATTTCCCGATCAAATGTATGTGATATACGTATGGATGAAAAAAAACAACTTCCCTCTTAAATGCAATACTTTTAAGTTTTATTTTGTTAAGAACCTCCAAATTTGTTTAATCTAATGGTTCTCAGATTTTTAAAATTATAAGCTTTAAGACTTAAAGGTGTCATAGTAACTTTGGAGAGTCCCTTAGCTACAAAAAAGATGCTCCTCCTTACATACAAAATAATTAGGCCCCCTATATTTCTTTCCTTATAACTGTAGTTACAATCCCTTTGTGTTCCCCTACCTTCCTGCATGCTTACACCACGATTTGTGGACTTAAGTTTCTAGCAGAAGTTAGGGCTTCACCTCGAGTTGTAAACCTTGGTTGGGTAAGAATTAATGTGAATAAATGTAACTTTCAATTTGCACAGCACTTGACAGTTACCTTTGTTTTCTTTATAAGTTGTTAAAGGGAGAAGAAATAAGAAAATCTCTGGATGCTCAGACTCAGGAGATTTTGTCAAACATCCAGAAAAAGATTGAATGTGCTACCGAAGCTCGCGAAGCTCAGATCTTTGCATTGCAGGAGCGTCTGAGAGATCATGTAAGTGATTCAATCTTGAAGCCCAACTAAGAGATAGACTATATTTTTTGAACACATTGAGCTGATTGAAGCTACTTATTAGTTGAAAGTATGCATGGTGGGGTTATTAATCAACTTTAATAAACACAGTGGATGTGGTTTTTGACTTATTATGAAGACCTCAACATTAATGTGTTTTATATTTTTTAATACAGTAATAATTTGGTGAAACTTGAAACAAGAGTAAACGTTTTTTTTTTTTTTTACCATTTTATTTTACCATGGTAATTTGTTCAGATGAAAGTTGTTAGAAAAAATAACCTGTTGTAACAGGAAGCAGAAATGACCTCTAGTGAGAATTAGTCCATTTTAGTGGTTTAAGCCAAGAGATTTAATTTTGAATCTGCCAGTTAAAATATAATGTTTCTTTTAAACTATTAAGAATTTGTGATACGTACCACAATAGTTGTGTATTTTGTATTTTAGTGATAATATGTAAGGGCTACAAGGGGCTGTTGGTCCATTGAGGCTGTCCCATACACCAATTAAACACAAAGGAAACTCAAAGTCAGCTGTTAACATTTAAACATTAATCAAGCCTTTTGTTAAAGATATTGCATTCACCCCCTTTTAGAAAAATAAAACTGAAGATGACTCCTACCATGTTATAATTTGTACTTGTGAGCCTTTCTTCTACCATATTTAGTATACAAAGATATCAATTTCTCTAACAATTTTTTTTCTTGAGAAGAAACAATTCCAGAAATCTTACCCTGTCCCTGTAAAACAATTTTTCTACCCCCATGTACCATGCTAATAACCATTTTCTAAACCATTTCTAATAATGTATTGTACTTCCTGAGCCCAGTACTACAAATGAAACCTAATAGGTGACTTATTATAACCTCCTTAAACTTATATTCGGTGTTTCTGAAAATACAATGTAAGACTTCCATTATTCTGTCACTAGTGACAGCACACTGCTTAACCTGTTCAGTGCTGTAGATGAGGTAACTCGTCCAAGCTGATCGGTAACACAGTGCCACAAACGAGCTAATTCGTTCTCAATAATACCTAACTTCAACGCTAGATGTCAGCACCATACATGATTTGACCTACTTACAAATTGTTTCACTTTCGATCCAAAATGATGTCACAAAAAAGTTACAAAATGAAGAAGCATTAGAGTTGTATTGTAGCAGCTGAAATACTTGGCAGTCAACTGGTTAAGTGGCTTAAGTGATTGATAAATCAACACACCACAAATGTTTTTTCTGTAACAATTACAATTACACTTACAATTCAGATTATGGTTACTAGCATGCATTACATTGCATTTATTAAACTAGACACTAATCGCCAATTCTTTGCCCTACATGTCGTATACTCGCACTCTATTTGTACAGCGTCCTACACATATCAAAGAAAGGTCATGTTTTAATCTCAATCTAATGAGCAAAACCGTATTTCCCACATCTGTAGGTTTTTTTTTTTTTTAACAAGCCTTTGTAGTTCCTTGTCAAATACATTCCCAAAATTGAGAATCCTCAAATCCACACCTGCACCCTAGTCTACTTAGAAGTAACCTCTTCAAAGTCTGCTAAATAATTAGTAAAGCAGGATTATTTTCAGTGAAAACATGCTAACTAACCAACTAAATTTCAAACTTTGTTAAATGAATTTGTAAAGCATTTTTTATCAATTTTCAAAAACCTTTTGTAATCTCTGATTAATTTTAATCGACTTATAAGATTTAGTAAAACTACCAAATCTTCCAATCTTCTGGCACTGTTTAAGGATTTAGATATTGGCAAGTGGCTCATATATTCAGTTGTGAAATTCCATTAAACCCTAATGGGAATATAATCAGGTGTAGGAATCTTACCATTCTTTAAAACTGAGCTCAGAATTACTGTGATTATCTTGTTTGCATCTGTTAACTTTTCAGGAAGAATATTTCTCAAATCTTCATCAGTAAAATCAGAATTGTAACCCAGCCATCTCATAACCTACAGATATTAGTCTTTCTACAAGGCTCTGCTACTAATCTGACTTATTGTTTACCTTTAATGTATTTAAAGAAATCCTTACCTTTAATTTTTAAACTTTCAGCCAATGTCTCTACCATGTACTCTTTTTGATGTAACACTCTGTTCTTGTATTTTTTTATTTTATGTAACCTGTTTCAACTTGGAAATGAACATGCAATATTACGTTATGTTTTCTTAAGGATAAGCATATCTTAGACGTTCGAAAGCAGTTGGACGAACAAGCTGACCAGCTGCGAGACCGCCTTCAAAGGAAACTTGAAATCGCTCAAGAAAATAGAGAGAACCTTTTCAAGGTTTTGCAAGACAAGCTCCAGGAACATGTAAGAACTTAGTTTTGATTCTTTTTTTTTCTTTCTATATCTAATGAATTAAATAATTTTAGATTGAAATTTTGTTCTTTTTATCATCATTAATTTCATTTTTTATTTTCATAAATTTCAGTTTCTAATATTTTAAACATATTCTGGGGTAGTTAATGCAGTGTTATTATGCAATGGTTCCAGACTTTGTCCCATCCTTTAAGTAAGTGGTGCCTGGATTGTATGCTTGGGTCACTTCAACATGCAATTTTGGCCTTGAATTCCTGTAGGTCGTAGGTCCTGAAGTGGAACCAGTGTTGAATGGGATCTTTTTAACATCTCAAATTTGTAAATCCTTGCTGAAATCTCCAGTCAAGGACTATCAGCTGTCAGGAAACTATCCACTCTTAAGGATAAAATATCTTTCTGATTAGTTTCCATATTAGCTTTACAATCACCACATTCATCTGCTGAGTTAAAGGCAGTTTATTTAAGATGCAAAGTTTGGCCTTATAGCCCTAGCTTTCTTTCACAGTTACCAGATTTGATGATCTAAAACCTCTTGTTGTACCTTTTTTTTTGGGAGGGGGAGGCAAAGACCATGTCAACAGATTTGATGCACCAAAACCTACTGTTTGTGTACTTTTTTCTTTCTCTTCTTCACTCTCTCTCTTTTTTTTGCAAAGACCATGAAAGCACGTGTCAAAACAAGTCATGCTCATTTTACCACTCTGGATTCCAACATCGTTATTTTTTATATTATGTCCAAATGCAGGGATTAAGACCTTGAAGATCTCAGCTCCTGATGCAAGGAGAACGTTGACGCATCTTCCAAAACTGAGTTGTGTGTCTGCACTCTGTTCTACAGCAGACAGATCTTTTTATGTCTGTAATCTTTCTTCTACCACTTGTGAACCTTGTTTACCCTCCATGGACAATAGAGTGAGTCTACTTCCACCTCCATCATTGTTTCTACTTGTAAACACCAGGGTTTGATCGAGACCAGTCTCTGTTATTATTATTTCCCTCTGTACCAAATCTCCTCCATGTGATGGGAGACTACTTCTTTGTTTCTGGTCAAGGTCCTTTGATCTATAATAGATAAAAAAAAAAAACATAACTGAAAAGCTCCCCAATTAGACTTCTTAACAATCTAAGTAAAAATATTCATACTTGTACAATGGAACTGTCTAGATTTTCATGCTAATTTAGATGGCATTGGGGCCTTTGCCAATTTTTCCATGGTATCTCTTGTTATAAGAAACTTTTTTGAAACCTGCCAATAATGTCGTTAAACAGTATTCATTATACAGAAAGGAGCGATCATGTTAAAGAACGGGTTAACAGTGAAGTACCATTGTTGGTTGAACAACGTACACCTACAGGGATTGTACACATTACTACATCTCTAGCAGCCATTGTCATCCACGTCTGTTATTTGTACCATCGCACTCTATCTTTTTTGCCTCTGCTGAGGAGAGACGCTGATAATGGTCATTGACAAGCTTCTCCAGTAGGTGCCATTTCTCTTTGATACCTTGGGAGATAAGTTGATATAATCCATTCTGCTGTATGAAGAGATTTTGAAGGAATTGAACTGTGAAGTATATATTCTCTTCTGACAACCTTTGTCTTGTTAACATAGAATATCCCCATTTCTATGCCTCAAGTTTCACAGTAATTGCTACTGGTCTGACCCATTTTTCATCATCTTTCTTTCCCTCTTCTTAAGAGGTGAACAGTGACACAAGATGCAGTGGTCACTTTGCCATCATTCCAAGGAAGACTGGTTTCAGTTGATGGCACCTCACTTGTCTACTGGTATTGACACCTTGTAACTCTTCTTGGAAAGGGTATAAACGTTTTTAATAGTAACATTAGAACTAATACTTATTTTAGCCCCATTAATTTTTTATTGTCATATCACTGATGTATGGAGAAACTTTCATAAAGTTTGAAACTTTTGATGTTGTTGTAATAGGTTTATTTGTTCAATCTTCATAAATGAAATCACTTTAGGGAAGAAATCAGTTTTTAATCAATAATTTCACATGAAATAAATAATTTTTACACTTAATTCATACAGTTCCCATTATTAGTTTGTTTCAATATCTTTCTTCAATTTGTTTTTAAAATTTACACGATAGAGGAAATACAAAACAAGAAAGTTATTAGTGTAAATTTCCACTTTTCACTTTAAGTCTAACAGAAATGAAATGGAAAAGTTGTAACTTTATCAAATAAAAATATCATTGAATTCTTAGAATGTCGTCTTATTTTAGGATCGACACGTTGAAGAAGTCCGCCTCAACAAGGCTCAAAATGTCACTGGTATTGCATCAGGGTAATTACTCTTAACCCTTGCACCTTCTTATGTGGAAACTCCTGCTAAAGGCTTTTTCCTGTCTGGGCAACTCCCCTGCACTTATTTTTTGATTTAAGTATTTAAATATATAAAGGAAAATCTACTAAATCACTTAATTGTTCTGAAATGTATGCAGCAATAGTAGTAAATCCTCTTGGGAAAAAAAAAGAAAGTCCAATTATACATGCTGTAATTACATATTATATATTGCAAATAGAAATTCATAGATCTGAAGGTGCTTTTAGATTTCATAAGGTTCAATAAATCAGGCTCAGGCATAATAGAATAAAACAAATCAATTTGAATGTACCAACTGAAAATATTCTTTGTGGCCTGAGTGACAAATGGTGGAATTTGTTTTTCAGATGTGTATGTGTGTGTGTGTATTAAGGCACAGATTGTGCTATGTAACTCTCTTACTGTAGCGAGAATGGTACATGTATTTGTAGCCATGTTTAGCCTTATTGATCAAAATATGCCTTTGTGATGCTTATATTGTACTGCTTTGAGTCAATACCACTTTTGAGTAATAACGTTTGGTGTTTGTCGCATCATATTTTTCTACTTAACAACTTTTCAGTTTTTAACATGAGGCATAGTAAGAATTAAATATAGTAAATAACCAGTTTGATATGAAGACTCTTCTTTTCCTTCTCTGAGCAATATTACTCATGTAATAATATTTCAAGCTGAGAAGAAGTTTTCCGTGTTTGTTTTCATGGCACTCAATTTGGAAAACTTCTTGCTGATGTCTTATCGTAACTACGTTCTTTGACCTAGGTGTAGTATGTAATGTATTGTAATTGTATTCTTCCACAACCTGCTGTCTAGATGTTTCAAGCGTTTGTCCAGTAAGATTAGAAAAGATGGTAATCTAAGCTTTAAGCTTTACAAATTACCTTTTTTCAGAGATTAAATAAAGGCTGTATCATCCAGCGTCAACAACTTGTCCATGTTATTTTTCGGATAATTCACCTTCAGTTTTACTATGTTAAAGGTCGGGGAGAAAAAACAATCCATACAAATATCAACCCTGAAGAAGCAGTCTGACCTGGATACTTTAACTAAAACCAGTGTGACAATGATTACTTTTTGAAGTTCAACGGAAAGAATGTGGAATAAACTTTTTTTTTGTGTTCACTATAAAACACTTTTATAACTGCAAATTGAGTGCAATAATTATCAAAAGTTGACCATGTATGCTAAAGGATATGGTTTAGCATATAATAACCAACTCAACACAAACACACTTTTTAAAGTTAACCACGTACTGTAATCAGACAATAATAATTTCAAAAAATTAACACAAACTTAAGTTACCACAAGTGAAATAAACATGGATTGAAAACTCTCAAGATCAAATAAATAGCTCCATTCAATAACTCCTCTAAAGTTTTGAAATTTTAATACTATTATAATATAAAATCAGACAAAAATCTTATTTATCAACAAGTTTTTTCTGTTTTGGCTTATATTTGAAGAAAGTGTGTGTTTACATAGTTGTATTAAATTATTTTAAAAAGCAAATTAGTAAGTTGTATAATAACTACAGTTGATATTAAAACTAGTTGAAATGTAATAAACTACATTTTAGTGTTTGGCATTTAATAGGTGGCATGATACCATTGAAAACTTTTTGTTTTTTAAACCATGTAACAGCTTATTGTGATAGAAAATATGCATACAATCAGATCAGTGACTTAGAAATTCGACAGTAGGAATATGCCTTATACTTAATTTTAGTATAAATTAAATGAATATGGATCAACTTGGAGTACCAGGACCTTCCAAAAAGAGACTTGCAAAAAATTATTCCTTAGCTTTGGAGACTTAAGTACAGTACCTTGTAACAAATGAGAATCCATGAAATAAAGGTCAGTGGCAAAAGCCATCCATGAGCCCCACAGTAGGAAACATTAAGATTTAGCTTTCAAAAAGGGACACAAGTTCCTCTAATGGCATATTAGCTCAACCATTCCATAATTCAAGTAGTATGAAAATGAAATGGGTATTTTTTCAGTTGAAGAGAAAGAAATACCAGTCAAATTGCTGGACATGCAGCCTATGGATCTCTCTGCAATCAAACTACAGAAAAAGACCCTGAAAACCATCATCCTCATACAATTATAAACTATTACTTAGGACTGGTATGATTTGGACAAGACAGCCTTACCAAGGAACCTTTTGTAATGGAACTATACTCTAGTGCTTATTGTCAAGATGCACCATTGTCATGTACAGTGTGGCTGTACATATACATATATATACATACACTAAACTGCTGTGATAACTTGTTAAGGCTTAACAAACACAAGTCATACTAGTTGGAAACAAAGAATAAATTGAGAAAAATCAGTAAAGATTTTTTTAAGTAAGACATTCTTACTCTTTGTTTTGAGCTGCTCCTTACGTTAGTTGAAAGAGAAGGAGGAAATTTTTATGGAACTACCTTTAGTGAAGTTTATTGGAATTCTACATCAGTAAATTTAATAGTATTCCATCATTTCTATTAGTGTCAATAGTTGTTAAACTTCTTCACAAATGTCTAACATAAACTGGATCATGCAGTGTTACAGAATGACTTAAATGAGAGAGTTTGCCTTATCAATTTTTAACTTGCTGTGGTGAGTGTAGTGCTGCTACCTGGTGTAACTTGAGCAACAGCAAGATAAAAAAAAAAATATAGAAAATTATTACCAATACGTAATAATTGTATTTAAGAACTTTCTTCAGGTATCTTTTACATATATTTGTGATAAATTATAAAGCCTTGTTGCTTAAAGTTGTGTTATGTTTACAAACAGCTTTTAAAGCCTCATAGTGGTATGTCTGCAGACTTAGAATGCTTGGAACCAGGTTTTAATACCTGTGGTCAGTAGAGCACAGATAACCCACTGTGTAGCTATGTGCTTAACTTCAAACAAAAACAACAGTCCTTAAAAACATTATAATTTTTAATAGAAAATGTTCAATTAATTAGAGATGTTTTAAAAATGATCTATGAACTTCAGTATATTACAGACTGATTAAAGAATTTCCTTACGGTCTCAACAGAAAAGTTAGTTTCATAATAATAACAAATTACCTGAAAATGTAATGGAGGTTAAACAACAACTGTGAGTTTGCCCAACTAGTCAGAAGAACAAAATGAAGAATGATATATATACACATTGAACACACTTTATTTTAAAGTGGTCAGTCAATGTGAACTACCCAGGCCTGCTGACAAAATGGTGGGTGGACATCTGCTAAATGAAACCGTGTGTCAAAGTCTGCAAAGTAACTTTTGGTTGTATCTTTATTTAAGTCATAAAAAAAAAGTTTCTGTTTTTCTTTGCACATCAACACTTGACATGTGAAGAATGATTGGGAAGTAATAGATTTACATTTGCTACTTTTAGATTTAATAAATATTTGTTTTTATTGTGAGATAAAATGATTTTGCTTTTAAAAGCTCTGCTGTACTAGTTTAGAACCTTTTCAATAAGTTATTTAAAATGTTAAACAAGAAAATGGGGATTTGGCAAGGATGTTTGCCCCAGGGGCTGTGCTAGCTCTCAGTGCCCCTGAAGCTACCTTACAAAAACAACAATGATGTTTGCCCCAGGGGCTGTGCTAGCTCTCAGTGCCACTGAAGCTACCTTACAAAAACAACAATGATGTTTGCCCCAGGGGCTGTGCTAGCTCTCAGTGCCACTGAAGCTACCTTACAAAAACAACAATGGTGTTTGCCCCAGGGGCTGTGCTAGCTCTCAGTGCCACTGAAGCTACCTTACAAAAACAACAATGATGTTTGCCCCAGGGCTGTGCTAGCTCTCAGTGCCACTGAAGCTACCTTACAAAAACAACAATGATGTTTGCCCCAGGGGCTGTGCTAGCTCTCAGTGCCACTGAAGCTACCTTACAAAAACAACAATGATGTTTGCCCCAGGGCTGTGCTAGCTCTCAGTGCCACTGAAGCTACCTTACAAAAAACAACAATGATGTTTGCCCCAGGGCTGTGCTAGCTCTCAGTGCCACTGAAGCTACCTTACAAAAAAACAACAATGATGTTTGCCCCAGGGGCTGTGCTAGCTCTCAGTGCCACTGAAGCTACCTTACAAAAATAACAATGATGTTTGCCCCAGGGGCTGTGCTAGCTCTCAGTGCCACTGAAGCTACCTTACAAAAACAACAATGGTGTTTGCCCCAGGGGCTGTGTTAGCTCTCAGTGCCACTGAAGCTACCTTACAAAAACAACAATGATGTTTGCCCCAGGGGCTGTTCTAGCTCTCAGTGCCACTGAAGCTACCTTACAAAACAACAATGGTGTTTGCCCCAGGGGCTGTGTTAGCTCTCAGTGCCACTGAAGCTACCTTACAAAAACAACAATGATGTTTGCCCCAGGGGCTGTTCTAGCTCTCAGTGCCACTGAAGCTACCTTACAAAAACAATGATGTTTGCCCCAGGGTCTGTGCTAGCTCTCAGTGCCACTGAAGCTACCTTACAAAAACAACAAATATTATAAAATAATATCTTAAAGCAAAGACTTCTCTTATTTAAATATAGAGCTCTGCAGATCTGTGTTTAACCCACACTATAGACAATACACTGCAAATGGAACAGTTTATTTTATTTTCAATTTTACAACCTGCAAGCTACCATTCTGTGGATAATGTGAACAGACAGAAAAATATGCAAAAAACAAATAATTGTACAATGGGAAATTGAATGTGATAAGTTTACACATTTTCAATAGATGATATGAAATATGTTCTTCCTGTGATATAGGTGGTTCTAGGCAACAACAAAAATTTAAAAAACTTTCAGATAAATTACGTGAAGTACACAGTTAAAGTAGGAATCCTCACGTCACAAGCCCTCATGTAAGAAAACTAAATATTATCTCATGATATGTAGTCAAAAACAAGCATGACATCCTACTGGTACTGAAAAATGGAACTTATTTTTAAGGTGGTACCATGGCTTATTTGAGCTACCTTGTAATTTTTTTACATTAACACAATTTTTTTTTTCCTTTTCCAAAAACAGGTTCACTCCAACCTGTTGAATACCTCCCTTTATTTGGGACTTTCACCTCTGGACAAAAATCATTATTACAACTTGAATGTCTAGAATGATATAGGTAATAATGAACCTTAGTTTTTGTTAGATCCTCATAATTTTCTTTTCTTAGCAGAGCTTCAAAACCTGGCCAACAAATGCTTTTGAAAATAATAAGATAAAACATAGTGCATGTACCTTTACAATGAGGCCAAGTTTGTATTCCCTTTATAAAGTTACAATCACAACTTAGAAAGGGCTAGATTTACTACTTTGCAACATTTTTGTATTATTGTACTCGAGGACTAAATCCAACCTGCATAAATATTTCTAAATGCAACAGAATATTGGTATGACTGTCAGTGTCGATACAACACGTGATGTAACCACATACTATATCTGGCACAAATCAGAATGTTACAATAGAACCTTTCTTTCTGAACTATAAAGGTGTGGGATCAGAACAGAGGTAATAATATTTTTGTGAAAATGGCTGGTATGGGTAGAGAAAGTTTTTATGTAGAGGAGCGAACAACGTTTCGACTTTCTTCAGTCATCGTCGTGAACCTACATAAAATATTTTCTCAACCCATACCAGCCGTTTTTACGTATATATTTTTCTCTACAAGTGGGCTTTCTTGTCATCACAGAGAGAGGTAATAAATTAGAAAATTATACCCAAAATCTAAAGTCTGTTTCTGTGGTATAAACTATTCTTATTGTTTTATAACAGTGATAACAAAAACTACACAAAATGAGAATCATACTTTTAATATTTGTTTTATTACAGGACATTAGTTATTAAAAGGAAAGACACAAGACTCATTAGATATATAACTGAAAGATAACTTATAACAGACTAATATTTTACTTACAAAACGTAAACAATTACAGAATTTTTTATATTACAAGCACTGTACAAGAAAAAAAAATTACTTTCCACATGTGGTACGTTTTATTTTAAGAAATGTTTAATTTACAAAAAACAAGTCTTGAGAGCATTTTCACAAGGTAAAGATGTTTAATTACAAAAAAACTGATAAAAAGATGAAATATCTTAATTTCTATAAGGTTAATTTCTCAGGTTATTATTTTGTCATAAACTGTTATTAACAACCACTGGACCCAGCCAGTTGACAGGTAAATCTTCACTATTCTTGCAAATCATTTTACCATTGAAAGGAAATATGCAACAATCAACAGTTTGAAAGTTATTACAGTCCACATAATTATATGCAACTATTTTTCTACTTAGCCTACTCTCATGTTTCAGTTAATAGAACTTGTTGCTTTAATGTGCTTTTTTCCTTCAAAAGTGACCTAAACCTATCGATAACAGCAAGTAGTTCACTCTGTACTGAAGCCAAGTCAACAGTTACCAAAAGAATCTGTTGGAAATTCTGCTGACAGTGCTGAAGACTGGGTGATACAAGAACTCCAAACCATTTGAGTGGGTCAACGTCATTCCCTACATTAACTTTCAGGTTTTCTAGACTCTTTGGCTGACTTTCTACTAACTCTGTAACTGTAGATACTATCTCTTTTTCAGTATCACTCACTTCCTTCACTGTCTTTTCTTGTTTTTGTCTTTTTCTTATCTTACCCTCCCTCACTTCAGCTGGTTTCAGTGTGGTGGTATATACTGCATCACCAGAAGCGATTTCATATTGCCTGTAAAGCAGGTTGTTGCTGTGAACCTCACGGTACGTAACGACCTTACGTGCTACTGATTCTTGCAGGTCAACTTGAACTATACTAACTCGATGACTGCCCATACAGTATCGGGCCTTGGACATGTTCAAAAATCCATCCTTTATCAATGTATTCAGTTCTTGTTGAGACTCAAGAAACCTTGAAATTAAAGTCAGAGCCTGAATTACCAGCCTATCAAGCTCCTCACACAAGTCTGTCAAAGTTCCAGTCATTGTAATCTAACAATGAAAGAAAACATTGTATAGCAACATGTTCAAAGGCTCAAAACTACCTGTAAAATACGTTATGAATTAGAAAAGAAAAACAACTATTAAACAACTAATTTACAATTTTACAAATAGGCTAAAATGGACACTCAATTCTCTGAAATGACTTTCTTTTCATTTTTCCTAATATACAGAAATATTCCAGTACTTTCATGCCTGAACCACAACAGACCAACCTAAGCTATTATGTAATCAAATGCATAAAAATATCAACTGGATTCACATAAGTTACTTTAATATATTTAGTTAGAAGAAACAGCTACTTTTACAGGTTCATTTTACACTGGTATAAAATAAAATACAGGAGATGTTTGCTTAAGGTTTTCATCGAGATTTCTGATGAACATTATAAGAATCCTGCAATAAAAAGAGACATAATAAAACATAGATTTCCCATATACGTACTTCATATCTAGATATGATTTACTACATTTGTTGTTGAACACAACTTTCTAGAGCAAAGAAGAAAACTGGGGACGAATGATAAAAGTTTGTTTGTTTTTTGCTTATTTGAAACAAGCCTACAATTAACAATTCCAGTTTTCTATTAATAAGCAAACACATGAATGTTACAAATCATATTATCATTACTATTAATGGTGTATATATATAAAAGCATTGCTTGGAGTTGTCTATGGTTTAATCTATTTATTTAAGAAAGGATGTTGAATTATTAGAGAGCATTCAGTGGAAAATCAGGATTCTTCAAGATGATTTTGAGGCTGGAAGTAATGTCTTATAAGAAATAATTAACATATCTTTTGTATTTTAGAAAAGAAAGGTAAGAAATGCTCTTTATCAAGGCTTATCCAATAAAACAACACCATAAAAAGCTTCTAATTTTACTTAGCTGTATCCTAAAGTGAACAGGATGATTAGCTTAAAATTAACAAGACTTCAGTAACAATTTTATTTCATAATACACGACATACTTCAGTTATGGAACAAGTTGTTAATAGCAGAAGTGGAGCCTGGAATCTTGTAGGAGTTTAACAATATTTTACTTTGTACTGAGGGACCCACTTTTAAGAAAACAAAAGCTTTGAGATTGCTTGACTGGGTAACGACAAACTTCATTATAGATGTATGACATTTCAAGATTTTATCATCATCAGATACTATTAATTTACTAAGATACAAAAACCAATTTATATATGTACACATTGTAAGATACATCAGATACAAAAACTAATTTATATATGTGTACATATATACTAATAACTTACTGAGATACAAAAGCTAATTTATATATGTACATATCACATGATATTTCTTCACATTTTATGTATCTTGGTACCCTGGAATGTTGATTTTTGGTGGGGCTGTTTTCCTCTTGTTCTATTTTGTGTTTATTAAAGTTAAGTTTTTTCTTTAAAATCAGTGTTTTGTATGGATATACTAGTTTGTTTGTTTTTTTGAGTTGCAATAGTGATAAACATGGGAGGGTTTTTTTATTTTCTACCAGTTTTTTTTTAACGAAAGTTCTGAACAGTTATTGCATATTATCTCAAATTACAATGAGACTATGCAATTCTATATAAATTTTATTTAATAATGATTTTAGTTTAGTGTCAAATTTTGGGGCAAATTTCACATCAACAGAAATTTTGTTTGATGGCAAGTTCTCTAAAAGTGTTATTTTTTGAGTTGATGCCAGGGATGAATGGTAAACTGCAGTGTAATGTTGAGTTGTTTGGTGTATTAGTGTCAGTTTTGTTTGCGAGTTTTGAAATTTTCGTTCTGATTGTTGTGTAAATGTTTATACATTGATGTTGAGAGAGAGAAAACAGAATTATAGAAAAGTATACAGGGTTATAATTTGCCCATTTCTTTTTATCAGAGGTGTTTCTTCAAATATATTCTTTAAAAAAATAATTAAAAACTAAAGGCACCTTGCACTTCTATATATTATTTTAATGTTTTTTTCTTTTACTTGTATAAGTCTATTGGCATCACGCTTAACCTAAGACGATGTAATATTTCACTGCTTTAAAATATTACACCCAACTTATTTTAACCTTGTGAACTTCGAAAATTATCAAAAATTAACATAATGTAACTTTTTAGTTCAATCGTACTTGGTAAATCCCTGAACTTATTCTTTTTTAACATATATTACTTGTACTAATCACTCACTATTAATATTATGCTTATTTTCTACCAAAATTGTGGTTTGCTGGTACAGTAGTATCGTTTTAGCGGTACTCACTACTTGAAAACTATATCTCTCCACTATCTACTCTTATATTGCGCAAGATACAGAATTACACATCCACGCTCTCTTTCCCAACTCATGATGCCAGTTGAACACAGCGCTACCTAGTAAGTGTGAAGATATATCTCGACAACAACAGCATTTTCTTTCCGCTTAATTAATTTTATATAAATAACAACCTAGATGAAAAGTTACGGTTTTAAACGCCACAAGCAAAATAAAACGGTTATAGAAACGAATCAACTATTAACTTTATTTTTCCGACGTTACATTAAAAGGTTACCTTTCATAATATCACATAACATATAAGAAACACCGTTTCCTACAGTTTTTGTTTTCTCTTATCGCCCATACGATATCAGTTATGTTATTGAACGAAGAGTTTATTATGCGGTAATTTGAAGAAGACAAGAAAAAAAAAGAAATATGAAAGGCTGCGTTTGTTTTACACCCCTCTTACTTCGAATCACATTGAACATATTTACGATAAAAAAACATTTTCACTATTTTCTTGATGACGAGAAACCCACTCGAAATAAAAATGTATTTCAGAACGGCTGGTATGGATGTTAACACTTTTACTGATAACGTGAGAACAACGTTTCGACCTTCTTAGGTCATCTTCAGGTTAACAAAGAGAGAGTGTTTGAATATGACCGTTGACGGACACATGTCTTAGAAACGAGAATATAAACGGGTACCGAACTGTAGGGGACTTTACAGGTGTATGTTAGGTTATTAATTAGTATAGGTATAAAGGTGTTCCTTTATATTGGTTTAATTTTGGTTTTAGTTGCTGTATAAGTAGAGTTTATTTATATTTGTTTTCCTACATAGTATCTGGGTGTTTTCTATAGTATAATTGTATTTATTTAATGTGCAGTAAATTTTTTACTTGACCAGAGCAACGACAATTAAATTTATTATTACTATATTTACTTGTTAATGCTTATTTTTATGAGAGGGCGCTAAAAACGTTAAGATAATCGAAAGGAAATCTAACAGAATCGTAACTACGCAGTTGAGAATAAGGTTGTTTAGGGTATTTGTCCGGTTAGTTAAAATTTTTGTCACGTATTTTGTAAACAAAGTATTGTTACCACTAACTATTACTTAAAGCATTATGATGCCTCCCTTTTCTTTTGGGTAATCAAAAATGAAATTATCTAAAAATATATTTAGTTCTCTTTTGGCCCAGCAGGCCAGGGATGGGATATATACCCAACCCTCATTTAGATCTGTTGTTGATCGAGCCTTAGCTCAAGGGCGGTTATTACTTCGGTGTTGTATTGGCAGAGCTAAGGCCAAGAAATGTTATGAACCAAATTCGCTTTTTTCAGAAACGTTAGAGAAGAGCATTTCAAATAAGTTAGGTGTTTTGCAAAATACCAATAGAAATCAGTGGAAAGGCCTTTGGACGAAGTATTTTAAATGCGAAGGGTTTGTAAAGCGCTTTCTTGATAATTGTGTGTCAAACTCGCTCGCCGCTCAGTTACGAAGAAATGCAGCAAGGTGGCATATGACACAAGTAAGAGATGCTGTGCCTTTTGTTGCATTTGTTGGCTTGGGACTTGTTAAAGGTTCAACCCTTCTTTCAGAACAAGAGGAACTAGAAAGTGTATGCTTGGAAATAAGGGTAAGCAAGTTTGAAGTTTATTTCTTGTAAGATTGCAATTATTAGAAAAAGTAACTGGGAGCAGTTTATGAGATGCAGATTTGATTTAGAAAAAAACGTATAGATAGTCAAGAATAAATATGTATGGATTGTTATTTGTTGGGTGATTTCATTAATTGAATGGTGCTATTTAATGAATTATCAGTACATAGCTGTTTCAGTGGTGTTTAGCAAGTAACTGTCATGCATCTGAGGTATGGATGGAAAAAATGTTATTGGATATTTGACAACAGTGCACATCATTGATTTGTATTTTCACACTTTTAGGATGTCTTCTCGCATTTTCCTTGTACAGTTACAAACAGCAAGATTGATGTTGAACTGCCTGAAGTCACTGTTGAGAACCTCAAGATTGGAAATGCGATTGCAAAGGGCTGTAATGCAGTAGTTTACAGTGCTGATTGGAAAAGTGAAATGAATGGTACTTTCATTTACTGGTACTATTAAATCAACAGAGTTAGTTTTCATTCTGTTTCCTCGAAATATTAACATCGATGGGCGATTAGTGGAAATCTGATTCCATTTAGTGAATTAATTATTCTTGTAGAAAAGTTTTATATTTGGAAACAGATTTTACTTGTTTATTTTCATGGGTTATGACTCTTAATAAACTAAGCTGAAGAACCTTGGGTTAATTGAAAAGAATGAGAAATCACAGCAATAATTTAATTACTAGGATAATTTGAATAAACATAGATTAATTTTGATTTTGGTTGATTGACTGTTTACTGTAACACCGATCAATCTTTATAGGTGCTTGATGGAGTTAATCATTCAGCTGTTGTTAATAATGTAGTATTTTTGTATTATTTAAGACAATTTCTTTTTAAACTATCATATTTTTACATCTTCACTGGAATTAAAATCAAGGAAATAATATACTTTGGCAAACGAGTTTTATTTAAAAAAAAAGTAAAAAATTTAACCATTTCAAACAAGTTTTGTTAAGAGTGAAATAGTTACTATAATTCATGATTGTTTTTAATGGTATGAGACTTGTGGTGGTTAACATATATTAATCAATTAAGGTACAAGTCGTGTTTAGTCGATAACATTTATTAAAACGATTTAATGCTTTTTGTTTGTCAGATAAGATCAAATGCACAATTAAAGTATAAATGTTTAAGAAAAAATCTGAAAAGAAACGTGCTGAATTTTTAATATGTACTTATTGACCAGCGGAAGTACTGGTGCTTTCAGTTTTTCATTAAATTTATTTCATTGTTACTTTGGTAATTTCTATACATGTGGCATTTTAAAAGTTACAAATTATTCTGACTTAAAAAAGATATGTTTGGTATTTGTTTTCATTTGATAATTCCTCCACCACACAAAATATCTTTTTGAAAAGTTGTACCAATTTATACAATGTTTATACCTGTTAAACAGCTTTGTGTCCTGTTTGTATGAATTTAAAATGCTTGTTAAACTTGGAGTTCATACAATCTCTTGAACTGTGTCAGCTTAATTATTTGAGATTTACTGTTCAGTGTTTGTAAACTGTGAAAAATTTATTGTAAAATGTTATACACATCTTGGTAAGTGTGAAACATGGTCATTACTTAAATTGATTATCTCCATATATAATTTTTTTTAGCATAATTAAATCTTAAATGCATTTTGGAAAAAAAATGTGACAAGTTAATTTACTGCTTAATACATTTATAAATAAGATGAAACTATAAAAATCTGATTTTGGACAAATCAAGTACATGTTTTAAACTTGACAATTAAAAACCAGTTATTTTTTTAACACATAGTTGTAGTTAAAAAATTTGTTCAGGTTTCTTGGGTATTTTTGGAGACATTTAAAAAAAAGCATGGTCATTTCAGTGGTATTCATAACTTTTTTGTAGATTGTGAACTTGGTTCCTCACCAGAGATGGGAACTAAAATCAACTGTGAAGAACTTAGTGAAGAGTCTGTTTATACTGGTAGGTTTTTTTTTTTTTTTTTTGTAAAATGTTTTTGTACTGTTAGTTACAAATGGTAATTCTTTGACAATCATGAGTTAAGAATTATTATGTAATGTGTCTGAATTTCAAGTAGACAGCAACAGTAATAACTCTTCTAACAAAGGATAAGGTCTGTACCATTTGTATCGCACATGATTGTTTTGTACATGCTTTGAAACTGTATGTGAGAAATAATTAAAACTTGTATTTTCTTGTTATTTATAAATGGATATTTTTTGCAGGCATTAACTCTTATCAAATAAGGGAAAAGGTGAATTATTTCTTCTAGCTTGATATTAGGAGATTAATAATAATGTTTAAATATGGTACAAGATTTTGATTATGGAAATTCTACTTCTTCTTGAATGAAAAAAAATAATTGGGTTTATATTTCAAAATCCAAATGTGTTGTGGTAAATATTTTAGCATGTTAGTAAACGATACTACTCTCTAATTACTCACAAAACATACCAAGTCTCTTGTCTTGTAAAGATTGGTTGTCAGTTTAGTGGCTATGGGAGAAACTAAAGATACCTAACATATTTGTTGTAATTCTGTTTATTGAATTGAATATGATACTTACTGTTGACGGCAGTGATATATACATATGCCTTAACTTTGTGTAACGTTCAGCCAGCATGTTTCAGTACTAATGATTCATTTTCTCTTTGTTATGGTTCTTTGTTTTCCCCATTTGTTGTGCTTGTTGTTTAAAATGCCCACAAATTACTGATGGGGTAAAAACCAGTAACTTATCACTCTTTAAAAAGTAACAACATGTTAAGTTGATTTGTATATGGTGACAGAGTTAAAATGGTTACATCAAGTGACTTGGCAGAATAGTGGTGCAAACCTAAAATCACAGTAATTTAGACATTGAACCTACAAACAGCTGTGTTTAGTTTGGGAAATGTTAATTTTGAGTGTCTAGTTTCTAATTGTGTAGGTGAAGCTGGTCATCCACCTAGTGACCTTGCATCATTGATACCAGTGGGAAAGTTTGAAAAGTTTAAGCTGGCAGTGAAGATGATGTTTAATTATGATGCAGAATCTGATGCTGGTACTATACTGAATGCAATGTACAAGGAAAGCCTTCCAGCATGGATGGGCTGTGTGGGCAAAAAGAAATCGTTCTTGAGAAAGAGGTAGGTGTTGCACCAAATCATGTTATCTCTGACAAATGACCAACTAAAGCTGTCCCAACAACCAGTCAGTAGTGGTCTCCTTAGAACTAGTTTCCCACTCTTGTACCAGTGATTACGCTTTGTGTTACATCAAAGGTTTTTCACTTGAAAAAAAAGTTTTTTTGCTGATTGACGGAATGTTGCTTTTTAACTGTGGTTGGCTTTGTATGATCACTTGTTCAGTGTAACATTGTGGAGAAGAATTGAGGGTGTTGTAATGTAGGCTGCCAACCAACAAGTAGAACAAACTTGGGACAAATCTTGTGTTTCTGTCTTCCCATTCTGCAACTACAGTTGTCCAATGTTAGAATATCCATGCAGTGTCTGAGTTTAAATAAGATAGTAGGCTATTAGGAAAATAAAATAAACTTCCATGTGATGTTGAATTGCTGAAACTTTTTACGAATACAGTAAATTTTTGCTTTGTTTACATAATATTAGGAAAACATGCCTTTAAGGTGACTAAGTGAAGAAGAGTTACTGAATTATTGAAAGAAACAACAAGGCTAGAGTTGTAGAAATTGATAGTGGTATAAGATTTCTCATCGGTCTGCCTGTTAAAAAATTGAAACTCTGTAATTATTGGAGAACATTTATAATACTTAGTATTTTCAGTAAAAAATGAAGATTCCATCTTCTGTTTAAAATCTGTGTTTCTCAACACTCGACTTTGAAGTTGTTTGTCAGTATATTCATTATTTAAAGCCATGGCTAACTTAGTACTGGCTCTTAGTAGAAGAGTGCCAGCCATTATTTTTGTAATTGTAAACTGTTTTATAGGAGGAGAGCTAAGAGACTTGATCCTCACCCAAATATTGTTGAAATGTACCTGGCTTTTGCTGACTGGGTCCCACTGATGCCTCAAGCGAAATTACTTTATCCACAAGCACTCCCAGTACGTCTTAACAGCGAAGGATACGGACGAAACATGACTTTATTCTTGGTCATGAAGCGGTAAGAGTTTTAACACTTGTTGTCAGTACCATAACATAGTCATGAAATTACCACTTGTAAAGTGAAGAATGCTAGAAACTTTGTAATGTTGTTAGTAAAACTCTCATAAGAGTGCTCTTGGGGTTAAATGTATTTCCTTCTATCAATCTATGTGAAAGTAGAACAGTTTTAAAACTGTTATTCTGCACATCGGGTGTGTTCTCTGAATTCCTTAATAAATAATAGTTATAATCATGTGGATAGAATTATTGTTGTCTTAGTACTTTATTTGTGTATATTTTTAAGTCGTGTTTGCTAATTAATTAAAAGGCCAATGGCAGGAACTTGAAGTACACAAAGTAATGTCATATTCTTGGATATACAGAAGTTTTTCATTTTCTAATTTTGCACATCCTAACATCAGGTTCCTTCTGTTTTTCTTCACACATTTGTTAGTTTGTAATTTGGAGTTGTAAGACTGAATGTTTCATGTTAAAAATCTTGTTTTCTATAATGGACAACATAGTTTCCTACTCAACAACTTTGGTAAGTTTCTGGTTTTCAGTTTATACAAGACTAATGACACAGGTAATGTGCTATTCAGTACTACAGTAATTAAACCTATTTTTTTTGTAATGGGAATATAAGTGTGTATAAAGCTTCAGAGATAGTACTTTAATACTAGACTATTGTAATTCATTCTTGGAAGAGGGAGTTTTAGTTGTTGAAAACAAGAACTATTACTAAACAGTTTAATAGTATTGTTGTAATGTATGTTTATAATGTACAGTTCTCCCAGTAGATGCTAATACAGTTCTTTTTGTATTATGGATATTTCTCCGTTTGCAAGTCTATGTAAAACATTTTTTCTTAAATCAGGTATCATTGTTCATTACGAGATTTGTTAAAAGCAAAGAACTTGGATTATCGCACTTCTCTCATGATTTTCACCCAAATATTGGAAGGTGTCACCCACCTTCTTCGACACGAGGTGGCCCATCGAGATCTGAAGTCTGACAACATTCTAGTGGATTTATCCTATGGTTGGTACTATTGATTTGAATTATTGGGACATTAATTTGTAGAGAACTGATTATTACAAAGACATAATGGTAATTTAACATTATTTGTATTGTGTGTGAGAATAGGATCGATTCCACTTGTTTGTGGTGTATTTACCTAAATCTTCTAGTGCAGAAAACTAAAATATTTACTATGAGTAACTTACTCTTAATAGAAATAAAAATTTATAACCTGAGTGCTTTTTAAAGGTGGATCTCTCCTCTTCAAGGGCATATTCATGGTTTGAACCTGCAGCAAAAGAAAGGTCCATCTTTCAAAAGCACTCTGATTATAAGGTTTTTATTTACTTCTGTCAAGACGACTGTTTTTTCTGACCCTGTTCTGAAACACAGTGTCAGTTTTACTCATTCAAGTGTATTGTTATAATACACTGATCTTGTCAGTTTGTTTGCAAGTTTTATTGAAGAAATAAAAATGTGATATTTCTCATTGAATACAAGTTTAATTTTTCCATTTTCTACAGAGTTTGGATTTTTGAGGAAATGTTCAATGTACAAGCTTCTTGTTACTGTGTTTAGAATGTATTAATTGTACCCTAAACTGAACTTCACTGATATGGAAAGGCTTAAAAGTTCTGAGGTTTTATAGGTAGTTAAAAGTAAGAAATTATCCAAGGTGAAAAATGTTTAATTTTTATATCAAGGTAAAATGTTGTCTGGTTAAATGTACACTTTGGTACAGTGATTATATAAGTAGTTTGAGGTATGACTGTTAGTGTTTTTTATGAATTCTTATGTTTTATCCTCATTGAAGTTAGTATTATGATATAATTTACGATACAGAAAATATTTTAAGTTAAAAAAAATTATTACAAACTTCAAGCCACATTTCTCTGTAATCCCTGCCTTCTTTCAATCAACAGGTTTTTCTCAACCACTTGTGGCAATTACTGATTTTGGATGCTGTTTAAGTGATGGCTTGAAGCTTCCCTTTCATACAGAAGATATCAATCGTGGAGGAAACCTCGCTCTTATGGCACCAGAGGTAAGACTTGTATAAGGTATAAAGACACTCTGTGTGTGTGCAATTTTAATAATTCCATACTGGTTTTGTTGTTAATTTTAATTCCATGTAGGAAGAAAAAAAGCAATTTGATTATCTTACATTGTTTCTTTGAAACACTGAGATATCCAGAACTAAGTTGTCTGCAGTAACCAATTTAGTGTACAGAACATAGGTTTGTGAAGTTTGATTATTGTGAGTAAAAGGTACTGGTTGGTTAAGAACTCACAACAGCAACATTAAAACTTTTGAGCTGTGATGTAGAATATAGTCCATTTTTTAGTTAACTCTAGATCAGGCATAACCAGTTTAACTCTTCATTAAATTGTAACTATGAATGTACCAAGTGCATCTTTACCAAACATTTGTTAAACATTACAAATCTGTTGTTCAAAGTAAAAGTGTTTTTTTTAAATAATATATTCTTAATAAATGTTTCTGTGAATTTTTGAAGCATCTTCTGAGTCAGTCTGAATGAAAGGCAGTTTTTATGACCACAACAAAAACATCTTTCAGTTTTCGTAGTTTCTAAAACCTCCCAAATGAATATGAAAAGTTTCCCTTTCAATAAAATTTTTCTCTGTACCACAATCAGCAATCTAGGGTAATATTTGGAAGTATACCAAATACAGCTAAATTACTCATTTTTCTTTCAAGAATTACTTATTATAATAAACAATTGCACAGAATTTATTCTTACAGCCATAGCCAATAGACTTTTTGGATGTAAGTTTGTTTACTGTTTTTATAACCCTACTTCGATGCTCTGGAAGTTACACAGTGTAATGTGTGCACATTGTGATATTGGTGAGAAATTTGTGCCATTTATGTTAGTTTTAGAACAATAAGTAAAAACGTACAAGAAAGTCAGAGACTATAAAACTGTGTTAACAATATCCATAGTATAAGTTGTAATTGTTGGTGTGCTCAGAAGTTTGCTTGATGTATTCTTTCATTTGTGACACCTGTAATAACATTATTCACAAGCCTAAATTAATTTTGGTTACTATTATTGTTAAGTAAAATGGACTGAGAAACCCCATCGATATGTTCACAATTTTGTTTCCACATAAGAACAAGATGACATTCGAAATAAACATAGCTGGTCAAAATATTCTTGGTGTTATTGTTACCTTCTAAAGCTACTGTAGTGTAAGGAAATGCCAGTTTTACTTCAAACATCTTGGTGTGAGTTAGTGATGAAGGTTTATGAAACAGTTCTGTTATAAGACCAAGTTTGGTCTCAGGGTTTTTACAAACTAACCTCCTCATATAATTTCTCAGGTGTTAGCAGCAGAACCTGGCCCATTTTCTTCAATTAACTTCTCCAGGTCCGATGTTTGGACAGTGGGAACTCTAGCCTATGAAATTTTTGGAAAAAAGAATCCCTTTTATCGTGATAGTCCAGTTTATCTTGACAACTTTACTTACACTGATAATGAGTTGCCACCGTTGCCTCCTGAAGTACATGTGGTTTTACAGAAACTTGTAAAAGACCTCTTGAAGCGTGATCCAGACAAGGTAATGCTTCGTCTTTTCATATTGGTTACGTTGGTAAATGTATGTAAGATCAGAAGACTGCAGTATTATGCATTTTACCTAGCTTTATGTGAGAAGTTCTTTCAGAGGGTTAGTAATACACCTGCTTCTTTAACAATGCTTTTCAGTCTCATCCTTGTAAAATGTACATTTTACTGTTAGAGATTTGTAAATGACACTCATAACATATCTTTTAGTTGTTAGCTATTCTCTTAAAATTTTGATTTGATTTTCCTGTTCTTAAAATTTCAACATTATTCAAAAACTGTGAGATTTATCAGACCATCTACCACAGTTTAACAAACAGCACTGATAAATCCCACTATTTTATGAGAGTTGGCTGTGGATGAGATAACCCCTCCCTACCTTTGTTTAAATTAGGGTCAGCTTATGCAGATAGTCCTTCTTTAGGTTTGCTTCAATACTTTAACCAAACAGTTGCCTTGCTGTTCTGTACAAAATGTCAATGTAAAAGAGCCATGGATGTTGTTCTGATAATTGGATAAAGAACCATTAGTAAGTTTACAACAGAGTTAAATAATTTTAACTGACTGATTATTATTTTTGAGCAGCGTCCAAGTCCAAGTTTTGCAGCCACCATTTGTCAGTTGTTGCTTCTAGCTCCATCCTCCTGGTTTAGTAACCCTCCAAGTCACCAGATTGTCCTGAACTGGTTGGTGTCGGTAGCAGCTTTCACCATGTGCCAGAGCAGAGTTTTTAAAGATCACGAGTTACTAAAAGTCAACCCAGTTGAGTGGACTCTCCAAGCTACCTTCTTGTGCAGAGTTCATCTGGAGGAAGTGATGCAGGCTATAGCTTACATTACACAACTGTGTGTGGAATAACTATGTTCATTTCTTGCTTTACAAATCACCTGCATCAAGTAGATAGATTTAACACCAGCCTCCACTAGTACTGATTATATATACAAATTGTACAGAGAAAATTCTGAAATTGTTTTGTTACCCTAGAGTCGGGTGTAGTAAATGGATAACTATAATAATTTGTATAATAAATATGGGTGTTTCAAAATGTGAGAAAACTGACTTAAGTTTTTTAATCTAGCAAACAATGATGCCAGAATTGTATAGATGTTTTAAAGGATAATTTTATGTATTAACTTATAACAAACAGAATATTGTAGTTATGATGTAATAGAAAAATGAAATTAAACCAGAAGCTTAATAATGATTGGTAGTAGAAGTTGCCATCTTTGTATATCCAAGTATGAGACACTAATGACAATGTTTCATGTCATAAATACATATAACAATTTATATACACAATTATATATGTCTGCTTGTAGTCACATAGTATTAATGGTGCCTGTATCATAAACTTAAACTTTGAATTATCTAAAACTAAGATTTCTTCCATTCTATTAGATACTAAGGAAAGTTACCCTTATTCTAACAACGTATTTGAGAGGACAGTATTTGTGATAAACCTTCTCTTGACGTCAGTTTTATTTGGAGTTATTCATCCGTCTTTTATAGTCATTATAAACTGAATTGCTCCTACAATCAAACTAGATTTCAATATAATATAGTACATACCCTTATAATACAACTAAATCCCTGTCATGTATGAGAAACATCACTTATTTTAAAATGAGGTGGACAAACTTAACAGTAGAACTCTTAACCTTCTCCCTTATATATTCATTTTCAATAGTTTTAAAATCAGTACCAAACTAATTAAAGGAACCTTTCCATATACACACCATTTATGGCTGTAGCTATGTAAAGATAATTATCCATAAGTTCTTTGTTTCAAAAGTACCAGATACTGTAATATGTTAAACCACCCTCCTTTCAGAGAGAGTTCATGTAGTGTTCACAAAACTAAAGATACCTGAAATTGTAGAGCAGCTTAAAAACTTTAAGCTAGTTTTGAATGAAATATCACTCTGATATAAGTATTTAAAATTTGTGTGGGGTGGTCATACACATCTAGGGCTAACTACATAGATTCTTCTAGATGTACACCAGAACTTTATAGATATTAAGGTACAAATATTTAAATAATTTTAAGTTATTTCCAAGCAGCTCGTAGAGCTTTCCTTGCTGCTAGTTTTTTGGTGACGTAAGAGACCAGAAGCAGAGCTGAGAGAACAGCTGAGATCAAGAAATGTTCAAAGTCGTCCTTGAGAATGTCGAATGTTTTTGAGGGAGTTACTCGAGAGTAGAAGATATCTGAAACGGTGAATTACATGAAATAATTCGGATGAAACTTTACTAAGAGCTAGTGAGCATTTCTAATGTACTGATAAAAAAACAGCTAAACCTACTTTAAAAGAAACAAGTCTAGCTGATTTTATAATTCTTATATAAGAGAACATACTGAGTTATAAAAAGTACTATATAAATATAAGGTCAAACTCTTATAATTAGTTTTTAATGAGAGAGCCTATAACATAAGAGGTTTGTGCTGGATACATACCTAATCCATATGCAATTATGAGACAGGTTGATTCCAAGCCTGAAGGGGCTGTGTGTATCCCTCTGATATGGTTAACTGTGAGGTTATAATTTATGATCCCTTCTGCTGGTACTGGAAGTTCAGGGATGTAGTGTATCAGTCCTTCTTCCCTGTATAAACAAACACAATCTTACGTAAAACCATAACTGTGTTTCTTCCCTGTATAAACACACACAATCTTACGTAAAACCATAACTGTGTTTCTTCCCTGTATAAACAAACACAATCTTACGTAAAACCATAACTGTGTTTCTTCCCTGTATAAACAAACACAATCTTACGTAAAGCCATAACCGTGTTTCTTCCCTGTATAAACAAACACAATCTTACGTGAAAACCATAACCGTGTTTCTTCCCTGTATAAACAAACACAATCTTACGTAAAACCATAACCGTGTTTCTTCCTGTATAAACAAACACAATCTTACGTAAAACCATAACTGTCTTTCTTCCCTGTATAAACAAACACAATCTTACGTAAAACCATAACCGTGTTTCTTCCCTGTATAAACAAACACAATCTTACGTAAAACCATAACCGTGTTTCTTCCCTGTATAAACAAACACAATCTTACGTAAAACCATAACCGTGTTTCTTCCCTGTATAAACAAACACAATCTTACGTAAAACCATAACTGTCTTTCTTCCCTGTATAAACAAACACAATCTTACGTAAAACCATGACTGTCTTTCTTCCCTGTATAAACAAACACAATCTTACGTAAAACCATAACTGTCTTTCTTCCCTGTATAAACAAACACAATCTTACGTAAAACCATGACTGTCTTTCTTCCCTGTATAAACAAACACAATCTTACGTAAAACCATAACTGTGTTAGTACATGGCTATACTTACCTGGTGGACATAGCAAATATTTCATGTGAAAACATAGATCTTAAGAAATAAACCACTAACATTGTTAACAGTTGGTTTTACTATTGTATCAGAAATTTGAGTTCAAAAGAGGATGACACAGTTGAGAGATTTATTAAAACTTTAGTTACAAGAAACTGATGACTACAATTTCGTTTTCATGGTAATAATTCCAAGTCTAAAGTGTAAATAAAGTAGAACTTAAAAAGTTAGGAAAAATACATTTAATTTTGAAAAATATTCATTGGTGGTTTCCAAGACAATTGAAGAAAAAAAAAGTTGAACTGTTATTCAAAAGCATCTTGAAAAGTTAATGTTGGATGAGACAGCTTATGGAACAATAGGATTGAAACTTATGTTAGATGTACCCTGATATTATGACATGCTCAACACTCATATCTAGAAAGGTTATATTTTTCATTGTTTCAATTTGTATAACTTTTCATATTAAACAGATTTACAAAAGAATATCTCAAGATGTGAGGTTTGGATATTTTTACAAAATTAGAGGCTGTAAATTTCTTTTATTTATTCTGTATGCCTGGCTGCAAGATCCTAAACTAATTTTTCTGTTGGATGTAGGAACACTGAACATAAGGTACTTACCGGTGTTCTGGGAGAGGGTGAACTGGTCGCCGTGGGTCAAGAAAAGCTTTAGGAAGTTCTAACAGTGCTCCTGTTGGCATAGCAACTAAAATAAAAATTAACAGAATTTATTAAGGGTAAACATACTTGATGCAGAGGTTACAATCCAATATTTTGTGTTTATTTTTGAAATAAAAGTAACTACTGTAAATTATTATTGAATAGATTAATCAAGTCGTCATGCACTATCTGGTTATGAAACATTCTTTTATATTCTTATAATAAAAGTAGAAAACTTTCACAAAAGAGAGAGACCTCTCCCACACAATATGCCTGACCATGTCTTTGTGGGAAACAGTTTAATACCTCCATGTGACTGTACCATTAACTGTTATACCTTGTTGTTTGAGTTAATTTTGGTTTAAATGTACACACCTTACAAACAATACAGTACAATTATAATAATTCAGCATCTGAGTACCACTAGTATGGGCTATGTTTCGTGTTTTTTGCAACTGCACCATTAAGCTAAAAAGTAAAGTTTTACCACTGAGACAGTAGGCTGTAAATAAAATTGGACAGTGGAACTGTTACGTGCTAACACAACAACTGTAGAGTAGTAAAGAATTAATGTTAGAATTGAGCACACTTTTATGTAGCATGTCCAAATTATTATGTAAGATACTCTGAGTTTAAAACAAGCGTAACAATGTAGGATATTCCTTGATGTTGGGAAAACATGTAGGGTCCAGAACCAAATAAATATTTTCAAGCTATATCCAAGTAATTTTCTTCTAAACTACTTGCAAACCAAACTGCTTGAAAGGTCCTTTGCCATGCACAAATAATATTACTGCCTCTGATTGATGAGGTTCTTTCAAAGTATGTTACACAGAAAATCAAAGATTTCATCCAAGTTGTTTGGTAAGAGTTTTTTACATTGAGGGTAGTAACAATAAAAATAGGCCAGGTGGTTTGGCCATGAGGATCGCAGATTCAAATCCCCGTCACACAAAACATGCTCACCCTTTCAGCTGTTATAATGTTTCAATCAATCCCACTATTTACTGGTAAAAGAGTAGCTCAATAATTGGTGGTGGGTAGTGAGGACTAGCTGCCTTCTCACTAGTCTAACTCTGCTAAATTAGGGATGGCTAATGCAGATAGCCTTCATGTGGCCTTGTTCAAAAGAAACTAATAAAAAAATATAAAAGTTCTCAACTTGTGAACTTCGCTGGAACTAAAAAATTAGTTGGTAATTAAAAGTAACAAATACACTTTACCAAAATCAATTTATCACTTATTGAAAACTATGTACTGTTATAATAAAAAGCCTCAGATAATTTACACAATTTTTTTATTATTTCATTGTAAGATATAATTTATTACTGATCAATGTCTCATTCCTTTTTGAGTTTTACTGTTATTTTTATGTTTCATTTTAAAAAATGCTTTATATCCTAGTTATTTTCACACCATTATTAGAATGGAGAAGTGAAAGCTCTAAAGAGGCGTCACCTACTTATAAGATGTTTATTTGTAATTCCCCTCTCAGTCAGCGTGTGAGCCATAGCATCTATTTGACATGGGAAGATGTACGTCTGGTGTTCCACCAAAGGTGGGAAGGGCGGATTCAGCGATGAGAAGGCTGTTGTGTTACTCTGCATTTTTCCTTCGTAAAGCTCGATGGAAGATATCTCTGTTCGACGATACTTTTCATTATAATAGTTGTACTGAAATAAAGAAACCACAACTTTCATTGTACATTCAAGGACCCCAATTTGTCAGGAAACTAAGGGGTAACAGTTCTGACAAAATGGTGGTACAATAATACAGTTCTAGATGCACTCTGAAACATTTACACAACATGCATAAATGAAAAGCCATGTATAGCCTAGTATGCCTCAAATTATAAACTTATAAAAAATATGCCCTTTTCTTTGGTGTTGTGAATACTTTGAAAGACTGACAATTAAACCTCACTATTTGATTAAACAAGAGAAGTGACCGTTATTTGTTAGTGACCAATGTTGACAATGCCTTCAATCCAGTAAATATATTAAAAACTTGGGACAGTCCCAAAATAGTCCCAGTGTTATCGTTGAATGAAAATGTGAAACAAACTGAAAAATAAAAATAGACAGTGATGACACTGAGAAGATAAATGCCATTTGAATATATTAGTAGTTATGAAAAAAACATATCTTTTCCACTCCAAAGGGGGTCAGTGAACTAATAATAACAAGTAATGTACAAGATGTTAAATGTTTTACCTACACTGAAGCAGGCTAATTGTACGTTTTAACACTCACACTTAACTTTGCCCCCAAGTGACATAGTGGTATGTCTGAAGACCCACTGCTTAAAACCAGGTATTGGTACCCATGGTGGGCAGAGCACAGAGCCCATTGGGTAGCTTTGTGCTTAATTCCAAATAATCAATCAATCAATCACACTCAGCATACTAGAACTGATGATAAATTTCATTATCCAGGTCACAAAAGCAAAGTTTGAATGGAATAATAGCCATTTTCTGTACTTTCAGCCATGAAATATATATAAAATAAAGGATCTACTCACCACCACCCAGTTTTCTGAATGAACCACATGTACTGGACCTCTGGACCTTTTATGAGAAGCTGAGTATATAATGCTTCCTGTTACTGCATCAATCAGGTAAATATTCAGTGTAGCTGAAATGATGAACAAAATAAGGTACTTAAACCTGTCCCACAATCCGACATGATATTATCTGTCCACCTGACCAACTTAATTTTAGACAAAAACATCCATTTTCTAGTACCCTCATAAAGTCCTAATTAGTGCATGTTAACCCTTCAGGCACATCAAATTGAAAATGATCATTCAGTTTTAGAACATAATGACAGCTTGCATAAATTTAGTGAAAACACAAGAACAATTTAATGCCATTTTGGATCCAGCTTTTCAAAAAATTAATTTTGAACTGCAAGTATTATTGACTTTTGAATAGCAACATATGCCACTTTGATAATGAGAAACCCACTTTGGAGAGGTCGAGAAAGAAACTTTAATGTTCGATACGAAACAGTGGACAAGATCATCTGTATAGATTAGGCCTCTTTATTTACTGATTTTGTGCATTCACTTTGCATCTGTAGCAGGAAATTCATGTCACATCATATATTACAGACACGAGCGTACCTAAAGAACTAACAATACTCGTGTATTGCCACATGAGATTGTTGATGATTCGAGTATCATTCGTGGTATTGGTCTTTTATGACAAATTTTAAAGCAAAAAAAAGTTGACTTTCCTTAGGTTATACTAAAATGTCACTCTTTACATACTAAGGAATAAAACAAAAAAGAAAACTACAGCTCTTAGAACACTTAGCTACACATAGTTGATGTCTTTAAATTCATTATGGAAAAAAAAATACTGACATTTTGTGACCGGATCATTTCCTTCGGTGACCACAGTCATCAAGTTGGGATTCAAATACTTGTAGAGAACGCTTCTGTCTCCCATGACCCGACCCTGTGAGTGAACATGTTCTATAAAAGAAATGTGTGTCTGTTACTGTGCGCTTCTAGTTTCTACAGTCCAGTGATGTGAAAATATTATAAAGTTATCTATGAATAAAAACCCTGTCCAGACATCCATGGTTCATCAGAATAAGGAACAAAATAGACAAAAAGTTGAATTAAAATTCTTAATATTAGAAACTTTGAGAAATTACCCTACTAATATACGTATTTAAGAAATGTGATCGTAAAACTACTTTGCTAAGTTACTGGCGTCACCACTGTCTCAACATTTATTATAGTATATTTCCTCCAATGTAAGGAGTGCCTAAGTAAAAACAATGACTTTAGGCTCACATATATAAACCTTTAAAAAAATTAACAAATCCATCAATTTAAGCAAATTTAGTAATAAAGTTTTATCTATTATTAAACAGTTTGGCTTCAAAAACTGTTTTCGAAAAAGCAACACAGTGGTTGAACAAAATATTCACCTGATGGATTCTTCACAGCAATTTTTATGATTTTCTGACTTTCAACAGGAAGAATGACCTTCCACACTGGTGAGGCTCGATCACTCTATAAAACAGACATGCCAAAGCTTAACTTAATCTAGAGGAAAAAGCTTATAAATTACTTTTTCACAGTATGCATCAGATTTCAGGTAAGGAATAATTATTATATTCATAAGAATCACATTCCAAGTTGAACAATACCTTTTTACACAGTCAAAACCTTGTTCGTAATCAACATTTACATGGTATATATCACAAAGTTGTAGTGAAAGATCCTTGAGGTGGTAGTGTTAAAAAGTCATAAAAGAGGACTGAGGACCTTGGTTGAATTTGTTACTCCTAACTGTTATCTAAGGAAACATTAATACAGTACTAACTACATTTGTATAACTCAGTTGCCCTGATATCAAACAAATGACATCAGTGGCAACAGCTACAAAGAAGTGTTATTAAATATGTCCTTAAGTAACATTCTGTCAGTTAACAGTGCTGGCACTTTCACAAAGAGATGATGCTTCCAGAACTTCAGTTGTACTACTGTGTAATTTGAGTCGTACTACTGCACAACTTGAATCAACTCTGAGTTACAGAGATGAAGATTTTCCTCTCAACAGCAGTGTTGAGTTATAACTACTAACAGTATAAGCCTCCCAGAAGAAAAATGGTAAATTTGGTATGACAAGAAGGTCAACAAGTACCACTAAATACACAGCTTTACTGATATTACATATAAAAGCTTCATAACTAGGAATGATGTACTTGCAGTAAAAATGCAACTATTAAATATGTGATAAAATTATACACAGTTGTATATCAGTGGGTTTTCACTCTTGTTGGAATCAAATACACAAATAAGTTTCATCAGAAGTACAAGTGTAGTTTTACCTCTGCGATCTTATAACCTGACAACGTTCCTGTTTTTACTTCAACGGTGTATATAAAATGCATATCTTTGTAGTGATCCAATATCCTTTCACAGCTTTTAGGATAGACGTGAACCTGGAGGAAAAAACACAGCTGAATGGTGCTGTATTGTTATAACATCCTTTCATACCTTTTATGAAAAAAAATGTATCCAAAAAGACGAAATTAAAATATCAATTAGACATGAAAGGTTTAGACATTGTTTAGAAATAACTATACATTACCAAACTATACTAACTGTCTATTACCAGACTACATCAACTATACATTACCAGCCCACACCAATCATACTAACTATACACTACCAGATTATACCAACTATACATTACCAGCCCACACCAATCATACTAACTATACACTACCAGATTATACCAACTATACATTACCAGCCCACACCAATCATACTAACTATACACTACCAGATTATACCAACTATACATTACCAGCCCACACCAATCATACTAACTATACACTACCAGACTACATCAACTATACATTACCAGCCCACACCAATCATACTAACTTTACACTACCAGATTATATCAACTATACATTACCAGCCCACACCAATCATACTAACTATACACTACCAGATTATACCAACTATACATTACCAGCCCACACCAATCATACTAACTATACACTACCAGATTATACCAACTATACATTACCAGCCCACACCAATCATACTAACTATACACTACCAGATTATACCAACTATACATTACCAGCCCACACCAATCATACTAACTATACACTACCAGATTATACCAACTATACATTACCAGCCCACACCAATCATACTAACTATACACTACCAGATTATACCAGCTATACATTACCAGCCCACACCAATCATACTAACTATACACTACCAGATTATACCAACTATACATTACCAGCCCACACCAATCATTCTAACTATACACTACCAGATTATACCAGCTATACATTACCAGCCCACACCAATCATACTAACTATACACTACCAGATTATACCAACTATACATTACCAGCCCACACCAATCATACTAACTATACACTACCAGATTATACCAGCTATACATTACCAGCCCACACCAATCATACTAACTATACACTGCCAGATTATACCAACTATACATTACCAGCCCACACCAATCATACTAACTATACACTACCAGATTATACCAGCTATACATTACCAGCCCACACCAATCATACTAACTATACACTACCAGATTATACCAACTATACATTACCAGCCCACACCAATCATACTAACTATACACTACCAGATTATACCAGCTATACATTACCAGCCCACACCAATCATACTAACTATACACTACCAGATTATACCAACTATACATTACCAGCCCACACCAATCATACTAACTATACACTACCAGATTATACCAACTATACATTACCAGCCCACACCAATCATACTAACTATACACTACCAGATTATACCAACTATACATTACCAGCCCACACCAATCATACTAACTATACACTACCAGATTATACCAGCTATACATTACCAGCCCACACCAATCATACTAACTATACACTACCAGATTATACCAGCTATACATTACCAGCCCACACCAATCATACTAACTATACACTACCAGATTATACCAACTATACATTACATAACTAGATATCTTATTCCAATGTTATAATTCCTGCTTAAATCTCTTAGTTAGCTTTAACACAACCAGATTGTTCCTTTAATGTACAAATTTCTGTCTAAATCTCTTAAGAGTTAGAATTAACACAACTAGATAGTTCTTTTAATTAACTTCCACTACTTACTCTACCTTTTAACAGGAACAGAAATGTCTTACTTTTAATTCATCATCCAAAAGTAGGATCCCACGCAAGAACTCTGAGTTAACATAACCTAAGATAGAATTCTGGATAACCTTGTAACTTAGAACCTGCTGGTCAACAGTCTGGCCAGTGATTGGATGGAATGTAAAAATGTACCCCTGACCAGTCCTCTGAAATTTAATACTTTGTTGTAGAAAGAAACAAGACAAATATAAACAAACACTGATGTTGCTATTAAAGTTATTAGTATAATTTATATATAACATGTTGAGTAACCTGTAACAGCAGAAGCCTGATGTTTTCTTCGTTAAGTAGACAGATAAGAGCATCACCACATGTTTATTTATATCCTTAACTGAATATATATTGTTCAATATACCATTAGTAACAAACATAATCAATAAATATATATAAATATTTGTATGCACACAAACTCAAGGATTTCTCACCCATATGAAATGCATTTTAACCTTGCTGCTACTGGTTTTTCTATGGTCAGGGTTCACAATGCATATCATGACATTTGTAGACTTACATTAAAACTTTTATTGAACTATCATTTTACGAATGTACGTCAGTAAGTTCGGTATCAAACTGAAGATGAGAATACAAATGTTGATGTTATACATTAGTTAATTTCTTAACTTCAAAGTAAATATTACAATTCTTAAATACCAATGTTTGCATTTGTTTTTGAAATTCAGGCAAAGCTACACAAGTACTATCTCCAGTGTAAGACTAGAGGGAAGGCAGCTAGTCATCACAACCCACTGCCACCTCTTGGGCTACTTTTTTTTTTTTTTTTAATCAACAAATAGTGAGATTGACCTTCACATTATAACATCCTCACAGCTGAAAGGATAAGCATGTTTGGTGTGATGGGGATTGAAATAAATGTGTGTGCTTAATGTGGCATGTTTGTGATGTCCAAAAACAAAGTCTATGGTACCAATATTGTTTAATGTGGCATGTTTGTGATGTCCAAAAACAAAGTCTATGGTACCAATAGTGTTTAATGTGGCATGTTTGTGATGTCCAAAAACAAAGTCTATGGTACCAATATTGTAATTTATGGGTTTTTGATGTATTATTTTAAAATGTGTATGTAAAGCCAAAAAAATTTTGTTTTATATCCTCCATGCATGAAACTTGATGAGATTTAACAAATTATGGCAAGTGAGTACACAATTATGAAGCAGAAGAGATCATTGTTTTCTATACTTCTTCACTGTTTTAAGATAACTAAGGAAAATTTAAGAATTTATTTGTCATTAATAAAATTATAGATACATACATTATGTATTACAACCCAAATGGATATGGTAACAGTGCAGGTACACCACATCATAGCAACTTTAATGTTAGTCAGACATGGCTTAAAGGTCAACAGAATAAAAATCACAAATACATATATTTGTACAATGTTATGAGATTTAAGCCAGTTAGACTTATATTCATGTTTGTATGTTCTAATTTGTACTCGTCTTAGAACAAAAAAGCTGTAATTGCCTCTCTTTTTCAAATTTTTATGGTGGTTACGAGGTCAGTCAAATTGACCAAACCTATGGAGGCACAATAGTTAAAATAAAATAATAAAATATAGCTTTTCTGTAATAAAAAAAAAGCATGATAGTTTTATCTGGAGATTTTGTGTGTGAAATTTGACAATTTTCTGATGCATAAATATTTTTAATCTTAAAATAAAATAATTACTTGAATGTTGGACAGTCAACATTTGGAAAGAAAAACTGAACAAGTAAATTACTACTTAAAAATCTTAAAACGTGTTTAAAAAATCTGATATCTTGTGTATAAAACAATAGTTCAACATTACATCCATTAAAAAAGTGTTTTCATTAAAAGGAGGCCATAAAACTTACACAGTGTAGATTGTTTTGTCAGGATTATACTGAATATTTAATTTTAAGATATCATGGAAAGAGCAAAGAAAACTATACTTCTTGAAAAAATTAGAAGTTATTCTGAAATGATTAACTTATCAGATTAGGCAGTACTCGGTACTACTTTTTGGCTTAGAATCAGATCTGTGACTATGTAAACATATATGTACACATACATGCATATGCATTTTTACCATCAATAACACCAAGATGATCATCAACCAAAGTGCTAATACAAGCAAATAAATGCAAATGGTGAGAGCCAATTAGGACTACTCTAATGTTGTCAAAAGGATTCCAACATGTACCTTGTGTTTTCCAAGCACTGTACACTGGGGAAAAAAGGGAATATGAGCCGTAGTACGAGAAACAAACAGAGGGAGAGAATTCTGCCCTTCTTCACTGAACGGAACCAAGTCAGGTACAAATGTCTGCCATATGATGGTTCCAGTAAGGCTGTCAATTCCAAAAATCTGAAAACAAAAAAGCCAACAAAAGGCTCAAAATGTTTCCTATGTAATAAGAAAAACAACTCTTTTAGGAAATAAACATGACTGACTCACAGCAACTCTCTGATTAAAACTTCTTTAATTTTCTGATTTAAAGACAGAATTAAAAATATATTGTATTGAAACAGTGGTACACTGTGTAAATCTGGGTGGTTAATCTGTAATGAAGTTATATTCCAACCAGATTACAGGTATCATACCCACACACTACAAAATTTTAAAAACATGGAAAAAAGCTAAAATGGAATAGAAGAAATTTAAAATAAAACAATGTTCCAACACTGCTGATATGCCATGTAAACAGTGGTGAACATTATTTTTCTATTCCATTTTAGTTGTCTTCTACTTTTTTAAATACAGTTCAATCATCTTCCTCACCCTTGGTCCTTTTTTCAACATTATTATTATTTGATAGAAGAAGGTACAACAATATTATTATTATTTACTAGATGTACAACAACATTATTATTATTTGCCAAAAGAAGGTAAAACAATATTATTATTTGATAAAAGAAGGTACAACAATGTTATTATTAGATAGAAGGTGTACAACATTATTATTATTATTAGATAGAAGGTGTACAATATTATTATTTACTAGATGTACAACAATATTATTATTATTTGCCAAAAGAAGGTAAAACAATATTATTATTTGATAGAAGGTACAACAATGTTATTATTAGATAGAAGGTACAACAATGTTATTATTATTTGCCAAAAGAAGGTAAAACAATATTATTATTTGATAAAAGAAGGTACAACAATGTTATTATTAGATAGAAGGTGTACAACATTATTATTATTATTAGATAGAAGGTGTACAATATTATTATTTACTAGATGTACAACAACATTATTATTATTTGCCAAAAGAAGGTAAAACAATATTATTATTTGATAAAAGAAGGTACAACAATGTTATTATTAGATAGAAGGTGTACAACATTATTATTATTATTAGATAGAAGGTGTACAATATTATTATTTACTAGATGTACAACAATATTATTATTATTTGCCAAAAGAAGGTAAAACAATATTATTATTTGATAGAAGGTACAACAATGTTATTATTAGATAGAAGGTACAACAATGTTATTATTATTTGCCAAAAGAAGGTAAAACAATATTATTATTTGATAAAAGAAGGTACAACAATGTTATTATTAGATAGAAGGTGTACAACATTATTATTATTATTAGATAGAAGGTGTACAATATTATTATTTACTAGATGTACAACAATATTATTATTATTTGCCAAAAGAAGGTAAAACAATATTATTATTTGATAAAAGAAGGTACAACAATGTTATTATTAGATAGAAGGTGTACAACATTATTATTATTATTAGATAGAAGGTGTACAACAATATTATTATTAGATAGAAGGTACAACAATGCTATTATTATTTGCCAGAAGAAGGTAAAACAATATTATTATTTGATAAAAGAAGGTAAAACAATATTATTATTTGATAAAAGAAGGTACAACAATGTTATTATTAGATAGAAGGTGTACAACATTATTATTATTATTAGATAGAAGGTGTACAACAATATTATTATTAGATAGAAGGTACAACAATGCTATTATTATTTGCCAGAAGAAGGTAAAACAATATTATTATTTGATAAAGAAGGTAAAACAATATTATTATTTGATAAAGAAGGTACAACAATGTTATTATTAGATAGAAGGTGTACAACATTATTATTATTATTAGATAGAAGGTGTACAACAATATTATTATTAGATAGAAGGTACAACAATGCTATTATTATTTGCCAGAAGAAGGTAAAACAATATTATTATTTGATAAAAGAAGGTAAAACAATATTATTATTTGATAAAAGAAGGTACAACAATGTTATTATTAGATAGAAGGTGTACAACAATATTTGATAGAAGAAGGTGTACAATATTATTATTAGATAGAAGAAGGTGTACAATATTATTATTAGATAGAAGAAGGTGTACAATATTATTATTAGATAGAAGGTGTACAACAATATTATTATTAGATAGAAGGTGTACAACAATATTATTATTAGATAGGTGTACAACAATATTATTATTAGATAGAAGGTGTACAACAATATTCTTATTAGATAGAAGGTGTACAACAATATTATTATTAGATAGAAGGTGTACAACAATATTATTATTAGATAGAAGGTGTACAACAATATTATTATTAGATAGAAGGTGTACAACAATATTATTATTAGATAGGTGTACAACAATATTTGATAGAAGAAGGTGTACAATATTATTATTAGATAGAAGATGTACAACAATATTATTATTAGATATTAGGTGTACAACAATATTATTATTAGATAGAAGGTGTACAACAATATTATTATTAGATAGAAGGTGTACAACAATATTATTATTTGACAGATGGTGAACAACAATATTTTTTATTTGATAGATGGTGAACAATATTATTATTAGATAAAAGAGGGTACAATAATACCAACAAATAAGCTGACCAATCACTCTAGAAACAGAAATGGTGTAAGTACTCATTTTATTTTAGTTCTTAAAATTTGAGATCAGGAGTAACAATAAACATCAATTCATTTTCATTGTAAATTCTTGTTTCATTTTGTAATTTCTTTGATTCTTAGGTTGAGAAACTGAGGGTAAGCAAGTTTTCCAAGTTTTATTAATACAGCTTTTGTGAAGCTCAAACTAACATAATAGGCTATATAAGAAACTTTCAAACTTTTTTTTATTGCACTTTCCAGTTGTTAACTGGAAGGGGTTAACAGAGACTGCCTGTGGTAACTAACACCCAAAAGCATTGGGGATATCCCATCTATCAAACAAACTCCAAACAGAAAATGACAAAGTAGTTAGCAGTCATGGAAAATTTAAATAAAAGTACATAGTTGAGTGCTTATAGCTACAACATTTCAATTCTCACTGTCTTTGACTGTCTAGAGGCAGCTGTAGGAAGACAGTTACCCTAAAAGAAATGTATTAAAGTCAAAAGTAGAAACAAAATATGGCCACCCTAAAAATATTTCTACTAAACATTACCTAACATTCTCCACCTTTAAAAGTTTTAAAAATTCCCAAAGTAGAACAGTACCACCCTAAACATTCTACCACAAGCTACTCCAAACCTCCACCCTAAATACACACACCTGATTAAAAGTAGTGCAATTTTAAGGACAGTATACAATTTAACATAGAGACCAACCCTAAAAATATTACACATTCAATATCCTTACGCCACTGCTAACCTTCTCCTGGAGTGTGCGTACACTGGTGTACAAATGCCATTTTAATTTATTTAAGGATATCCCTGTAACAGTTAACCTACATTAAAAACTTAAAATAAGTAAAACTTAAGAATTATTAGATATGTTTAAACATTCACACTAGACAAAAATCACAGAACAAGTTTAATAGCAGAGTTCTGGAGGACAAACAATCGAATACTGTATACATCCTGAACTTATAATATTTAAAGTAATAAGTACTTTGTAACTGTTTTATATTATTATTGTGTAGTTGCAGGCAATAATAAATAATCAGATTTCATTTTAATTTAGAACTGGTAGTACCATTCAGAACCCACATTTGATAAACTGTGTTTTCCAACCAAAGACAGATAGAGAGAAAAAGATGAGGTGCAAATTCCTTACCATTTTCAATAATTCCAAGTTTGTAACCCATGAAAAACATGTACAGCATATTCCATGTTTCACAAAGCTAACCATGTTTGCTGAAAGAGTTAGTTTAAGCTATCACTGTAATTTGTAAGAACTTGTTGAAATGTTGATTAGGTTTAAAGTATCACTGTAATTTGTAAGAGCTTGTTGAGTTGTTGATTAAGTCCAAGCTATCACTGTAATTTGTAAGAACTTGTTGAAATGTTGATTAGGTTTAAAGTATCACTGTAATTTGTAAGAGCTTGTTGAGTTGTTGATTAAGTCCAAAATATCACTAATTTGTATGAGCTTGTTCAGATGTTCGTTATGTTTAAGCTATAACTGTCATTTGTAAGAACATGCAGAGTTGTTCGTTAGATTTAAACCATCACTATCATTTGCAAGAACTTAACAAGATGCTTGTTAGATTTAAACTATCACTGTCATTTGTAAGAACTTAACAAGATGTTGGTTAGATTTAAACTATCACTGTGATTTATAAGAACTTAACAAGATGTTGGTTCGAAAGTGAATAAAAAACTCCAGGGTAAGAACAGGGACATAATGATAATGTGAACAATGTTTTAGGTGAAGAAAGAAAACAGTTCATTAAGAAGTAAAAATATGGATAATACTCTGAAATTGTAGGAATATAAAATGTATCAGTCATTTTATATAGGTTACCAAAAGATATTCAAACTGAATATGAATTAGTTACATATACAATCCATATCAAACAGATAATATATAGAGAATCATCTTAGCTGACAAATTCCACTTCATTCTTTTATAATTCCTAAAAATATACCTTTCCTGAAGCAGAAACAAACACAAGGACCTTGTGCAAGCCAAACTTGTCCCTGATTAACTCCGACGTACCACTTTCAAAAGATCCTTTTCTCCCAAGACCCGTCAGTGTTCCCAAAAGAAACGTCTGCAGCTGGAGAGCTTGTGTAGTTAACCGAGTGATCAGGGCAGTTGTTACATCAGCTAAACAAAAATAAGGTGATGATAAAAATGTTTTGGTAAAATGTAGGATACTGTAACCAAATAAAATAATCTCTTAATAGTCTGCATTTGAACCTGAGGTTTCCTCACGTCTAAACCTCACTAGCTTTGTTAATTTAAACAACCCACACTTTACCACTTAGATGTTATAAATTAAAACAAAAATTTCTAAATAATGTGAGTGTAACATACTAATTAATTTCTTGCACCAAACAAAAGATAAACTACACATTGGCATCTTTAGTTTTGATATAATACTTGAAAACACCAGTAAAGAAACGTTAAAAATATTAAATACTATAACTATTGTATAAATTACAAAACAATTGTCAGAAGGATTTATTAATCATTACATACTTGTACAGAGATGCCAACTATTTCAAATAACTGAGCATAATGATTGAAGACAGAGCCCTTTCACAGTTTTAGTCCTTTTAGATTTGCCAAAAACAAGACAATCTGGTGAACAAGGCCTCTTTTTTTCCATCTTGTGAATGATCGCATTGGTGTTTCTATGCCACTTAGAAAACTAGAAATACCCATCTATGCGAGCGCTGATTAGCTGACAAGCACTGATGACGTAACTATGGATTCCCCCACGTACCCAGCATGGAGAAGCACCACACCCAAACTATTGGTAGACGTCGGAGATACAAATATTTTTTATTATTTCAAGCACAAACATGATTATCACAAGTAGCCATTTGGACTATGTCTTTTATTTATTATCAAAATTTATATGTATCTCATTAGAAATTTTCTTTTCACCCCTTTCAAGCCCTGGGGGAACAATTTATCACTTTATTGTATAGGCCTATATAATATATAATAATTTGGGAGTTGCAACAAGTTGTAACATTTGTCTGTATGAGGGTATAGTCGTAATGTACACACCAAAATCATAATGATTACGCTCAAATCATAATGGTTGGCATCTCTGCTTGTATACAAAGTGCTTACTATCCAGTTATTGTGAATACTCAATGACACTACATATTAATTAATTAAAACAGCACATTTAGAAGAGTGACAGTATCAGTGACCTTGTCAAATAATATTTCTGGTCATTCAAAACTGACTTGTCAAAATAAAAACTTGTAGTCTAAAAATGTACATTTCCCCAATTAATGCATCCCTAGTTCCAGAAAGTCAAATAATATTTCAGGTCATTCAAAACTGACTTGTCAAAATAAAAACCTGTAGTCTAAAAATGTACATTTTCCCAATTAATGCATCTCTAGTTCCAGAAAGTCAAATAGTGTTTCTGGTCATTTAATACTGACATACAAGTTTCTAAAACTGTAAGTTATTTAGAACAGTTTCATCTCAAAATTTCATCGGTTTCAACTTGTCACCACAAATTCCACAAAGTTCCGTAATTGTAAAAGTTTAAGATATTAAAATTTCATCTGTATACCACCAGCAACTTCAAACTCTTGTTCAATTTTTGCATCTGTGTCTGATAACGGCAAGTCCACTATTTCAACGGACACCACCGAGGCCAGAGCTTCTTCTCGGCTCCAGAACACCTTCCCTACATAAAGCACTTTATTAGTTTCCCGGTAAATGTATATTAAAAAACTATAATGTATCAATACAATAATTATTGTTACGCACATTCAGGTGGTCTACACCATGAAAAGCAACTCCACAACTGCAGTCTAAGCTGCAACCTTCAGCAGAACCTTCTGTTTGATACTAAAACTAAACACAGTAGATACAGTAAAGTTTTACATTCATAAAATTATATATTTTCCTTACAAAATGAGATAAATATATAAAGGAATTAAAAAATGAACCATTTTAACAAGCAAACAGATTATCTAAGTTCATTAATCTAAACATTCCTCCAAACAACTGCCAAAATGAAACTGACAGATGACAACAAAACTGACATTCAAAACGTTCGTGCAGTGGACATTCTTTTGATTTTATTTAGCTGTAAAAAGTGACACAGCTGTGACAAAATTACACTACAAACATTACATTTAACCAAAGTCTACATCACTTAAAAAATGTTACTGTTATATATTGTGATCTTTCTTTCTTCATTCTGGCAACATTAAACAATATTTTTGATGCATCTGTATTGTATTTTTTTAAGAGAGATTAAAATAAAGATCTTGTTTGATAGAAAAAAGAAACAGGTCATTTTAAGTTTGACTTTCTATCAGAGAAGTAATTACAATATCAAGCTGATACCACAAACTGTGAAGTAATTACAGTATCTAGCTGATACCACAAACTGTGAAGTAATCACAATATCTAGCTGATACCACAAACTGTGAAGTAATCACAGTATCCAGCTGATACCACAAACTGTGAAGTAATTACAGTATCTAGCTCTATACCACAAACTGTGAAGTAATTACAGTATCTAGCTCTATACCACAAACTGTGAAGTAATCACAGTATCTAGCTCTATACCACAAACTGTGAAGTAATCACAGTATCTAGCTGATACCACAAACTGTGAAGTAATCACAGTATCTAGCTGATACCACAAACTGTGAAGTAATCACAGTATCTAGCTGATACCACAAACTGTGAAGTAATCACAATATCTAGCTGATACCACAAACTGTGAAGTAATCAAAATATCTAGCTGATACCACAAACTGTGAAGTAATCAAAATATCTAGCTGATACCACAAACTGTGAAGTAATCACAGTATCTAGCTGATACCACAAACTGTGAAGTAATCACAGTATCTAGCTGATACCACAAACTGTGAAGTAATCACAGTATCTAGCTGATACCACAAACTGTGAAGTGATCACAATATCTAGCTGATACCACAAACTGTGAAGTAATCACAGTATCTAGCTGATACCACAAACTGTGAAGTAATCACAGTATCTAGCTGATACCACAAACTGTGAAGTAATCACAGTATCTAGCTGATACCACAAACTGTGAAGTGATCACAATATCTAGCTGATACCACAAACTGTGAAGTAATCACAATATCTAGCTGATACCACAAACTGTGAAGTAATCACAGTATCTAGCTGATACCACAAACTGTGAAGTAATCACAGTATCTAGCTGATACCACAAACTGTATGTAATCACAGTATCTAGCTGATACCACAAACTGTGAAGTAATTACAATATCTAGCTGATACCACAAACTGTGAAGTAATCACAATATCTAGCTGATACCACAAACTGTGAACTAATCACAGTATCTAGCTGATACCACAAACTGTGAAGTAATCACAGTATCTAGCTGATACCACAAACTGTGAAGTAATCAAAATATCTAGCTGATACCACAAACTGTGAAGTAATCACAGTATCTAGCTGATACCACAAACTGTGAAGTAATCACAGTATCTAGCTGATACCACAAACTGTGAAGTAATCACAGTATCTAGCTGATACCACAAACTGTGAAGTGATCACAATATCTAGCTGATACCACAAACTGTGAAGTAATCACAATATCTAGCTGATACCACAAACTGTGAAGTAATCACAGTATCTAGCTGATACCACAAACTGTGAAGTAATCACAGTATCTAGCTGATACCACAAACTGTATGTAATCACAGTATCTAGCTGATACCACAAACTGTGAAGTAATTACAATATCTGGCTGATACCACAAACTGTGAAGTAATCACAATATCTAGCTGATACCACAAACTGTGAACTAATCACGGTATCTGGCTGATACCACAAACTGTGAAGTAATCACGGTATCTAGCTGATACCACAAACTGTGAAGTAATTACAATATCTAGCTGATACCACAAACTGTGAGTAATAACAATATCTAGCTAATACCACAAACTGTGGAGTAATCACAGTATCTAGCTGATACCACAAACTGTGAAGTAATCACGGTATCTAGCTGATACCACAAACTGTGAAGTAATCACGGTATCTGGCTGATACCACAAACTGTGAGTAATTACAATATCTAGCTGATACCACAAACTGTGAAGTAATAACAATATCTAGCTAATACCACAAACTGTGAAGTAATCACAGTATCTGGCTGATACCACAAACTGTAAGCAATCACAGTATCTAGCTGATACCACAAACTGTGAAGTAATCACAATATCTAGCTGATACCACAAACTGTGAAGTAATCAGAAAGATTGAGACAGATTAAACCATTTCTATTATTTATATTACTATTTGAGAACACAAATATCTAGCTTAAATATCTATTAATCACAATATCTAGCTGATACCACAAACTGTGAAGTAATCACAGTATCTAGCTGATACCACAAACTGTGAAGTGATCACAATATCTAGCTGATACCACAAACTGTGAAGTAATCACAATATCTAGCTGATACCACAAACTGTGGAGTAATCACAGTATCTAGCTGATACCACAAACTGTGAAGTAATAACAATATCTAGCTAATACCACAAACTGTGAAGTAATCACAGTATCTGGCTGATACCACAAACTGTAAGCAATCACAGTATCTAGCTGATACCACAAACTGTGAAGTAATCAAAATATCTAGCTGATACCACAAACTGTGAAGTAATCAAAATATCTAGCTGATACCACAAACTGTGAAGTAATCACAGTATCTAGCTGATACCACAAACTGTGAAGTGATCACAATATCTAGCTGATACCACAAACTGTAAGCAATCACAGTATCTAGCTGATACCACAAACTGTGAAGTAATCACAATATCTAGCTGATACCACAAACTGTGAACTAATCACAGTATCTAGCTGATACCACAAACTGTGAAGTAATCACAGTATCTAGCTGATACCACAAACTGTGAAGTAATTACAATATCTAGCTGATACCACAAACTGTGAAGTAATAACAATATCTAGCTAATACCACAAACTGTGAAGTAATCACAGTATCTAGCTGATACCACAAACTGTGAAGTAATCACAGTATCTAGCTGATACCACAAACTGTGAAGTAATCACAGTATCTAGCTGATACCACAAACTGTGAAGTAATTACAATATCTAGCTGATACCACAAACTGTGAAGTAATAACAATATCTAGCTAATACCACAAACTGTGAAGTAATCACAGTATCTGGCTGATACCACAAACTGTAAGCAATCACAGTATCTAGCTGATACCACAAACTGTGAAGTAATCACAATATCTAGCTGATACCACAAACTGTGAAGTAATCAGAAAGATTGAGACAGATTAAACCATTTCTATTATTTATATTACTATTTGAGAACACAAATATCTAGCTTAAATATCTATTAATCACAATATCTAGCTGATACCACAAACTGTGAAGTAATCACAATATCTAGCTGATACCACAAACTGTGAAGTAATCAGAAAGATTGAGACAGATTAAACCATTTCTATTATTTATATCACTATTTGAGAACTTTTTTGAAGTGTAATTTCTTGAAGTAGGACCACAGTATTATCAAAATAACCTTCTTTAGATGTATTGCTGGGTTTATCTTAATTATGCCACCATTTGAAGACTTTCTGAATGAGTAATGACGTAAAGTGAAACATCAACAGAATACTACTGAACATTTTAGAAATTTGTATTATTATTCAACTGTTCTAGTGGAGCTGTAGAATAGACTTACCGTGCTGGTGAACGAGGACCAAAGAATGGTCTTCAAAAGTAAGAAGAAGTTTGTAACTGGGTTCTTTGTCCTTTCTCAGGAACGGCAAAACAATCATCTGGAAAACAAACACAAAGTTGAAATATGAATGGCTGTTTCCGGTTTCAACACAAGCACTCCATGTTTATATTGCTGGCAACTGTAAAATCACTGCTAAGTATTTAACGTCACACATTTCTGGGTTAGAGGTTTCAACTCAACGTTCCCTCCTATCACCTTCCTAACATTTTAATGTATCTAGCTGCTTGTAAAACAACAAGGGTAACAAATATGTTTACAATGGTTTGGCTTGTTATGAAATCCCTGCAAGCCTACACGAGGGCGACCTGCACTATTCGTCCTTAAATTTAACAGTGAAAGACTAGAGGGAAGGTATCTAGTCATCACCACCCACAACCAACTCTTGGGATACTCTTTTACCAATAAATAATGTGACTGACATTATATTTCTCCCATGGCTGAAAGGGCAAGCACATTTGGTAGGATAGGAATTTGAATCTGCAACCCTCAAACTGAGATTCAAGTGCTCTAACCACCTGGGCATGCTAGGCCTATGTTTACATAGAACTTGACTGAATTAGTTAACATTCCTACCACATTGCTGACTTACCTTCTTGACAGTCCCACGATGAGATGGAATATTTAAAGTTCCCTCCAGTTCCTGCAGTTCTGTCCAGGAACTGGTATCTAAACAGAGCACTTTGTAATTCTATAAAGGAAACAAAAAAAAAAACTGCTATCATTTTTTCACCACATCATACAATCCATGAACATAAACATATGTGACCTTATTTTGAAGTCAAAACTACTTTAACCTTGTCCAGCAGGGTATTTTTTATTATGGATGACAGAACATTTTAGTCCCTTACATTTAAAATTTTATGAATACTCTTACCCTTGTATGTTAAAGCCCACATCATGACGTTTAGAACGTTATTTTCAAAATGTTTTATTAAATAATATTTTTACTACTTACATCAATGAGATTGGCACCAAAACATCGTTTATAATTTAAATCTTAAAATTACACACGTTTCAATTTCTTAATTTAAAATAAGATGTACAGAAAAAAATGTTAAGCATTAGTTTTTATGTCATGTAACATGTCTAATTGTCTTACTGCTCGGTTTCTATTTTATTATGCCCACCATACACCATTTATGAGTACTCATTGAATTAGAAACTGAAATTTGATATAAAGACAAGCTACATATAAAATAAGAACCTCACAACTCTATAATTGGCTGAGATATATATTATAAACCTACTAGACTGGCTCCACCCTTCAAACTGATCATTTAAAAGTTCTTAACTAGTACCACCTACTATTAAGTAGCTCAAGTTTATAACAAACAGAAAAATAATTTTCTCCTCTATGTCACTCTGACAGTTGTGTACAAGTGTCTTGAAGATGAAAGAAAGAATTTTGCCAAAACTGTAGATGAACAGGAATGGGACATCTCCAACCCACACATACTTAGAGACTGTACTAAATTACAGGGATTTTGAGGATACTAATACAGTAATTCTTTTTTTCTTTTCAAAAGTTAATGTTTGAAGCCTACAAACCATAATTTTTTGTATCCTTCAATTTTGTTTGGATACAGAGCTACTGAATAGAAAACCAGACCCTCACTGCCACACCCTCTCTTTTAGGATTTGTTTAATAGTTCTGTCTTATGTTTACTTATATATTACTTATAACCACAGATGGGGTATGTACATGTTTTTTATATTCTTTATTTATTATTATAAAAATAACATTGTTCTTTCTGATGTCCAATTCACAGTTACAGAATAAAGTTAAATAGGTAACATCAACTTAATATTCTAAAGGTTACCAAATGTGTTTCTTTTATTTTAATAACAGTAATGGCCGTAAGTAACTACTAGTAATTTAACAATAACTGACTTAAAAACTCTTAGCTTTTCAAACAATGTTATACGCTCACCTCGACCTTTGGAAGAAGCACGAAAAGATAAAGGTGCCCATCAAACAATGCTGTAGAGAGATCAGCTGCCTGCAAAGAAACATCTGGACTTGTTACCTTGAACAGCCGATAGAGTTTTGTGTGTAAATTATCATTGTCCGTATAAAAGTTATACCAACCTAATACACTGGATAACATTGCAAAAGTAAAGAAAAATTTGCATGTGTAGATATATTATTTTAAGTCACAGTGACCTACAGTTTCTTTGGCTCAAGAATGTTTTTGATTTGATTTGTTTTGAATTTTGTGCAAAGCTACACAAGGACTATCTGTGCTAGGTGTCCCTAATTTAGCAGTGTAGGACTAAAGGGAAAGCAGCCAGTCATCATCACCCACTGCCATCTCTTGGGCTACTGGTTTACCAACAAATAGTGGGATTGACCGTTACATAATAATGCCCCACATGGATGAAAGGGCGAGCATGTTTGGTGTGACAGGGATAAGAACTTGCAACCCTTGAATTACAAGTCAAGCACCTTTACCACCTGGCCATGTTGGGCCTGAATGTGTTTTTAATGATATGTTATGAGTGAGGAAGGTAATACTTGCAGCCAGAGTGCAAATTAAATTTCATTGTATAGTCAGTATTTCAATGATATCAAATGATATACAAACAAACTGCTGTTCCTGTAGTTATTAAACTAAAGATATCATAACTGATTAAGAAATATTTGTAAACATTAACAACAACTTACTCCAGGAAACACCTTAACCATCTTCACAGTAGTCGACTGTAATTGAAGTAAAGCTAAGCCATTGTTTCCCAACTCAACAGCAAAGAGAGGATGTTCAGCAGTTTCCTGATTGGCGACTTGCTTTATTTTAAGTTCCGTTGTTATATCAGAACTTTTGAGTCCCAGCGACTAAAAGAAGAAGGAAAGAATGATTAACTTTAAAACTACTTATTTCAAACTTTAAAATGACTAAAATATAACTTTCATAGCCATAATAAACTACTGAAACTGAAGCAAGTTTATTCTTTGTCACTTTTACAGCAAATCTAGTCTGTTCTCTAGAATTTTCATGCAAAGCTACGAGGGCCGTCTGAGTAACTAACCCTAATTTTGAAACAAAATACTAAACATGAGGCAGCTAATCAGTGGCAACTACTTACACTGCTTGCCTCACGTAATAACTGGATTTAATTATCACTCTTACTATGCATCCATGGTCTCAAAGTGCAGAGTGCATTTACAGTCAAAGAACATTAACTACTAAGCCATGACTAGCCCTTTCCAGACTGTTACTAAACATGTTACAGATCCTAGATTCCTTCCCAGCAGACAACTATGTTTCTACACTCCTTATGCTAGCCAGACATCTTCAGAAAGAAAAAAAAACAATAACTTCTGAGCTCTAAGCTCAGTCACAGATAAAGCAATCCAAAAAAATGCACGTTGTTTTCTTTTCAGAAATCTACGACCAGCTCTCAAGCCAACAGGAAAATCCAATGTACACAAATATAATATGAAGATGTTTTATGAAGAAACCTGGGATGATTATAAAAAAATTATCATTAAAAAAAAGAAGATATTCTACAGAACTAAATTTAACCACAGGCACACTGATAATTAAACACTTTATTCAGGATACGATATAAATTTCAAAGCCGTAATATACTGCACAAACTGTTACTGCCATTAATTCTCACTCATGTTCAACAACAAGGATGGTGTTTGAATAACATATTGTTGGTATTAATGGCCACCACCCGATTTTTTAAACATCCTGTGTATCAAACTTTTCTTTAAGGTAACGTTTGCATCTTTGTAAACCTGATACACGTGTGCTAGATACAAAACAAGATAAAAGTAACACTTTATTTATTTTTGATTAATTACAGCCCAAGACAAAGTTTATTACCTGTTCCTATGTACACAAGAGTGGCTAATTTTTTTAGAATGAATTACAAAAGTAACAACTGTCTATCCATTCTCTGATAGATTGTGTAAGCAGAGTATTCATGATGAAACTTTGTAGAATAGAAGGCATCTGTCTGTTGTGGAGACACAAGTGTAGAGGACGACATTTTGAAAGTCTTCTGGATTTCATCTTCAGGTCGCCTGAAGAAGAATGATGAAAGACTTTCGAAACATTCTATAAAGTTTCATCAATTCTCTATCTATTAGAGAATGTTCTTTTTACAACCACAAGCAGAGAAAATGGGAACAGATACACACATAATTAGGGTTACGTGTACAACAAATGTAGAAAGGCAGCAGAAATGGGAACACAGACATACATGTAATTAGGGTTACGTGTACAACGAATGTAGAAAGGCAGAGGAAATGGAAACACAGATACACATGTAATTAGGATAACATATATGTGCAACAAATGTAGAAAGGCAGAGGAAATGGGAACACAGATACACATGTAATTAGGGTTACGTGTACAACGAATGTAGAAAGGCAGAGGAAATGAAAACACAGATACACATGTAATTAGGATAACATGTATGTACAACAAATGTAGAAAGGTAAAGGAAATGGGAACACATACACATGTAATTAGGGTTACGTGTACAACAAATGTAGAAAGGTAAAGGAAATGGGAACACATACACATGTAATTAGGGTTCACGTGTACAACAAATGTAGAAAGGTAAAGGAAATGGGAACACACACACACACGTAATTAGGGTTACGCGGTACAACAAATGTAGAAAGGTAGAGGAAATGGGAACACAGACAACGCAGTGTAATTAGGGTTACGTGTACAACAAATGTAGAAAGGCAAAGGAAATGGAAACACAGATACACATGTAATTAGGATAACATGTATGTACAACAAATGTAGAAAGGCACAGGAAATGGGAACACAGATACACGTGTAATTAGGGTTACGTGTACAACAAATGTAGAAAGGCAGAGGAAATGGGAACACAGACACACATGTAATTAGGGTTACGTGTACAACGAATGTAGAAAGGCACATGAAATGGGAACACAGATACATGTAATTAGGGTAACATGTACAACAAATGTATAAAGTAAATAATTACTCACAGTCAGCGGCTGAAAATAAACAACCTCCTTCTTCAACCAAAATCACATGTAACGGTTCTCGTGACAGATTCAACACATGCCAGATGCTTGTGACTCACAAATTCACAGCTTGAATGTATACACACATAAAAATATCTTAGTTAATTATAGCTTTACTAAACTGCTTTAATTTAAAATCTCATCTACTGGCAACTGTTTCTAAAATACTTATTTTTAATATTTTTATTTTTGTTTTATTGAAAGTTTACTTGACACAAAGTTCAGACAGGAAATTTGATAAGGTTTATTTTATTAACTGTAATAAATTCAACATTCCAAAACAAATTTGGGCACAAAACTATTTAATGCTTCAAAATAATACATTAGTTAAAAAACAGAACAGATGAATACATAACTCAGAATGATTAAACAGTAAATCAGTCACCGTGTTTCTTGAAATGCTGTATAGTTTCTAATATTTTATTTATATATATAACAAACACACAATACCTACACAAATAGTCCAGTCTTTCTTTAAATGAATACTTTGTAAAATGATAAAACCAACAATCAACAATAGAGGAATGATTAGCCTGTAACCCATCCTTAAATAAAATACCACTTTATACTCTAATAAATCCTCTGAGGATATGTATCATGCTGAGATACAAAATACAATCATAGTTTACTCTAAAATTATGATCTAACAATGGAGCTCATGAAAAAAAAAACATTCAGAGTTGTCTGACTGTAATACTTAATAAAAACAAAAGGTTAACACATTGAGAGTGGTCTAACTGTAACATTAAATAAAAAAAAAAACACTGTACAACTTGCCAGATCAAAGAATGATGTAAAGTTTAATATCAATGATCTACAAACACCTGGTGTTAAGAGTAGCAAGAACACAGATATCTCATCACACACTGACCTAATCCCCTCACAGAATAATAAAAGTAAAGAGAGAGGCCTAATTACAACCCTAGAAACCAGTGTAACATTTCCTTTTACACAATCAAAATGCACAATAATTGTCTCAAACTTACATATATATAGCAGTAGAAACCTTTTCTCCAAATATAATCAACAACCTCCTGCTAAATAAGACTAGAGGCTACAATCAAACATAACAGACTTTATAAGACCAAACGAGCATATTTTCTTCAAAATATAAACATTAGTTTTTGAACAAATGAATCATTTTTAGCTGTACACATTCCGTGAGACAGAAAAACAAAACTCAGAATCTACAAATTAAAGTTTAAACAGCTACATGGTGCACAATCTCATTCAAATACCTATTTGGAATATATTCTTTCTATTTTAGTAAGTAGGAAATTAATGGCAGACACAGTTACCTCGTCAATTCAGTGAGCCAGGGGGCTGGTGCTTTGGGAGACTTCTTCAACGTGCCTTCCCGCATGTTGTACACAGATGCTTGAATGCCACCTCCTGGTTGCATATCCACAAGAAGTACTTGCTTGTTGGCAGCTGCTACATGAATTTTCATGATGGATGAACTACAACATGAAAAAAAGCTTAAGAACATAAGGAAACAAGAAAGTGAAGTAAAATCACCATTCATAGTAAAATAAGAACAAGTAAGTACAGAATGTGGAATATCAGTGATCATTAACAGCATCAAGGGTATCTCTCAACATGGGTATATCAGGTTGCTTCTGAGTGAGAGAGTTGAAGATATCTTGTGCATGCTATGGATATCAGGATACCACAATCTATCTCAAAATATAAATGGCTTCAAAGAAAATTTACATTTTCTAATGCACAGCAGTAAAGTCAAACTCATTTTTAAGAGCTCAGATCATTTAGTCCTACCTGCCTATAGGATTATTTGGTAAGAAAGTTTCTCAGATCATTTAGTCCTACCTGTCTATAGGATTATTTGGTAAGAAAGTTTCTCACATCATTTAGTCCTACCTGCCTATAGGATTATTTGGTAAGAAAGTTTCTCAGATCATTTAGTCCTACCTGCCTACAGGATTACTCGGTAAGAAAGTTTCTCAGATCATTTAGTCCTACCTGCCTATAGGATTATTTGGTAAGAAAGTTTCTCAGATCATTTAGTCCTACCTGTCTATAGGATTATTTGGTAAGAAAGTTTCTCAGATCATTTAGTCCTACCTGTCTATAGGATTATTTGGTAAGAAAGTTTCCCACTTCATAACACCACTTGTAAGATCCCAGCACCTAATGAACTTGCCTCGTCCTTGAACTGTGATGACATCTGAAAAAAAAGTTAAAGTGTGCTCCTATACCAGGATGTAGTAACTACAATCAATAAACACAGTCCTACATAAGGATGTAGTAACTACAATCAACAAACACAGTCCTACATAAGGATGTAGTAACTGCAATCAACAAACACAGTCCTACATAAGGATGTAGTAACTACAATCAACAAACACAGTCCTACATAAGGATGTAGTAACTACAATCAACAAACACTGTCCTACATAAGGATGTAGTAACTACAATCAACAAACACTGTCCTACATAAGGATGTAGTAACTACAATCAAACACAGTCCTACATTACAAGGATGAATTACCTACAATCAACAAGCATGGTCCTACATTACAAGGATGTATTACCTACAATCAACAAACACAGTCCTACATTACAAGAATGTATTACCTACAAACACAGCCCTACATTACAAGGATGAATTACCTACAATCAATAAACACAGTCCTACATTACAAGGATGTATTACCTACAATCAACAAACACAGTCCTACATTACAAGGATGTATTACCTACAAACACAGTCCTACATTACAAGGATGAATTACCTACAAACACAGTCCTACATTACAAGGATGAATTACCTACAAACACAGTCCTACATTACAAGGATGTATTACCTACAAACACAGTCCTACATTACAAGGATGAATTACCTACAATCAACAAGCATGGTCCTACATTACAAGGATGTATTACCTACAATCAACAAGCACAGTCCTACCTACATTACAAGAATGTATTACCTACAAACACAGCCCTACATTACAAGGATGAATTACCTACAATCAACAAACACAGTCCTAGATTACAAGGATGTATTACCTACAATCGACAAACACAGTCCTACATTACAAGGATGTATTACCTACAATCAACAAACACAGTCCTACATTACAAGGATGTATTACCTACAAACACAGTCCTACATTACAAGGATGAATTACCTACAATCAACAAACACAGTCCTACATTACAAGGATGAATTACCTACAATCAACAAACACAGTCCTACATTACAAGGATGTATTACCTACAAACGCAGTCCTACATTACAAGGATGTATTACCTACAATCAACAAACACAGTCCTACATTACAAGGATGTATTACCTACAATCAACAAGCATGGTCCTACATTACAAGGATGTATTACCTACAAACACAGTCCTACATTACAAGGATGAATTACCTACAATCAACAAGCATGGTCCTACATTACAAGGATGTATTACCTACAATCAACAAACACAGTCCTACATTACAAGGATGTATTACCTACAAACACAGTCCTACATTACAAGGATGTATTACCTACAAACACAGTCCTACATTACAAGGATGTATTACCTACAAACACAGTCCTACATTACAAGGATGTATAAACTATAAATATCTAACACTCCTACACAAGAATGTAGGAACTACAAACACCACCACATGAGGAAGCACTACCAACAATCCTACATGAAGATACATTATCTATAAAGAAGAGTTAACTGTTAATACAATATTACAATATCGTTAATACAATTAAACAACTTTTTGTTTAAAAGTTATAATTAATGATGCAGTACTAAGATAACTGTTTTTATTTAATATATTCTACATACAAGAATATTGTGCATCACTGACACAACACAATCATAAAAGAATCAAAAACTTACTACACAACTGGATTAATAAATGTTAAAAGAAATGAAACACAATACCTTGGAAGTGTCCTTGTAAACTCTGAACCTTTTCATGTGGCCCTTTCTCTAATAACTGTCTCCATGCTGCAACACAGTTGACATATGGTGTCAAAACTTCTTTGTACATACGTGTGTATCTTATTATTCATTACAGGAATAATACACAAATATTTCTGACTTTGAAATGCTTTCAAGGAAACTGAACAGTGTGAAGGAAATGATCTTCAATGTTGTTGTTTTTAAAGTGTACACTACACAGGAATCATAAAATGTAACTAATACAGAGAACTGCTTGTATCAAATTGCCAAGAAATGATAACCATCAATTAGTAATATAATTCTAATGTGTAAAACTGAATGAAATCAACATCAATTTGCTTTTAATTTTCAAATATCTGTTATCAGAGAACAGAGAAATAACTGTGATTTTCTTATTTGGGAATAAACATTTCTACCTCTTAAGAGACGCAGCTATTATACTGACGGCAGTCCACGTTCATCTACAGTAACAACATATTACTAATACAGCTAGCCAATAGTGTTATCCAGAATGAGATAACCCTGATTTCATTGGCCATTCTGTAATAATAAAAGGTTAAACTAGAGGTCAATATAGATTCATTTTGCAGAACATCTTTCGTTAAGTGGCCAATCCTCACATATTTCATAGCTATACTAGTTTAGTTGCAATCTAAACACTTCAAAGAAGATAACAAATGAAAATCCATGCTGAACTTTTCATATAAATTCTTAACTTGATTTTCAAAAAATAAAAACAACAGGAATAACCGATCTTATAAAAACACCAGTTGTTCTCTGTCATTCTAATACTAAATGAAATAATCCATTCAGGTAAAAGCTTAAAAAACATTTCTATAAAACAAAATGTAAAATGAAAGCAGCAACCTTTCATTAATTTTGCTTACAAAACTTCTGTATCTTTATAAATAAAGATAATGTAAATGAACGATCAAATGGAAACTTGAGCTATAATTCAACAATAATTTTAACAAAAATTGCTTTGTCTTAATATAGTACAGAATAATTTTGAAATAATTTACAAGGATTACATATACTGAGATTTTTCTAGTCTTGTTTTAAACTGGTAGCAATAAGAAGCATGTGTGTGTGTGTGTGTGTGCATAATTAGAGTAAAGATGAATAATGCTGATTTTTATGCAAGTCAAACAACCGTATTGGTCAAAACAAAAACTTGTGTTTTTTTATTTACATCAAATATACTTCCACGTAAAAATCTCACGACAAAAAAAAGCTTAAAAAATAACAGAATAAACAAAAACTAATTTTAGGTAAATATCTTATACTTAAAGCCATAGTTAAACAGATATTTAAGAAAATCCACAGAAGAGCCCGAATATAAATTTATGTTGCACAAAAAAGAATATATAAATTATCATTTTATATTTTGTAATGAAGCTCTCTTTACCTTTGTCAGTAAATGTTGATGTTACTATGTAATTCAGCCTATGTAATTAACATCCAAACCTTATATAAATGCTTTACTGAATCCCCAAAATAATGACTTATCACAACTTTAGCAACAATAATATACTTGTGTTACTTCAAACAATTAGTAATAATAAGACTTATCGTTCATTGGGCATGACGCAACCTAAATATTTTCCCAAAATACATTTAGTTAAACCATAGCATCTATGTTAACAGTCTTGAACATTTCATCACAGTGCCTGCTGATACCATACTAACATACTAATGAGTTGAGACAAATATCAAAGATCAATATAAGAAATCTATTTAATTCTTGAATCTTATTGTGAGAGATGTAACTGACAGTATATTGTTCTGATATTCCTCCTGTTGTAATCTATAATCCAAATTAAAAAAATAATTTCCTAATTTTAAATTATCATAAAATCAATAATCAATGTACTTTCAACGAGTTAAATAAACCTAGTCAGCAGTACTCAAGTAATTTAAAGAGCTAACTGCATAATTTATATGCAAAAACAGCTCGTTTGGGCTGAGAAAACACTTTACATAGAAGAGCGAACAACGTTTCGACCTTCGGTCATCTTCAGGAACCTGAAGATCTTTTTGCATATAAATTTCTCAACAAGTGGGTTTCTCGTCATCACTGAGCTAACTGCATAGTTAGCTTGCCATCATCTGTGGCAAGTGCTGATAAGTTTTAGTGCAGTATTGTTGTGTTTTCAGTTTAAGCAATTGCATTAATAACCTTTACATTTTTTATTTACACTGCACATGTTGTGAGCAGATACTAAACATGCACATGAATGTCCATAGCAGTGAATGTGTCAAACAAATTTGGTGCCAGATTAATTCAAGGGTTGCAACTCCAGGGTCACACCAACCTTGAAATAAAAAAACAAGAAAGAAACAAGGAATACCATTAAAGGTCCATCAGCCACTGGACCTCAACTGAACTTATTTCTTCCCTGGTCAAGTATAAAAAGCAAAAATGTGCATTTCTTACTGCTCTTCTTCAATAGTAACATACAAATAAATTACCAACAGATCCATTACGTAGGTTCAACAAGGCCAAAACATTTTTCTCTGTGGCCACAACTATCTTTCCAGATTCATCATAGTGCACGTGGTTCACTTCTCCAACTAGTTCCAACTTCCTCCATGGAAAAAATAAATTACAAACATGTAAGAAAAAAAATTACAACTAATAAATCACTTGATATTTCAAAATACATCTAAATATTAAACAAAAACTGAACAAAAATTATAACATACTTGTACCTACCTAACAAACCATTTTCTGAATCTTTGTGTGTGTATATATAATATTTGTAAATTCCTGATACCTGATTAATTCCATAAAATATTTTTGTTTTCATTTCTAATGGCAAATTACTAATTCAATGTTTCTAATTCCAATTACAGTTTTCCCAACTATATTTTTACCCAGTTTCATTTTTAATATTAAAAAAAACTAAAATTACCTTAATGAAAAGAAGAGATATCAAGCTAAGTTTCAGAACTACCACAAGAGTTCAGTGTCATAAAGACTTTTAACAATGTTATAACACTACAGGTACTGTTTCTGTTACTTCTAAGTGCTTATTTTATTCTCTCTTTGAACTGCTTGAAAAGTTTCCACATACCACACAAAAGCTTTTCTTCTGTTAAAGGTATTTCTTACAATGGATAAATTCAAGCACCCAGGTTTGAGTTTTATAAACACCACTAAACTTAAAATCCATACACATTATAACAATCCAGCATAGAGTAAAAGTTGAAGATTACTGCTCATGTAATTCAGCATGTTACATCATGTAAATACAAAAATTTTTGGGAGATTAATAGTTGACCACCAATGGTACAACTTACTATAACATGGCTCCATTTCCAAGGGACCATCTGGTTCACATACTTCTTTATTAAGACATAGTATATAATGTACTGATATATCAATATCCAATATTGTAATATCAGTTGAATAACTTTGGGAAAGAAAGAAAAAATGTTAACCAGAATTCTCAATCCTAAATGCTAAGAACAAACACTATGTGTGGCTTGACACCGTCTAATTCAAGTAAAGATAAATACAATGGAAGACAAAATTTGGATAATAAATCTGTTTTTAAATACAAAAAATTAAATCAACTTGACTACTTTAATAATAATTTAATAAGTTGTGGCTGTAATATTGGGAGTCAAAAATTTCCCCAAGATATATTTATTCAAAATTACTAACAAAATATAGCTAACACATATGCCAATAAATTTTTTCTCTGTTAATTAATAAAAATTTGATGCACACTTTCTTATTAATAACTCTTGGGAAACTTGCAACTGCTTTATTTTTTGAATAAAACCTGCTGGTGTTAAAGAAATGAGTGAAACCGCTATACCTTTAGTGTAACATCAAGATGTTAAAAAATTTGAAACACCCGATATAATGATCCTTCGAGTATATAAAGTAATGTGATTAACTGTTATTGTTATTTCTGAAAGTCAGCGTTGAGATAGGTGATATTTTATTTAATAAATGTCTATTACTTTTAGTTTTAGACCACATGGACCTTGTAGTTAAGCCTACATCACGTATAACCCTTTAATTTAGGCTTCTGTAGTTGATGCAACACGAGAAGCGTGTAGCCAGCCAAAACCAATGCTAACTATCCATGTACAACTTTAAGTTAATTAGTCTACAATGCTTTAAAAATAAACTTTCAAGTTACCAATCAAATTTTCCAATTTGATCTTCGTAAAGGGATAAAGAATCATGGAACATGCAAAACAAAACAATTAACAACGAAATCATTGTCTTTGAATTCACAAGTTGTCACAATTCACCATGCTGAAGTTATCACCTATATTTACGAAACCAAAATGCCGAATTGAGTGTCTTATTCATTAACATTAATAGCTAAAGTCGTAATAAAATTTAATTCCTTTAAATGAATAAAAATAACAGTAATAATAAAACTGAAGTATTACTAACAAATCTGCTCTTTGTGGAAGAATCCAAAGCTATTGTCGATCACGTATACATTGTGTAACTAAACAAAAGCTGTGATTAACAAATACTATAAATAATTTTAAACACACCTAATTATTTCACCATCTTTTAAAACAAAGATGCGCAGTGGAATATTTGTTGTTGCTCAGTGCAAGAAATGAACGCTGAATTTTAGCGTTATATGTCCTCAAGCTTATCGCTGAACCATAGCTTTAAAGTACTGTCAGTATTTTTCTAGAGTTACGGATTGTTTCATTGTCATTCATTGGTCATGGGTAAATTTGAGAATTGTTTGTTTGTTTTTGAATTTCGCGCAAAGCTATTCGAGAGCTCTCTGCGCTAGCCGTCCCTAATTTAGCAGTATAAGATTAGATGGAAGGCAGCTAGTCATCACCACCCACTGCCAACTCTTGGGCTACTCTTTTAACAACGAATAGTGGGACTGACCGTAACATTATAACGCCCCCACGGCTGAAGGGACGAGCATTTTTGGTGTGACAGAGATTCGAACCCGCGACCCTCAGATTACGAGTCGAACGCCTTAACCCACGTGGCCATGCCGAGTTAAGTTTGAGGATGTATAATATTAAACGCTGGAGTTATATCGTTTTATTCTTACATGAATAGAACCTACACTACTCTGAGTAATTGTTCTGAAAAACTTACTCTTAGTTGGAAGTTTATCATTTAGGTTAGACCATTTTTCTTGTCTTTTGTAAGTTTGTTTTGTTGAATTTCGCGTAAAGTTATTAGAGAGCTATCTGCGCTAGTTCTGTAATTCTAGTGATAGACTATATGGAAAGCAGTTAGTTAACACCACTCAGCACCAACTCTTGGGCTACTATTTACCAACGAATAATGGGATTGACTATAAATTATAACACCTCCATGAGCGAAAGAGCGAATATGTAGTGATGTACTTTTATGAGAGAAATAAATTAGTAGACTATTTTCTCGACTGTCAACAGATAGTAATAAGCAGTGAGTATGAATAAACCTGTAGTTTAAAAGTTGCCTCATAATCAGTTTGGGAAAACATTTTACAATCATGTACCTTAAAATATGTACATTTTATGAAGAGCTAATTGCAACGAAAACTAATTTACACAATCATTGCTGTTAATTGGCATTATGTTGGAAAATAACGTATATTTTGATATATAACACATTCAAATGATTGTTGAATTATTTTCATTCTTTCAATTTAACCTTATTTTATTATGTAACTACACCTGTACCAGCAGAAGATTTACATTACCTGTTGTTGTTTTTTTAAGTGACCGGCTTGGTACTACTAGAAATTTTTACAACCACATTAGCCAGTTTTTCAGGCTAATGTGAAAATATGTTTTACAATTTCTTCTTAAAGAATATTGTTTTGTAGATGGCAGTGCAGTGTACCTGAAGGTAGCAAAGGTGTATCGCAAAATTAAGTAATATCAAAATAGTTATTACGTGTTTTGTATTTTTATATCTTTGAAATAAAATTAAAAGAAGTCTCAAACTGAAAGTTAAAGTATAGAACGTTAAATAATGTCTGTGTACATTACCATCAACTTTTAAAATATTAATTAAAAATGTGCTTCTTAAAAGTTGATGACATTTGATTGACGGTATTATTTTTAAAATTATACTGCAGACATTAATTGATAAGTTTGTGACTTATCACTTAACCAACTTAATATTACATTGATGATGGTGTTGGTAATACTACTAGTAAAAGTTGGAATGTTTATATGAGCAACATATTAACACTTCTGAACATTTTGTTATGTATTTCAACAGTGCAAGTGACATACGAGTAAACTAACAGTAACAATGATTTTCTGATAGTGTTAGATCCATTATTTATCGGTCTGTTATTTTTGGCTGCGTTTCAAGTAGAACTGAAGAATTCAAAGTGTTCACTTTTCGTGTACGATGACACAGTTAGAATACAACAGTTTAATTCCTTCCAGGTTTTTAATCGTATCATCCCATCTTCTAGTATTACTCACTGTGTTTTGGTCAAGAGTAAGTGACTACTTTTAATTAGCCTAGTGAAAACAAAACTTAAATAACCTTATCTTAATTAGAACAGGTTGTGTACAGTTAATTTTACATTGCTTTTAGCTGAAAGTAGAATTTGTTAAAGTAATATTCATAGGATAAAAGAAGTACAAATTAATTTTTTGTTTTTCAAAATTTTGTACTGCATACTTAAGTAATTTACACATTTCAATAAAGGTTTAGAAAAAAACGACCATAAATGTAGAAAATAATTTTTTTATTTTAATGTGTTGATATAAAAATCTTTTATATAAATCCCAATGGAACTGCAAAAACAAAACATTGGTTTAAAAAAATTATATATATATATGTGTAGAATATAAAAGAAATTTTTTCTCGACTTTTTATCAAGAACCCCTAATGAAGGCCTGCTTATTCCTTAAAGGGTTATCATAGTGTTATACAGATCATTATGGAATAAGCAAATAATAATTTACAGCTTACACAGTTGACAGAGGTAGTTACCCACACTGTACCATAAATGTGGTTGCAGAAACTCACATAAATGCCATCAGATGAAATTCTTTCCAATTTCTAGTTTCACATTTTATTTTTATTTTTTTACCAACTCCATATTTTTATGCTGCTTAATTTTAAAGTGCTGTGGTAAATAGGTCATTTGTTGTCTCTAAACATTGTTATAATAATTCTAATAAGAGATTTATGTTTGTTTTGCATTTCATGTTTGCTTGGATGTTTTTAGTTCTCAAAACTATAAATAAGAGAATGAAAATGTAATTTTTCTAAATTGTTTGCTTCATGTCAAATCGATACTTTTAAACTGTTCACATTTGGCCATACTCAGATAACTTCTGACATGAATGACAAAAGTTAAGGTTAGATACTAAATTTCACACAAACCTCTAAGTTTTTATCAAACATCATTGAAAAGAATAAACAAATAAGAAGGAGAGGTTACATTGAACCATTGTATGGCTCAAAGCAGAGGAAATATGCAACTGTTTTTAATGCAAGCCTAGCCTCATTTTTTAAAATCTGAAACCAACATTTTCATTGTACTGTTCTCAGAGTATAACAAAATTAGTTTAATAATTAACTAACTATAAACAATTCCAGACTTGGATGTATGAAGGTACACACACTCAACAGTGGCTCTTTATTCAAAATACTGACTTTGCTGTTGACCTATGAAACTTGTATATGTGCATAAGAAAAGCTGGTTCTCTGATACAATTTCATCTTTTTTATAGGAAGAAAATATTAAAGCATGCCTTGAATTGTCTTATTCTGATGAAAATTACAAGAGAAAAGATACACAGTAAGCATCTTTTCTTTATGCTAGTTTGTAACACACAAACAGATCTAATAAGCATCTTTTCTTTATGCTAGTTTGTAACACATAAACAGATCTAATAAGTATCTTTTCTTTATGCTAGTTTGTAACACACAAACAGATCTAATAAGCATCTTTTCTTTATGCTAGTTTGTAACACACAAACAGATCTAATAAGCATCTTTTCTTAATGCTAGTTTGTAATACATAAACAGATCTAATAAGCATCTTTTCTTTATGCTAGTTTGTAACACATAAAAAGATCTAATAAGCATCTTTTCTTTATGCTAATTTGTAACACATAAACAGATCTTGAAATTAGTGTAGTAATTTAAATGATTTTCAAACTGTGTGTGTAGATTCAAGTTTTGGAACATGCTGTACTTTATTTCCATGGGTACTTGCTGTTCGACATTCTGTTTCATACCACAGACTATATTTGTACAATCATACGTTAAAATACGAGAACCTTTACTACTTGTCCAGGTGTGAAGATGAAGTATTCCAGATACATTAGCGACAGTTAATGTTTTATTGTAAAAATAAAGTAAGGCATATCAATTTTATCCACCAATAAAATGAGCTTTGGACTTCATTATTAGGTCTAAACATTCCTGTCAAATTTACAACAGGACAAAAAATGTGCAATCCTCCAAGAGAACTCTTACCTTGAAAACTAGCTTTAGAAATGTTCAACGACAACAGATAAAGGAAGAAATACAATCCAGATTTAACTGTACGGTTTTATGTATGTTAAAGAATTTAAGGTGCTAAATATAAGAGAGTTTTTAAACTATTTACATTTATAAATATAAGGTATAGCCATTAATCTGATTACCAGTGAGAATAATTTTGACAGACACAAGCAGAGAGCCAAGAACAGTGATTCTCAAACAGTGGTATGTGAAAATGTATCTTCAGGTTGACCTGAAGATGACCTAGAAAGTTGAAACATTCTGTGGTTTATTAGTAAACAATCCCCATCTAAACTTTCTACATACATATATATACTTAACTTTTTTCACTTATAGACTAATCAGTATTTTTTTTTTTACCCATAAAATAAATAAAAATGGTACCATGTATTCTTCAGTCATGTTAGAAAAACAGTTACATTCTTTCCATTAATAGGTGATTAAAATATATACATTTCTGTTACTGGGATTTTATCTTTTAAAAAAAATTAGGCCTGGGTTTTAAATTCTAAAATATTAAAAGTAGTATGTGAGCTGAAATGTTTGAGAACCTCTGGTCTGGAACATACAGCTTACTTGTAAGCTGGACATAAGTCTATAGATTTGCAGGTTTTGAATCATTCTAATGCCCAAGTTAATAACAAGTTAAAGGTTGTTGTTTTTAATATAAGAATTAGAAAGTTACCAGTTTATGTACTTGTTCAATGTGAGAGTCTCTAAAACATGAGTGAAGGGTCTGATATGAATGCTAACCCCCATATTTGACTCCCTGGGAGGCTCTAAGGGTATCAACTTTTGTTAAATAATAGCACAGATATAAAATATTAAATCATAATTAAAAATCTCTGTGTTTATACCACATAGAACTTTCCTGAATAGATTTATGACTTATTGAAGGAAGAATCGTGGTAGTCTTTAAGAAATATTTTTGTGTTAGGTTATTGCCTTAGACCCACCCCTCACACTACCAAATGGAAATTCAATTATTTTGATTTTTATGCTAGATTATAGCTAACACTAGTTTTTGTTCTGATGAAGGTTTTTAGTTGGAGTTTCCTTATCTCTGTTCTTTCTTCTCACCGAAATAATTGGATTTTTTGGGGGTATGTCAATATTTTGTCCAAGTCAAGATATATTCTGTATCCTTTACTTTTGTGTATAATTGTTGATTCATTATAAACTAACATTAGTATTCTGTTGATATATGAAGGTTGGTTTTTTTAATGATTATTTTAAACCTTGCAGAATACCAGTGTCCAAAATGCAATATTAAGTACTACTATTAGTTATGTACTTTATTTCTTTTGCTTCCAGTCAAACAACAAGAGGACAATCTTGTCTTTATTTTTAGAGTTAACAGCACCTCTAAAACAGTTTTTAGTTACTTATTTAAACATCATTTGCAATATTTAAACATTTTATTATCATGTAACCTACTAAAAATGTGTAGTTATTTAGTTGAAAAATATTGTAGAATAATTTTATGGATTCACTGACACATAATTTTTCACCAAATGAGTTATATCTATCCATGTTTTTATTCATCATATAATATGTTCCAAAAGAGAACCTTAAATTTAGGTTATAATTGTTGGAACTTACTTCATTCTGGTTATAATATGTTCCAAAAGAGAATCTTAAATTTAGGTTATAATTGTTGGAACTTACTTCATTCTGGTTATAATATGTTCCAAAAGAGAATCTTAAATTTAGGTTATAATTGTTGGAACTTACTTCATTCTGGTTATACTTGCTCCCAGAAGTGTTATGTAATGGTGTTTTGTATTTTATTAGTTTGAAAATGTTATTTAGAATAGTGATGAGACAGTACCTACGAAGACTGCACCCTATGGTGTAAATTTTACAGATTGGGTGCTATAGTAGCACCCTTTGTCTTTAACCAGTAAACTTAAAAAAACATTATTCAAATATATGTTGTCAGGGAGAATAACTCACTGCCCTAGAAGTGTTGGTACTATGTACACAACGGTATACTGTTGGTATTCTGTCATTGGTAAGGTAAGGCTGCATTAACCTCATTACAGTAATACTTAAATTGACAAGTAAAATAAAAATGTTGAACATGTGGGTGGTTGTTGTATGTCCTGGCATAGTTTTATAATTAAGAATGATTTGTGTTACCTAAGACTAGGATATTAGGTCTTATCACTTGAAATCTAAGATCTTCTGCCATGTTTAACTGCAGTATAAATAAAATTTTACCATTTCTTAACATCTTACAGCTATAATAACACACTCACTAGGAACCATTGCCATGTCATATTTTATTGCACATTCGTGGGATTGTGACTTGTTTTGGTGGATATTTTGTTTTTCCAGTGTCATGCCAGGAATTACAGAAATTATTATTATTGTAAAGGTGCTTGGGATGAATAAATCTATATAAACAAATAATTCTGTAATTAATTCAAGCTTCAAAACAATCAGCAAGTTTGTAGGGCTCTTTCTTTGTACTCCAGAATTTTAATGTTAAGTCTTTCAGTTGTACACCATTATTAAGAGACCATATAATGAAGTGAAAACTGGATCTATGGTTTTGTTTTCTTCTGTAGTTAAACCATTAACTTGCCCGATGTCCATTTGTTTCCCTCGTCACATGTCACACACAGTAATAGTTGACATTTGTTGCTTGCGGTTACGAGATTTCGAGCCTACCTTTCTAATTGTACGCCTTTTATTCTGCTGTGAATCCTTGTCCTCAAACTTCAGCACTAATGTTTGTTACAAAAAACATTCTGGAAATGAAAAGGAAGCACCACCTTGTGGTGCAGTGGTAAACATCTCCATGAATTGTGAAGTGTCATAACTTCAGAAAGCAACGTTCCATCAAGTTTGATGATTTTAGGTAGTGATAAGATAAAATTGCAATTTGATACAAGAAGGAAAAAGGCTTAACAGGTAGTTACCAGTGAACAAGAAAGACCAATTATTTTCACATAATCAGAAATAATTTTACTTTAAGTTTCTATCAGATCATTTTCTGTTTCATATATCTACATAAAATAAACACATCACAACTTTGAAACAATGATTGTACATAATGTCTTCTGATATTTACAGAAAGTATTAATGTTTTCACATATTGTGTGATTAGAGTATTTTAAGCTGCATACAAATGTACATAATTTTGGAACAAAATAAGAACATATATTATTCCTAAAACTACATTATTCTTTGTGAAATATTGTAAACAGAACATCATAATATTAATGCACAGGAATGTAAACTTAGGACGAGAATACTGAATAAATAAATAAGTTACAAAACACAAGATAAAAATCTGTACAATTTCTAAATGAAAGTTTCCATATTACACTGTTTGTAATCTTATCAACAGTACATGCAATATGATGAAAACAGCATTTCTTTCTAGAGTCCTTCTAGTCTTACTAGAAGAGAATGTAGAACAGTTGAATTCTGTTCCTTCGTAAGCCACTCAAGTTCACTGTTGCTAAAATGAAGATCAATTGGTTCTACAGCTCCAAGTCGCTGGGGCCCGGATGTATATGATCCAGGTCTAATGTACACTTGAAAGGCTACTCTAGCCTGAAGAATCTTCAGAGTCTTGGAATCATTGAATCTATCATAAATATTTTATTAAACAGTTAGGTAAGACACAACTATGATTTCTAACTTTAAGAACTAGATAAGTATATATACATACTCACATTACTGTTCAGAGTGACATGTGATGAATGTTTATTTACAAATCAAGGCAGTAAGTTAGTTTTGAAAATTGTGTACCCGAATAAGAAGGTATTTGCAAACCTTGTGGCTACTTGAAGAGGACAGCTTAGGTTAATATCTATTTAATACTTTTTACATCAATTTAGACTACTAGTAGTTTCTTTCAAACAGATACAAACGTAATTACTTGCCACACATTTTATTTGGAGCAATTCATTAGAATCAGTTTCATCTGTGAACATTAAAAACACAGTTACGATGTCAATTAGAAGTCAAATTTTTGGAGTTTCTATTTAAATGTGAATTGTGCCATAATAAACGTAACATTTTCTTTCACAGAACCATAGTCTCAGGCTAAAGCTGTTATTTCTTTGATATGCCAATGAAACTATTGTAAGAAACAACAACAGTTTTAAATTATTGGTTTTCTGAGAGGTAAAAAGCCAACCACTTTCCTTCTTATGAACCAATAACCAATTCATTTACAGTCATGTGGATGTCACCCCAAAAAAGTTGTCTTTTACTACAGTTTACTAGCTGGAGTAGCCATCTGTCAGACAAGTGAAATAAAAACTCGTTTGTAACAAAGGGTAAATATTGTGCTACTGTTTTTTGTTTCGTAACATAATAAACATTAAAAGGAGCAATGAAAAAAGAAAGACAGTGTTTTCAAACATTCTATCAATGTGAAATCAGATGTGTCTTTTATGTTATGCCAGAGAATGATCACAGATTGTAGATTACTAAATACGAAAACTAAAATAATGAAGCAAATTTCACATACTCGTGTCGTGGAGAGAATGTCGTACATCCTGCATACCTCACCGTGGGAGAGAGTATGATCTGTTGGGAATGGTTATCTGCTTTCCCTGATTTACCACCTGATCCAAGACTTATTCCGTCTGTAAATGTAGAGAAACATCTTTGAGATAAAAATTTAGTGGTTACCACATAACCCCCAAAACAAAACCACTGACCATCATACAGTCTTAAAAACAAAACCACTTAACACTATATAACCTCAAAAACAAAGCTACTTGATATCATATAACCTCAAAGAAATATTAAAGAAAATATAACATCAAAATCAAAGCTATTTAAGATCATTTCTCAAAACACAGATCATCATATAACCTTAAAACCACAGACCATTGTATAATCCTAACAAAACTATCTGCTGCAAGACATTTAATTTTACTACTTACTTGTTATTTGCTTTTCTGAACATAAAAAAATCAGAGTTTTTGTACACAGAAACACAGCACTTAATGTTGGCTACAAACTCTAATGAACAAACCTGGAGGAAGGAGTTCCCCTCTATCCAGAATTCTTCTAACTACTCCCAGTCGAGTTCCATGAAAAGCTATGTGCCAATCTTGAATATTGTATGGATCCACTTTATTAGGCAACCTGGGAAAAACAATATCTATGAAATGATAGTTTAGTAAGTTATGATGTAGACATTCAATGCTGCACACAAAAATGGTGAAGATTACTTAAAAAAAATAAAAATAAAATTATTTGATGCATCACTAGGTAATTAATACAGAAATATGAAAAGCTTATGAAGTCATTTCTACTAATCTAGTAATTACAAATATATAATACAGTGGATACAATCTATATAATGTTTAAGTGAAAAGTATTTAACCCACGGAAGAAAGTCAACAATGAAAAACAAAAGTTTTTTCCGTCTACAAATACTCGGATAGTAATTAAAGTACCGTCTACTGATCTTGGTGTTTCTATTATCTTATATCATAGTTCTCATTACACTTTTGTAAAAGGAAAAATATACTTTAACGAGGAAATTCTTAGAGCACTTCCACTACTAGTAATAAGATACATTAAAGTTTAGTATGGTAAAGTGAAAAACTGCACTAAAAATATAATCTTGATTTGTGTGTATGAAAGGACTTACATTATCAGTTACACATTCCTTGTGGATTAATGTGTATGAAAGGACTTACATTATCAGTTACACATTCCTTGTGGATTAATGTGTATGAAAGGACTTACATTATCAGTTACACATTCCTTGTGGATTAATGTGTATGAAAGGACTTACATTATCAGTTACACATTCCTCGTGGATTAATGTGTATGAAAGGACTTACATTATCAGTTACACATTCCTCGTGGATTAATGTGTATGAAAGGACTTACATTATCAGTTACAAAATCCTTGTGGATTAATGTGTGTGAAAGGACTTACATTATCAGTTACACATTCCTCATAGATTAATGTGTATGAAAGGACTTACATTATCAGTTACACTTTCTTCGTGGATTAATGTGTATGAAAGGACTTACATTATCAGTTACACTTTCTTCGTGGATTAATGTGTATGAAAGGACCTACATTATCAGTTACACTTTCCTTGTGGATTAATGTGTATGAATGGACCTACATTATCAGTTACACTTTCCTAGTGGATTAATGTGTATGAAAGGACTTACATTATCAGTTACACTTTCCTAGTGGATTAATGTGTATGAAAGGACTTACATTATCAGTTACACTTTCCTAGTGGATTAATGTGTGTGAAAGGACTTACATTATCAGTTACACATTCCTTGTGGATTAATGTGTATGAAAGGACTTACATTATCAGTTACACTTTCTTGTGGATTAATGTGTATGAAAGGACTTACATTATCAGTTACACTTTCCTAGTGGATTAATGTGTATGAAAGGACTTACATTATCAGTTACACATTCCAAGTGGATTAATGTGTATGAAAGGACTTACATTATCAGTTACACATTCCTTGTGGATTAATGTGTATGAAAGGACTTACATTATCAGTTACACTTTCCTAGTGGATTAATGTGTATGAAAGGACTTACATTATCAATTACACATTCCTCATGGATTAATGTGTATGAAAGAACTAACATTATCAGTTACACATTCCTAGTGGATTAATGTGTATGAAAGGACTTACATTATCAGTTACACTTTCCTAGTGGATTAATGTGTATGAAAGGACCAACATTATCAGTTACACTTTCCTCGTGGATTAATGTGTATGAAAGGACTTACATTATCAGTTACACATTCCTAGTGGATTAATGTGTAAGAAAGGACTTACATTATCAGTTACACTTTCCTAGTGGATTAATGTGTATGAAAGTACTTACATTATCAGTTACACTTTCCTAGTGGATTAATGTGTATGAAAGTACTTACATTATCAGTTACACATTCCTCATGGATTAATGTGTATGAAAGGACTTACATTATCAGTTACACATTCCTCATGGATTAATGTGTATGAAAGGACTTACATTATCAGTTACACTTTCCTCGTGGATTAATGTGTATGAAAGGACCTACATTATCAGCAACACTTTCCTCGTGGATTAATGTGTATGAAAGGACCAACATTATCAGCAACACTTTCCTCGTGGATTAATGTGTATGAAAGGACCAACATTATCAGTTACACTTTCCTCGTGGATTAATGTGTATGAAAGGACCTACATTATCAGTTACACTTTCCTAGTGGATTAATGTGTATGAAAGAACTTACATTATCAGTTACACTTTCCTGGTGGATTAATGTGTATGAAAGGACTTACATTATCAGTTACACTTTCCTGGTGGATTAATGTGTATGAAAGGACCTACATTATCAGTTACACATTCCTCATGGATTAATGTGTATGAAAGGACGTACATTATCAGTTACACTTTCCTGGTGGATTAATGTGTATGAAAGGACCTACATTATCAGTTACACTTTCCTAGTGGATTAATGTGTATGAAAGGACTTACATTATCAGTTACACATTCCAAGTGGATTAATGTGTATGAAAGGACTTACATTATCAGTTACACTTTCCTAGTGGATTAATGTGTATGAAAGGACTTACATTATCAGTTACACTTTCCTAGTGGATTAATGTGTATGAAAGGACTTACATTATCAGTTACACATTCCTTGTGGATTAATGTGTATGAAAGGACTTACATTATCAGTTACACATTCCTTGTGGATTAATGTGTATGAAAGGACTTACATTATCAGTTACACATTCCTCATGGATTAATGTGTACGAAAGGACTAACATTATCAGTTACACTTTCCTCGTGGATTAATGTGTACAAAAGGACTTACATTATCAGTTACACTTTTCTAGTGGATTAATGTGTATGAAAGGACTTACATTATCAGTTACACTTTCCTAGTGGATTAATGTGTATGAAAGGACCTACATTATCAGTTACACTTTCCTAGTGGATTAATGTGTATGAAAGGACTTACATTATCAGTTACACTTTCCTCGTGGATTAATGTGTATGAAAGGACTTACATTATCAGTTACACATTCCAAGTGGATTAATGTGTATGAAAGGACTTACATTATCAGTTACACTTTCCTAGTGGATTAATGTGTATGAAAGGACTTACATTATCAGTTACACTTTCCTGGTGGATTAATGTGTATGAAAGGACCTACATTATCAGTTACACATTCCTCATGGATTAATGTGTATGAAAGGACGTACATTATCAGTTACACTTTCCTGGTGGATTAATGTGTATGAAAGGACCTACATTATCAGTTACACTTTCCTAGTGGATTAATGTGTATGAAAGGACTTACATTATCAGTTACACTTTCCTCGTGGATTAATGTGTATGAAAGGACTTACATTATCAGTTACACATTCCAAGTGGATTAATGTGTATGAAAGGACTTACATTATCAGTTACACTTTCCTAGTGGATTAATGTGTATGAAAGGACTTACATTATCAGTTACACTTTCCTAGTGGATTAATGTGTATGAAAGGACTTACATTATCAGTTACACATTCCTTGTGGATTAATGTGTATGAAAGGACTTACATTATCAGTTACACATTCCTTGTGGATTAATGTGTATGAAAGGACTTACATTATCAGTTACACATTCCTCATGGATTAATGTGTATGAAAGGACTTACATTATCAGTTACACTTTCTTCGTGGATTAATGTGTATGAAAGGACTTACATTATCAGTTACACTTTCTTCGTGGATTAATGTGTATGAAAGGACCTACATTATCAGTTACACTTTCCTTGTGGATTAATGTGTATGAATGGACCTACATTATCAGTTACACTTTCCTAGTGGATTAATGTGTATGAAAGGACTTACATTATCAGTTACACTTTCCTAGTGGATTAATGTGTATGAAAGGACTTACATTATCAGTTACACTTTCCTAGTGGATTAATGTGTGTGAAAGGACTTACATTATCAGTTACACATTCCTTGTGGATTAATGTGTATGAAAGGACTTACATTATCAGTTACACTTTCTTCGTGGATTAATGTGTATGAAAGGACTTACATTATCAGTTACACTTTCCTAGTGGATTAATGTGTATGAAAGGACTTACATTATCAGTTACACATTCCAAGTGGATTAATGTGTATGAAAGGACTTACATTATCAGTTACACATTCCTCGTGGATTAATGTGTATGAAAGGACTTACATTATCAGTTACACTTTCCTAGTGGATTAACGTGTATGAAAGGACTTACATTATCAATTACACATTCCTCATGGATTAATGTGTATGAAAGAACTAACATTATCAGTTACACATTCCTCGTGGATTAATGTGTATGAAAGGACTTACATTATCAGTTACACTTTCCTCGTGGATTAATGTGTATGAAAGGACCAACATTATCAGTTACACTTTCCTCGTGGATTAATGTGTATGAAAGGACTTACATTATCAGTTACACATTCCTCGTGGATTAATGTGTAAGAAAGGACTTACATTATCAGTTACACTTTCCTAGTGGATTAATGTGTATGAAAGTACTTACATTATCAGTTACACTTTCCTAGTGGATTAATGTGTATGAAAGTACTTACATTATCAGTTACACATTCCTCATGGATTAATGTGTATGAAAGGACTTACATTATCAGTTACACATTCCTCATGGATTAATGTGTATGAAAGGACTTACATTATCAGTTACACTTTCCTCGTGGATTAATGTGTATGAAAGGACCTACATTATCAGCAACACTTTCCTCGTGGATTAATGTGTATGAAAGGACCAACATTATCAGCAACACTTTCCTCGTGGATTAATGTGTATGAAAGGACCAACATTATCAGTTACACTTTCCTCGTGGATTAATGTGTATGAAAGGACCTACATTATCAGTTACACTTTCCTAGTGGATTAATGTGTATGAAAGAACTTACATTATCAGTTACACTTTCCTGGTGGATTAATGTGTATGAAAGGACTTACATTATCAGTTACACTTTCCTGGTGGATTAATGTGTATGAAAGGACCTACATTATCAGTTACACATTCCTCATGGATTAATGTGTATGAAAGGACGCACATTATCAGTTACACTTTCCTGGTGGATTAATGTGTATGAAAGGACCTACATTATCAGTTACACTTTCCTCGTGGATTAATGTGTATGAAAGGACTTACATTATCAGTTACACATTCCAAGTGGATTAATGTGTATGAAAGGACTTACATTATCAGTTACACTTTCCTAGTGGATTAATGTGTATGAAAGGACTTACATTATCAGTTACACTTTCCTAGTGGATTAATGTGTATGAAAGGACTTACATTATCAGTTACACATTCCTTGTGGATTAATGTGTATGAAAGGACTTACATTATCAGTTACACATTCCTTGTGGATTAATGTGTATGAAAGGACTTACATTATCAGTTACACATTCCTCATGGATTAATGTGTATGAAAGGACTAACATTATCAGTTACACTTTCCTCGTGGATTAATGTGTACAAAGGACTTACATTATCAGTTACACTTTTCTAGTGGATTAATGTGTATGAAAGGACTTACATTATCAGTTACACTTTCCTAGTGGATTAATGTGTATGAAAGGACCTACATTATCAGTTACACTTTCCTAGTGGATTAATGTGTATGAAAGGACTTACATTATCAGTTACACTTTCCTCGTGGATTAATGTGTATGAAAGGACTTACATTATCAGTTACACATTCCAAGTGGATTAATGTGTATGAAAGGACTTACATTATCAGTTACACTTTCCTAGTGGATTAATGTGTATGAAAGGACTTACATTATCAGTTACACTTTCCTGGTGGATTAATGTGTATGAAAGGACCTACATTATCAGTTACACATTCCTCATGGATTAATGTGTATGAAAGGACGACATTATCAGTTACACTTTCCTGGTGGATTAATGTGTATGAAAGGACCTACATTATCAGTTACACTTTCCTAGTGGATTAATGTGTATGAAAGGACTTACATTATCAGTTACACTTTCCTCGTGGATTAATGTGTATGAAAGGACTTACATTATCAGTTACACATTCCAAGTGGATTAATGTGTATGAAAGGACTTACATTATCAGTTACACTTTCCTAGTGGATTAATGTGTATGAAAGGACTTACATTATCAGTTACACTTTCCTAGTGGATTAATGTGTATGAAAGGACTTACATTATCAGTTACACATTCCTTGTGGATTAATGTGTATGAAAGGACTTACATTATCAGTTACACATTCCTTGTGGATTAATGTGTATGAAAGGACTTACATTATCAGTTACACATTCCTCATGGATTAATGTGTACGAAAGGACTAACATTATCAGTTACACTTTCCTCGTGGATTAATGTGTACAAAAGGACTTACATTATCAGTTACACTTTTCTAGTGGATTAATGTGTATGAAAGGACTTACATTATCAGTTACACTTTCCTAGTGGATTAATGTGTATGAAAGGACCTACATTATCAGTTACACTTTCCTAGTGGATTAATGTGTATGAAAGGACCTACATTATCAGTTACACTTTCCTAGTGGATTAATGTGTATGAAAGGACTTACATTATCAGTTACACATTCCTCATGGATTAATGTGTATGAAAGGACTTACATTATCAGTTACACATTCCTCGTGGATTAATGTGTATGAAAGGACTTACATTATCAGTTACACATTCCTCGTGGATTAATGTGTATGAAAGGACTTACATTATCAGTTACACTTTCCTCGTAGATTAATGTGTACAAAAGGACTTACATTATCAGTTACACTTTTCTAGTGGATTAATGTGTATGAAAGGACTTACATTATCAGTTACACTTTCCTAGTGGATTAATGTGTATGAAAGGACCTACATTATCAGTTCCACTTTCCTAGTTGATTAATGTGTATGAAAGAACTTACATTATCAGTTACACTTTCCTCGTGGATTAATGTGTATGAAAGGACTTACATTATCAGTTACACATTCCTCATGGATTAATGTGTATGAAAGGACTTACATTATCAGTTACACTTTCCTAGTGGATTAATGTGTATGAAAGGACTTACATTATCAGTTACACTTTCCTAGTGGATGAATGTGTACGAAAGGACTTACATTATCAGTTACACTTTCCTAGTGGATTAATGTGTATGAAAGGACTTACATTATCAGTTACACTTTCCTAGTGGATTAATGTGTATGAAAGGACTTACATTATCAGTTACACTTTCCTTGTGGGTTAATACACTTAAGTGATGTTAAAAGATCAAATTCTTCTGTTAAAATCCATATGTTTTTATTTAATTTTTACAGCATCCATCAGCTGCTTCCTCTCTTCTGTTTAGTAGTTGTTTTCACAAACAATTTTATGTTTCATTATATGAAGGAGTTTTAATTGTATGTTCACAGTTGTTGGGGTTCAAAGTACATATTTCATACAACATTGTATTACACATTTGATATCAGTTATTGACTAGTCATTTTACCCTACACTGATGATTCGTGGTAGATGAGATTAAATACAATATACAAAGATATTGAAACAAACTGTATTACACAGGTTATACAAATACAATATTCAAACTTTACAAGAGGCAAAAGTACTTTTAGTCTTAACATGAATGTCACCGCACAATACAATTTGTAAGTCTGAATTAAACTAAAGTTATTAATCTATAGTCACATTTTTAGTACAAATACAGATGTTGTGTATTTAACACTGACATTACCAATCTATAGTCACATCCTCAGTACAAATAATGATGTTGTGTATTTAACACTGATGTTATCAATCTATAGTCACATCCTTAGTACAAATACAGATGTTGTGTATTTAACACTGATGTTATCAATCTATAGTCACATCCTTAGTACAAATACAGATGTTGTGTATTTAACACTGATGTTACCAATCTATAGTCACATCCTCAGTACAAATAATGATGTTGTGTATTTAACACTGATGTTATCAATCTATAGTCACATCCTTAGTACAAATACAGATGTTGTGTATTTAACAGACAGATGTTATCAATCTATAGTCACATCCTCAGTACAAATACAGATGTTGTGTATTTAACACTGACGTTATCAATCTATAGTCACATCATTAGTAGAAATACAAATGTTGTGTATTTAACAGACTGATGTTATCAATCTATAGTCACATCATTAGTACAAATACAGATGTTGTGTATTTAACACGTTATCAATCTATAGTCACATCATTAGCACAAATACTGATGTTGTGTATTTAACAGACTGATGCTATGAATCTATAGTCACATCATTAGTACAAATACAGATGTTTTGTATTTAACAGAGTTGTACATATGACTGAAAGCTTGCTATATTTCACACAAATAAACAAAGGTCAATCAGAATTACAGTCAACATTCCTTTACCAACAAAAGGTCAGTTCAGTGAACAAAACTCATGACCATTTGGGAGTTCTATGTATATTCTACCATAAACAATTGGTCACACTAATTCAATCTGTAATATCTTACTCTGGTTTATAACATGAAACTTGTTTTTCTTGTACGTTTTTACTTCAAGAACTTGGGTTAATCAGAATATGTGTTAACTGTCCTAATAATTAATCATTGCTAATTCCTTCAACTTTATATCACTAAAAGGCACCTGTGTTTGTTTTAACTGTGTTTTTACAAATAAACATGCAGTTACCTTACAGAATAGATATTTTACAAGTAAGGTTTGCCAACAGCCACCATCGTCAGTCCTTCCAGGAGATCAGAAGGTGGCTGTGGGAGCTGCCCTCTGCACTCTCTTTTGTTTTACCTCTATTCTATCCGGAACTTTATTTTTCATATTTCTCCTTATTGTTTTACTTCTTTCAGCCTTTCCTGTATTTCCTTTCAAGTGGCCACTGGGACATAGCTTGTCCTCTATTTTCCTTTGTTATCAGAACAGGGACATAGCATCTTAACTATGACAGAAGCTTGATCAGAACAGGGACATAGCATCTTAACGATGACAGATGCTTGATCAGAACAGGGACATAGCATCTTAACTATGACAGAAGCTTGATCAGAACAGGGACATAGCATCTTAACTATGACAGAAGCTTGATCAGAACAGGGACATAGCATCTTAACTATGACAGAAGCTTGATCAGAACAGGGACATAGCATCTTAACTATGACAGAAGCTTGATCAGAACAGGGACATAGCATCTTAACTATGACAGAAGCTTGATCAGAACAGGGACATAGCATCTTAACTATGACAGAAGCTTGATCATAACAGGGACATAGCATCTTAACTATGACAGAAGCTTGATCAGAACAGGGACATAGCATCTTAACTATGACAGAAGCTTGATCATAACAGGGACATAGCATCTTAACTATGACAGAAGCTTGATCAGAACAGGGACATAGCATCTTATCTATGACAGAAGCTTGATCAGAACAGGGACATAGCATCTTAACTATGACAGAAGCTTGATCAGAACAGGGACATAGCATCTTAACTATGACAGAAGCTTGATCAGAACAGGGACATAGCATCTTAACTATGACAGAAGCTTGATAAATGCTACAACTTATACCCTACTTCTTACCTAAGAGCGAAACGGCACCAGCCAAAGGGAAGAGCATATTCTCTAGGAGGTTCTCCTTTCTTGAAGTAAGGTTCATCGGCCCTGATCTTGTGACACGCCTCGCAGAAACAAACGTTATGTTCAGATACAAAGTATCCCACTAGAGAGGATCAACAGTACAAGTTTTATAACATTCATATGACTGTTCATGCTTTGACTCTAGAACCTTAAAAACCTATAACCTTCTTTTCAATACTTAAAAAAATAAATTTTATTCCTTGTTCTCGTATAACGATTTATCAGATTTCTGTGATACACTGTATAGTGTTGTTTGCAAAATATGTTAGACCACACATCAAAATGAGTCTTTAGCCAGCTAGAAATGATGTGGTTAAAAGTTATCCTTGATGTTTAGGAGTTTTGTTTTGTTGGAGATGACATGGCCTTTAAACCATGACCTGTTATGAAAGGGTTAATAAGGAATAACTAATCCACAGTAATACTTTACCTGGCAGCCCCAAGGTGGCCAGAAACCTGGAGCATGTGTTCTGATACTCGCAGTCTTTTAATAAGGAATAACTTATCCACAGTAATACTTTACCTGGCAGCCCCAATGTGGCCAGAAACCTGGAGCATGTGTTCTGATACTGCGCAGTCTTTTAATAAGGAATAACTTATCCACAGTAATACTTTACCTGGCAGCCCCAATGTGGCCAGAAACCTGGAGCATGTGTTCTGATACTCGCAGTCTTTTAATAAGGAATAACTTATCCACAGTAATACTTTACCTGGCAGCCCCAATGTGGCCAGAAACCTGGAGCATGTGTTCTGATACTCGCAGTCTTTTAATAAGGAATAACTTATCCACAGTAATACTTTACCTGGCAGCCCCAATGTGGCCAGAAACCTGGAGCATGTGTTCTGATACTCTTGTCTTTAATAAGGAATAACTTATCCACAGTAATACTTTACCTGGCAGCCCCAATGTGGCCAGAAACCTGGAGCATGTGTTCTGATACTGCAGTTTTTTAATAAGGAATAACTTATCCACAGTAATACTTTACCTGGCAGCCCCAATGTGGCCAGAAACCTGGAGCATGTGTTCTGATACTCATGAGTCTTTTAATAAGGAATAACTTATCCACAGTAATACTTTACCTGGCAGCCCCAATGTGGCCAGAAACCTGGAGCATGTGTTCTGATACTGCAGTCTTTTAATAAGGAATAACTTATCCACAGTAATACTTTACCTGGCAGCCCCAATGTGGCCAGAAACCTGGAGCATGTGTTCTGATACTCGCAGTCTTTTAATAAGGAATAACTTATCCACAGTAATACTTTACCTGGCAGCCCCAATGTGGCCAGAAACCTGGAGCATGTGTTCTGATACTCGCAGTTTTTAATAAGGAATAACTTATCCACAGTAATACTTTACCTGGCAGCCCCAATGTGGCCAGAAACCTGGAGCATGTGTTCTGATACTGCAGTCTTTTAATAAGGAATAACTTATCCACAGTAATACTTTACCTGGCAGCCCCAATGTGGCCAGAAACCTGGAGCATGTGTTCTGATACTGCAGTTTTTAATAAGGAATAACTTATCCACAGTAATACTTTACCTGGCAGCCCCAATGTGGCCAGAAACCTGGAGCATGTGTTCTGATACTGCAGTTTTAATAAGGAATAACTTATCCACAGTAATACTTTACCTGGCAGCCCCAATGTGGCCAGAAACCTGGAGCATGTGTTCTGATACTCGCAGTTTTTTAATAAGGAATAACTTATCCACAGTAATACTTTACCTGGCAGCCCCAATGTGGCCAGAAACCTGGAGCATGTGTTCTGATACTGCAGTCTTTTAATAAGGAATAACTTATCCACAGTAATACTTTACCTGGCAGCCCCAATGTGGCCAGAAACCTGGAGCATGTGTTCTGATACTGCAGTCTTTTAATAAGGAATAACTTATCCACAGTAATACTTTACCTGGCAGCCCCAATGTGGCCAGAAACCTGGAGCATGTGTTCTGATACTCGCAGTCTTTTAATAAGGAATAACTTATCCACAGTAATACTTTACCTGGCAGCCCAATGTGGCCAGAAACCTGGAGCATGTGTTCTGATACTCGCAGTCTTTTAATAAGGAATAACTTATCCACAGTAATACTTTACCTGGCAGCCCCAATGTGGCCAGAAACCTGGAGCATGTGTTCTGATACTGCAGTTTTTAATAAGGAATAACTTATCCACAGTAATACTTTACCTGGCAGCCCCAATGTGGCCAGAAACCTGGAGCATGTGTTCTGATACTCGCAGTCTTTTAATAAGGAATAACTTATCCACAGTAATACTTTACCTGGCAGCCCCAATGTGGCCAGAAACCTGGAGCATGTGTTCTGATACTGCAGTCTTTTAATAAGGAATAACTTATCCACAGTAATACTTTACCTGGCAGCCCCAATGTGGCCAGAAACCTGGAGCATGTGTTCTGATACTCGCAGTCTTTTTAATAAGGAATAACTTATCCACAGTAATACTTTACCTGGCAGCCCCAATGTGGCCAGAAACCTGGAGCATGTGTTCTGATACTTGCAGTCTTTTAATAAGGAATAACTTATCCACAGTAATACTTTACCTGGCAGCCCCAATGTGGCCAGAAACCTGGAGCATGTGTTCTGATACTCGCAGTTTTTTAGTAAGGAATAACTTATCCACAGTAAACTTTACCTGTCAGCCCCAATGTGGCCAGAAACCTGGAGCATGTGTTCTGATACTCATGCAGTCTTTTAATAAGGAATAACTTATCCACAGTAATACTTTACCTGGCAGCCCCAATGTGGCCAGAAACCTGGAGCATGTGTTCTGATACTCGCAGTCTTTTAATAAGGAATAACTTATCCACAGTAATACTTTACCTGGCAGCCCCAATGTGGCCAGAAACCTGGAGCATGTGTTCTGATACTCGCAGTCTTTTAATAAGGAATAACTTATCCACAGTAATACTTTACCTGGCAGCCCCAATGTGGCCAGAAACCTGGAGCATGTGTTCTGATACTGCAGTTTTTTAATAAGGAATAACTTATCCACAGTAAACTTTACCTGTCAGCCCCAATGTGGCCAGAAACCTGGAGCATGTGTTCTGATACTCGCAGTCTTTTAATAAGGAATAACTTATCCACAGTAATACTTTACCTGGCAGCCCCAATGTGGCCAGAAACCTGGAGCATGTGTTCTGATACTGCAGTTTTTTAATAAGGAATAACTTATCCACAGTAAACTTTACCTGTCAGCCCCAATGTGGCCAGAAACCTGGAGCATGTGTTCTGATACTCGCAGTCTTTTAATAAGGAATAACTTATCCACAGTAATACTTTACCTGGCAGCCCCAATGTGGCCAGAAACCTGGAGCATGTGTTCTGATACTCGCAGTTTTTTAATAAGGAATAACTTATCCACAGTAAACTTTACCTGTCAGCCCCAATGTGGCCAGAAACCTGGAGCATGTGTTCTGATACTCGCAGTCTTTTAATAAGGAATAACTTATCCACAGTAGTACTTTACCTGGCAGCCCCAATGTGGCCAGAAACCTGGAGCATGTGTTCTGATACTCGCAGTCTTTTAATAAGGAATAACTTATCCACAGTAATACTTTACCTGGCAGCCCCAATGTGGCCAGAAACCTGGAGCATGTGTTCTGATACTCGCAGTTTTTTAATAAGGAATAACTAATCCACAGTAATACTTTACCTGGCAGCCCCAATGTGGCCAGAAACCTGGAGCATGTGTTCTGATACTCGCAGTCTTTTAATAAGGAATAACTTATCCACAGTAATACTTTACCTGGCAGCCCCAATGTGGCCAGAAACCTGGAGCATGTGTTCTGATACTCGCAGTTTTTTATCACTGACTTTTCTAGTGTCTGACTTTTCTTCTTTTTCTCTTTTATACCTATAACATAATCATAAGGCTTAATAATTCTTAATACATGTACAAGATACCTTAAACACTAGTAGAATTATTTTATCAAAATTAGTATTTATATGATAACCTAAAAAATTTATATCACCTGACAATAACAAAACACTTAAAAATAATAACTATTTGCACATGTTTGTGAGCACTTAGAAAAGATACAACAATTTTTGCTTTCAAAACAGTTAAGACAACTTATATTTGTGAAGTGTTATTTCAGTGGGTTTTTAAGCAGAATAGAAACAGCATGTTTAAAAATTTTTCTGGACAGCAGCTGGCTGTTGAAAAAAAGATGACATTTCACCTTCCAAACTAAAATATTCTTCAGACCAAAAGTATAGAAGCTACGACATCATCTATTCTTTCAATAAGCAGTTGCAGTCTGTTAAACTTCTCAAGTCAACAAAAATGGCAATTTTTGTTTTTTAATTTTGCACAAAATTACACAAAGACTCTCTGCACTAACTATCCCTAACTTAGAACTGATAGACAAGAAGGAATGTAGCTAGTCAACACCACCCACCACCAACTCTTTAGCTACTCTCTTACCCATGAACAGTGGGATTAGCTGTAGCATTGTAACTCCCCCACGACTGAAAGTGTGAACATGTTCGGCGACAGATCTTGAGCCAACAACCCACAGATTATGAGTAGAGTGTCCTAACCATCATCCCATGCTAGGGCATATGGTGATGTAACAAATATGGTCATTACAATGAAATGTAGTAGAATAAATTGTTTTAAAATGTTTAGATTGGTGATTATGGTTTTAAACATTGTGAACATTTTCCACAGAAGTCAAAATAATATTAGTGTAGAACTTAAGTTCTGACTTTTAATAACAAATCAGTGACTGCTGATTGATTACAGTGGTCAGATCTCGAGGTAAAATCAGTAAATTTGTTACTTAAAGGATCTCATGATTAATCTACCGGAATCTGGTGGTCAGTGAAACAGAAGTGGTACTATCTAATGAGTTGAGAACCATATTTAATATAGGTCTTTAAATTTCCTTTATAAGTACCACAGTATACACAGTGGAGACAGTATTTTATGACAATATCAAACAACTACATAATGTATAAAAAATTGTAGACACAGCTAACAGTGCACTGCATCCTTAGATTGACTGACAGTGCATCATTAAATACTTTGTTAAATGGCAGTGCAAGTGTCAACATAGTATTTTATACAGCTATAATTTCCTATAAAACTAATCTGTTGCACAACACAGATAAATTGCTCTGGACTACAAAAAACGTTCTTATTAATACTAAAGAAGCAGACCAGTGTTCTGTTCAAACACGTAGTATGTTTTCCAAAATAAAAATCACTTCATCATGCTTGTAAATCACTGCTTGTCAGTTTACAAATATATCACATGTTTCCAGACACACATAAACTCACCTGTATCTTTGTCTGCCTTTTCCTTATACTCAACCCGATGATTCTGATCATCATTTGAGTTGACAATCGTCACCTAAACAGTGTAACATCTGTTAACAAAACCTGTACTCGTCAACTTTCAGTTAAACACTATTACATTGTCAGAAGTTTCTTTAAAACATTTTCATTAATTTTTAAAATAAGTGTACTAACAAAATGTATGTCAAGAAATAAAGAAACTGTATGCAAGTGTTCCATTCGTTAACATTCAAAATTCGGTTAACAACAGCATTATGTTCTTGGAAACATATGGTTTAATTGTATTTCATAGGATATTTTGTCTCCCATCATCTAGCCCAAATACGTTCTAGTTCCCATGGACAAATTTCTTCGTCAGACTTTTGGAGACAGAAGATGGGCTTTAAAAGCTATTTTTACACAACTCTGATTCTGAGGCACAATGGACAAATTAAAAGGAAAGTGGGGGGAAAAAAAACTCATCTACAAATAATTTGTATTATATCCCTTGGAACGTTTATAAAATAAGATAAATATAACACACTGAAGGGGAAGTAAGAAACTGATTCAAGGACAGTTAGTGACTTGTTTCTAGTTAAAACTATGGATTATTGACAGATAAATGTTTCTTTACACCATGAAAATCATCACAGATATCTCTACAGTTTGATGTAGATTGTTTATAGCTATTACACATAACTCTACAGTTTGGTGTAGATTGTTTATAGCTATTACACATATCTCTACAGTTTGGTGTAGATTGTTTATAGCTATTACACATAACTCTACAGTTTGGTGTAGATTGTTTATAGCTATTACACATAACTCTACAGTTTGGTGTAGATTGTTTATAGCTATTACACATATCTTTACAGTTTGGTGTAGATTGTTTATAGCTATTACACATAACTCTACAGTTTGATGTAGATTGTTTATAGCTATTACACATAACTCTACAGTTTGATGTAGATTGTTTATAGCTATTACACATAACTCTACAGTTTGATGTAGATTGTTTATAGCTATTACACATAACTCTACAGTTTGGTGTAGATTGTTTCCAGCTATCACATGCAACTCTACAGTTTGGTATAAATTGTTTCCAGCTATCACACATAACTCTACAGTTTGGTATAGATTGTTTATAGCTAACTTTAATGACATTACTCTACATAACTACACAAAAGTTGTACTTGGTCAGCTCGCGAGCTGCTGATACAAAGGTTCTAATAATAACTGACCTCTATGGTTTTAGGTCAGTATAAATGCTGAAGCTTCCTTATGTGTGATCACGAACATTTCTTGCATCTTGAATAACAGCTCACCTTATTATACTTACCTGTTCACATTGACCATAAATATCGACCAACCCATAGCACACAGACGGAATGTCAGATGCAGCAGTCCCCTGGTCGATACCATTAACGTAAAGGTGGAGCCTGTTCTCTGAGTCTACCATCACCCCCACAAAGTGGCAAAAATGAAGACTGTTGAGGTTAGGTCCATATTTACTTTTTACCTACCATTAATAGAATGAATTAATTACCTACCATTAATAGAATGAATTAATTACCTACCATTAATGAAATTATTTATTTTTCTAAAAAAAAAGAAAATCGATTATACAGTTTATAAACATCGATTATACAGTTTATAAACATCAATTAAAACAAGTTAATAAATGTTTACGAATCAAAATTTCTCGTTTTTTTTTGGAAAACAACATATAGCTTTAACATCTAAACCCACAAAACTGAAGCATGTAGTTTTGTGTTAAGTGGCATGTGAACTAAAATGTTTTTGGGATGAAATATGTGAGATTTATGTTCACTCGAAACATGATTCTGATACCACTTGTAAAAATAAACAGATTTTGGTAGTCATGTAAACACCAAACGTTTATTGTCTTATGTTTCTTGTCTCCCAGTTGAAAAGCTTTGCATGCAGACAAAGCTCAACATTCCCTCTTGAAATGATGGGAGAACAGCCACAAATAATGTTGATGTCAAAATGTATCACCAGACAGCTGGTATTAAAACTTTTATTAAAATAGAGAATAACTGAAGATGACCTGAGAAGATGAAAACGTTGTTCTCTATTTTAATTAGAGTGCTAATACCCATACCAGCCGTCTGAAGAATACATTTTTACTTCAAGTGGGTTTCTCATCACCACAAATGTTGATATCAAATTTTATTTCACAAGCAAGATGTTCTAGATTTAATTGTTAGGAGTTGACTACGCTATCATTCACATTTCAAAATGTGATGAAACTTACAGAATAAAAATGGAATTGCACATTAGGTTGTTTTCAAGCAGTTCTTAGCATGACTGAAATGGTCAATAATTACTTTTCACAGTTGGTGGTGTAAATAGCTCAGAGAGAAACACAACTGACCTTTCTAAAGTCCATGAAATAATTTAGTTTGATAGATTAAATTCAACTTTTCCCATCACTGGTAATGGACACTTTTGTCTGTAAACATGTGAGGATTTTAAACTGGTTGTAAACAAGCAGATATTAAAAATGGCGGTGTACTAGAACACTAGATGATAGAAAAGAACTGCTCTTTTATTTTTCTAGTCACACTGATTACAACTTTTATATGTACAGACTTTAGAAGATTCTTTACTTGAAAAAAACCTATTCCATACTAAACTATACTTGAATAACACTGTGGACTGGTTGTTAAATCTCACCTGAAGAAATTGTGTTAAATAACCACTTCAATTTGAACCAAAACTTCAAGCATAACTATCCCTAATTTAGAAGTTTTGACCAAAGAGAGTGATGACAAACAGTCAGCAACACACACTGACCATGAAGGTTCTCGAAACCAAATATTGAAATTCAATGTTAACATTGCAGCATTAACTTAAACAAAACAGAAACAGCTTTTCTTATAAGTATTTATAAGAAGTGTGAACTTGAGCTTGCAATGTAAATATTAGCACATGCTTAGTATAACTCCTAAACAACAAAGATAGCTTTTAACCACATCATTTCTACCTGGCTAAAGACTCATTTTGATGTGTGGTTTAACATATTTTGTAAATAACACTATACAGTGTATCACAGAAATCTGATAAGTCATTATAGGCAAACAAGGAATAGTTTATACACAAAACCCAGAAATATTTCATGGTTTCTTACCACTAACTAAACAGAAATGCTTTGTTAAATACAGAAAACTGATATGAAACAGTACCATTGTTAACATACCTTAATTCCACCATAGAGACAGAGTCTTCACTTATAACCATGCAGATTTCTGAAGACTGAGAGATGAAGATGTAAAATGGAGTTTCTCTGGAGATTGTGTTGTGACCCCAATTCGAAGAGAGGAGGTCCACTTCAAGTGTAACTTGTCTATCCTCACCTTTAGTGATACAGATAGAAGAAGAAACAAAAAGTCCAAAATTATCTTCAAAAAGATTCTCAGCATATAAGTTTTAATTTTAAGACTATTTGTACACCAGGTCTATGGGAACATAATAGAAGCTTCGTAATGCATTTTACAAAAGGATTTAATCAGTACATTAACCCTTTTCCTATGGATCAAGGGTCAAAGGCCATGCCATTGCATTTGCTGACTTGCATTTACAATTTTATTAAACTATTATTTTATAATTTATGTCAATAAGTTTGGTATCAAATTGTAGATTATAATTCAAACTTTAATATTATATACGAGTTAAATTCTTAATTTAAAAGTAAGTATTAAAAATAACACATCTAAATATATATTTTAGTGAGTCATGTAGTATGATGAATGGAACATTGTTTACAATTAGATTTTTGTTGTGTCAATATACTAAGTATATAGTTTTGTACAAATTTGGAACTTAAATTACTAATATTAACAAGCAAGAATATAAAATATTTAGCTAAGATCATGGTGGGCCTATTCATCTCTTTCTATTTTTGGAAATGGTCCCTTATGTACACTCACTTCAATATATGACATGTGAATAACCAATCAACAGCTTAGAATGTCACCATGGTAGTTTTTTTCTGCCATTTTAATCTTCAAAAAGGTTATCATGTTCTTTGATCCAAAATTTCTAGGATGTAGGTTTTGTCTTCAGTCTGCTCGAAGTTTCATATTTTTTTAAAATCTACATACAGCTTAGTTACTAAGCCTAATGAATTATAGTGGAATTCTGTGGTATCAGTATAGTTATTTATGATGTTTTCATTATTAAAGTGTCTGTATATATATATACACACAATGTAAAATAAACAATTGATGTCCTCTACATGTGAAATTTTAAAAGGTTTAGTAACGTATGTCCAGCAGCAACAGAGTTTAAAGGTCGTAGTGAGAAGAGATAATTGTTTGCTTTAGTTCTTTATTTACTGTTATATATTTTAAGAAAAATGAGTTTTAATAATTTATTTCTAAATATTAATAATCTATATACATATTTAATGTATAACAATTGATATGTGACACAGTACATTACAAAATACTAGTCTACTAAAACAAAGCCAAGACAGGGAAGACTAAAGATCAGTTTTATATTATTGGATACATAATGAGTTCATGTATATTGTGTCAGTACAAGTTATGTAATGTTAGCTAAGCATGACTGGAAGATCAATATATATATATATATGTATTGAGAATTACACTACTTAGGCTAAACATTTGTATTTTCTTGTTATGATACATAATTATTCTAGCACAAAAAGCATAATCTATATTTATTTCCTAATTTTTATGTGATGGTTACAAGGCTGGTCAAGTTGACAAATCTGATACAGTTAGAGTATAGAAAATAACAAAATATAAAACTTTGCTGAAAACAAAAATTTGAAACATATTTAAGAGATTTTAGAGATTACACAAATAATATTTCAGGTTTTTGGGTGAAGAATAGGTTTTTAATCATAACATGAAATCACTTTGCACTCAGACTAGTAATAAAACACACTTGATAGTTTCACAAATAAGTCTTTATTGAAAATATTTCAATTAAAGATACACATTTTTTGTGCATAAAACACTTGTTATCTTTACTAAAAGTCTACCAGATTTTGAGAAGATACATATGCTGTACCAAAAGTTATAGTGCAAATACTTAACATGTGCAAATGTGTAAACGAACTTGTGTATGTTTTTCTGAGTCTGTAGCAAAAGGATTAAACCAGTGGCATTCTACTTTGTGATTATAAAGAAAAAAAGCCTCTATTTAAGATAATTTTATTTAAAAGAAACTATTTATTCCAAGAGAACAAAATCCTACCAGAGACATGTTAATGATCACAAAGTTTACGTTTAAAAGTTTGAATAAGTGAGGGTGTTCTAAAAACAGTTACGGAAGGTATTCAATATCTCTTTCCTATCGTTCTCAATGAGTAATATCAAACCTATCTCCAAGTGAAGCATCTCCTGATATGGACAGTGGTCAGTGTAACAAGCTGCACACCTTGTTTTATTCAAACCATACTGTTGAGCGTGAGGGAGAAGAAAAAGAAATAAAAAGTGATGTTTGTAAAATAAAACGATACAGGTGTGCAGTATAATATGGTTTTAAAACACCTCAAATCACACCTGACATTTCCTGGACAAAACTTAAATCTTTTAATCTACTTTATGCTGACCAGAGCATAGTACACATAACTATAGATAAATAAAATGACCGTGAACTCCCGAGGATCTTACAAGTATTTTTATTTGTTCAAGTCTTCATCAGGAGTGTATGACTTCTGTAATTAATTCTACAACTGAAGAGTTACCAAAGTACAACGTTACCTGGAATAGCTGTCCTCTTGGTAAGGGCTTACTACAGATGACAAGACCTTTGTTATAGCCAGACACTCTTCTAGCAGAGAAACCACCATTCAGAAGCTGGACATTGTGCCCATGGTTTTCGTGGAACTCCATGCACACGCTTTCCTTATTCCAAATGGATTTTTCTTGCTGCGAATTCAGATGATGCATGGCTGAATCAAAGAAGGACTATTCCAACTACACTACTCAAGGTTTTGTTTGAGATCTTAGAATTTATATTGTTTAAATCATATGAAATAATTCTGTCAATTAATTTTCATAGAAAAAACAAAGGAATTAAAAGGTGTGTCAAAAGTATGCATAACGTTAATGTACGGCTATCTTGAATACCATAATAAATAGATATTTGTATTCATTACTAACAAAAGGCTTAAATGATACAATAACTTAAAAATAATATCTGTGGCCAAACAATGTAACATAACATAGAGAAATTAAGTCAAGTGATTTGCCACATTTTTCACTGATACTAAAGAAGGTCATTGCTTGGATGACAACTCATCAAGAAGGTCATTGCTTAGATGACAACTCATCAAGAAGGTCACTGCTTGGATGACAACTCATCAAGAAGGTTATTGCTTGGATGACAACTCATCAAGAAGGTTATTGCTTGGATGACAACTCATCAAGAAGGTCATTGCTTGGATGACAACTCATCAAGAAGGTCATTGCTTGGATGACAACTCATCAAGAAGGTTATTTCTTGGATGACAACTCATCAAGAAGGTCACTGCTTGGATGACAACTCATCAAGAAGGTTATTGCTTGGATGACAACTCATCAAGAAGGTCATTGCTTGGATGACAACTCATCAAGAAGGTCATTGCTTGGATGACAACTCATCAAGAAGGTCATTGCTTGGATGACAACTCCTCAAGAAGGTCATTGCTTGGATGACAACTCATCAAGAAGGTTATTGCTTGGATGACAACTCCTCAAGAAGGTCATTGCTTGGATGACAACTCATCAAGAAGGTTATTGCTTGGATGACAACTCATGAAGAAGGTCATTGCTTGGATGACAACTCATTAAGAATTTCATTGCTTGAATGACAACTTATTTAAGTATGGTAGTCATTTTTCATTTTGTTCATAGAGTTACTCATTAGTTCAGTGTTCTACAAATATGATTCATCAATTACAGTCCACAGAACACTCATACACACACAGAATTTATTATTTTTCCCTACTGAACACAGGTTGGTATTCCTTGCTGTCTTCATCTTGATGTCAAGATGGCAGAGTCACATGTTGACCCACTATCAATAATGTTTTATAAACAAGGATGTAGGTTACAAATTGGTTAAATGTTACATTCTTTAGACCTGTTCTGCACATTTGCAATTGCTACTGGTGACATTCTTTTACAGGTAAGTTTTCTTCTCTATGCAAACCAGGCAAGTTGTCTTCTTCACACGACCATAAACTTCATATCACATAATCTCAGTGTCTCTCTCATGACCAGACCAGTTGTCTTCTCCATGTCACCTTACACTTAGTATCTCTCTCATGACCAGATAAGTTGTCTTCTCCATGCCACCTTACACTTAGTATCTCTCTCATGACCAGATAAGTTGTCTTCTCCATGCCACCTTACACTTAGTATCTCTCTCATGACCAGATAAGTTCCCTCTTCCACACATAGTGTCAGTTACTTGATGTAATCTCTATTTTAAATCACTGGTGTAATAGTAATTCTTGTCAAAACTGAAATTATTTAATATAATTTAAACAATTTTTTAAATTGTTGGGTACTTTGAAGAAATGTTGAATTAGTGAAGTTATTATCATGTTTAATAAACAGTCCTTTTAAAAATATCCTGGAGATGTGTTGATAGCATATTATATCAAATATTCTTGATGCTTTAATGAAGCTTGCCTAAACCTTAACGTTTGTCGAGGGTAAAAAATGATTTTACCTTTCTGAACCTCAGACATACCTCTGTTAAATTCTTGAGTCCGCAATTAATTATATTTGCAGGATGGATTGCAGTCCCATACACAGTTTCACAATTTGAGATCGACAGTGATTCGACTGATCCATACAAATCTATGACTGCAAATAATTGCTAAACATAAAAAAACAACAGATCATACATGATAAGTTTATAATTCTAAATTAATGTTTACAATTTGTTCAACACAGAAATTCAGACAGCATGTATCTGATTGAATGAACATTTTTTACATAAAAACACATAAGAAATTAAAGCTTCTGTGTACCAAATATATGCAATATTCACCGTTACACTTATATCTATATATATATATATATATATATATCATCCAACTGTCTGTGTCTACAGTTCACTAAACTTTATTGGTAATAAAACAAGAAGCATGGGAGGTCATTCCTAGTATACACTGACTGATAAGTAATTAGCAGCTGGTGATTACCTGTGGTTTGAGGTTGCCAGTGGTGAACTGAAATTAGTGCCAGTTTAGTTTTACCAGTTGTTTTACCCAAGGTGCTGCTAACTGTATACTCTAACTGTCTCAGGCAGCCCTTAACAAGATGTTCACACAGATACAATATCAGCTAGCACCAACAGTTCAAAATACCAGAGGTCGAACAACAAAAAAATTCACAGAAACCCAAAAATACATACATTTTCAACATTCATTTTTTTACTCTTAGCACTGGATTTTCATTTCCAGTACTACAGTTTATTTAAATAATTAAGCTACTTATTACATCAAAGGCCTGCCTAGAGCAGCGTTCACAAGACTAAACACACAAATATATCAATAAGACAGCTCTAATTTGCTTTATTATTGTGTATATGAAGCAAATTCATATCTAATTGGAGCTTGTTGTAAATGTATGTGGAAGATGTCAAAGTTAGGTTTTTAATTTCTGTTCACAATAAACATATTCATTTTTCAAAGGTTTCAGTTTTGTTCCAGTTTTAAACAAATACCACTCAAAATCAATATACATTAACAGAGATGATGAAAACAAAACACTGATCAAACTTAACTTGAACTAAGTATATTCAGTTTTGTTTTTTGTATCACCCCCCCTGAAAAGGCCACCATAGATCTATCAATCAGTTTCATGATCATTATCACAGAACATACTATTGTTTATACAGTAGTTTCACTGGCATTTTCTTCAACAACTTTTAGTCAGGGATAAATTATTGATTAATATTTCTTTCACTTCCATGTTCATCAGTTTTAAAGGATACGAATATATTCCTCACTACTGACTCTGGACAAAAGTGATGAAAACAACACTAATCATGCCTTATTTAGAGCAGCATAAGTAGCTACATAAACAGTAAAACAGTGAGATAACACTACTACAAGGTCCACAGTCCGTATTTTCAAAGTAGACATTTGGTAGAAATATTAGAACACACAGCATAAATAAGAAGAATAAAAGCTGTACATGATACAACATGTAAAGATGGGTGGACTGTTTCACCAGCAACATGTAAAGATGGGTGGACTGTTTCATTAACACCATGTAAAGATGGGTGGACTGTTTTATTAACAGCATGTAAAGATGGGTGGACTGTTTCATTAACAGTATGTAAAGATGGGTGGACTGTTTTATTAACAGCATGTAAAGATGGGTGGACTGTTTCATTAACAGTATGTAAAGATGGGTGGACTGTTTCATTAACATCATGTAAAGATGGGTGGACTGTTTTATTAACACCATGTAAAGATGGGTGGACTGTTTCATTAACAGTATGTAAAGATGGGTGGACTGTTTCATTAACACCATGTAAAGATGGCTGGACTGTTTCATTAACACCATGTAAAGATGGCTGGACTGTTTCATTAACAGTATGTAAAGATGGCTGGACTGTTTCATTAACACCATGTAAAGATGGGTGGACTGTTTTATTAACAGTATGTAAAGATGGGTGGACTGTTTTATTAACAGTATGTAAAGATGGGTGGACTGTTTTATTAACAGCATGTAAAGATGGCTGGACTGTTTCATTAACAGTATGTAAAGATGGGTGGACTGTTTTATTAACAGCATGTAAAGATGGGTGGACTGTTTTATTAACATCATGTAAAGATGGGTGGACTGTTTTATTAACAGTATGTAAAGATGGGTGGACTGTTTTATAAACAGTATGTAAAGATGGGTGGACTGTTTTATTAACAGCATGTAAAGATGGCTGGACTGTTTTATTAACACCATGTAAAGATGGCTGGACTGTTTTATTAACACCATGTAAAGATGGGTGGACTGTTTCATTAACACCATGTAAAGATGGGTGGACTGTTTCATTAACACCATGTAAAGATGGGTGGACTGTTTATATGACTAACTAAACTGTTTTAACATTTATGACATTAAAATATTTGTTGATAAAATTCAACTTTATACAACTTGTATTAAAATAAGGACATACCTTAGGAAGGTGAGCTGCAGCTATACCCTGGTCTTCACCGTTGATATAAACATGAAAACTACCATCACTTCGATACTGTACACCAACTTTGTCTCCTACCTAGAAAGAAAAATTTGGTTTTGAAGGATTAGACGAAAATTGACCATAAAATATCAACAGCAGTTGTAGAAAATGTACTTAATGACAAAAACATATGTAAAAAATGTACTTAATGACAGAAACATATATAAAAATGTACTTAATGACAGAAACATATGTAGAAAATGTACTTAATGACAGAAACATATATAAAAATGTACTTAATGACAGAAACATATGTAAAAAATGTACTTAATGACAGAAACATGTATAAAAAAGAAATGAAACATGGAACCACTATAACATTAGCTGTAAATGTACAAATAATAACAAACAAATCTTGCCACTTGCATCAGTATTGTTTTTATAACTAGACCAGTAGGAGTGGAAATAAGTGATTACATGAATTCTCTGATAGTCTAGCCTGGTAGGAAAAAAACCCACCAGAATCTGATAAAAGTATTGGAATCAAGTTGAACACATGCAAGTGAAAAAAAAACATTTTGTGAATGTTAAAAGTAAGAACAAACAGTTTCCTTGTTGAATTAAAAACTGTTTGTAAACTTACCATGAGACGCCTTAACGACATACTATAATTGTTCTTTATTACAGATCCGTTCTTCTTAACTTGTTTATCTGTGAGGATCCAGGTGTCACATCCCTTCAGTAAGTTGACGGAAGCTGGTAGGTAAAATGGAGAAGTCACAAGGGATGGTGCAAAACCGGTCAGTCCCACAGACAAATGTCCAGCCCATAGAAGGTTAACCTGGTCAACCTGTACCTGTAAACAGACATGATACGGTGGGGTTAAATGTTTGGAATGAGTGAGTTGAACACGCTAGTGGAGGTGAGAAACATAACAGTGATATGATTAAACCTGCACATATGAAGACAAATATTGATATCACAAGACTGTTATATTATATCCAAGACTGTTATATTATATAAAACCACAGACCTGAACAACCTGATGAAAACAGCTTTCGATGTTCTCAGTGGAAATGAATAAGTTGGGGGTTTTTTGATGAGAATAGGCTTCACAACCACATCCTAAGCCAATTATGCTTAGATTTATGGCTGGAGAGATATACATACAGCAAGAGAATTCAAAACTGAAGAACCAAAAGATGTAACAATAAAGGAATGGAAAAAAATCTATGTAACCATTGTGTCTGAACTATCATACCTTACATCACTATTAGCGGTACCGCTCATATGATTATAAAGAAACTAAGAAACTTATCAAACATCTAAGCACACCCTCTACATTCCTACACTCAGTTACACAACCCTATTCAAACATGTGGTCAGATATCGGTCAATTACTTCTTTTTTTATTTGTGAACCCGACAATGACCGAAGAAGGTTGAAACGTTGTCCACTCCTCTACATAAAATATTTTCTCTTCCCAACCCAACCATTTCTACATCTATATTTTTCTCTACAAGTGAGTTTTCTCGTCATCACTGATTAACAAAGAAAGGGACTGAAGAAACTGGAATCACAACAATCCTATATTCTTGTCAAGATGTCTGATGGAGCTTCAACGGGCTTTTGGAAGTAGAGAGTCTGTCAAAATGTTGGGTCTAAGACTAACTTCACTGTTCATTGCAGAAACTTGTTGTAATACATCTGTAGTTGTTGTCATGAATCTCAAAATAATCATTGATAAAGGATGTGGACAAAACAAAGTTATCAAAGATTCAACTACTCAGAAACACTAAATAAAAATGTCTCGAATGTCGTCAGGTATTCCAAGTTACACCCTGAACATTACATAACTGTGACATTCAGACTGGTACACCATCTTCCTCACTCAGTTAGCAGAACATGACAACACCAATTAAACACACGTAAATGAAACAGCTACAGAAGATTTGAAATTACACGAGTTAATGACAAACTAGTTTGTGTATTTTTATCATGGTTTTAACTCTAATTGTTATTATCTATCAAGTGTACAAAGTAGTTAAACAAACCTATTGGTATTAAGGTTGTCTCTGTTTTTTTTAACTAGTATTTCATTTTGAAATATGGGAACTTGGACAAATGTCCAAGCCACAGTGAAGGCCAAGATGATTATCGTTAGGACAGTTTTTAGTATCAGTGATAACGTACAGTTGTGTAACTGGGTATGCAGACAGTTTCTAACATCACTGATAACGTACAATTGTATAACTGGGTATGCAGACAGTTTATAACATCAGTGATAACGTACAGTTGTATAACTGGGTATGCAGACAGTTTCTAACATCAGTGATAACGTACAGTTGTGTAACTGGGTATGTTGTGTAACTGGGTATGCAGACAGTTTCTAACATCAGTGATAACGTACAGTTGTGTAACTGGGTATGCAGACAGTTTATAACATCAGTGATAACGTACAGTTGTATAACTGGGTATGCAGACAGTTTCTAACATCAGTGATAACGCACTGGGTAATTGTATAACTGGGTATATATGCAGACAGCTAACATCAGTGAGCAAAAGGACTATCTATCTTTTTTATTATATGTTTGTGTTAACTACACAATGGGATATCTGTGCTGTATTCATCATGGGTATAAAAATCCAGTGTTTATAAATCTTTAGATTTATCACTGGGCTACTTGGGAAGGAACAAACGGATGGTTCACGTGACTAGTTAAACCCATATTTAACATTAATACTAGTGTAACGTGATTTGTCTGCTGTATTCTTTTTGGCCCACCCTGTATTTTATATACATAATAACGAATTTTATAAGCAACTGACCAAATCAGAATTTTATTTACTTTTACTTTAGTGTGTGTTTTTCTTATAGCAAAGCTACATCGGGCTGTCTGCTTAGTCCACAGATGGGAATCAAACCCCTAATTTTAGCATTGTTTAATCTGTAGACTTACCACTGTACCAACGGGAGACATTACTTTAGTACTTCTGCGAATAAAATATTTGCAATGTAGCTTTTGGTCTGTTGTTTAAGAACAATAAATTACACACATTACACCATTTAGAAATAATTCCAATATTACAATTAGTGGAAAAGCTATCATCTGTTAAATTTTGTAAAATGAAAAGGGCACTTAATACATATCTTTGTTTCAAATTTAGATACAAGCTTAAAAAACATGTTTTTGTTTCCTTTTTCTTCCACCAGGTGTTATATTTTTGATATTTCAAATTTTGTAGCAGAAAAGGCTTTTCTTATGATATTTGTTACAAAACTATGAACTTAACATAATTATTCTTTTATTACAACTTTTAATAAAACAATGCTATTAGTCGTTAACACATACCTCAAACACTTCACCAGGTTCTAATGGTGCAGTGCTAAACAATAAACCATGGTTGTATCCCCTAACTCGAGTTGCAGCCGTGTTGTTCTCTCGAAGTGTAATATTCTTCCCAATGCACGTGCTGAAGTACTTTGTCCTCTCTGTAATGTACAATTGAAATATTCACGTATGTTGAAATTACTGTTACCACTGCAAGAAGTCAGCACATGGAATATTTATTAATGTTTCTCTTAGATCTAGTATAATTTTATAAGGAGTTAATAAAACTTATGTCCCATCAAAAACACGTTAAAAATCAACTTGTTATAAAGTAAAGAAACTGTAATGTTATGACCAACATCAGTAAGCATTGCAATTTACAATTATCATGGAATTTTAAACCTAAATTTTATAATTCTCATCAATTATAAATGTTTGCAATAATTACTGAATACAAAAATTGTTTCTAAGTTTCATTTTAGTTTCCAATAAAAACTGGAGAAGTGTTGGTTTTGCATTTGTCTTTTCATCAACATTAACCATTTTTGTCATGAGTTTCACATTTTTTATTGATTTTGTACTGAAATCTTCAGGTGTATTTCAGGGAAGGAAAAGAATTTAAAAACACCATTGCTAAACATGTCCTGAAACATGATATTATTTGGTACAAAAACTTCCACGAACAGTAACGTTGTGTTAAAATCTGCTTTCATCAAACACATGCATGTGAGATGATAAGAACAGCTAAGAGAAAACAAAGAACCAACCACCACCCATCCACCCACAAACTATGGATTAAAGGCTTAGAGAAATGTGTATGATTATTAAAGGAAGGGATAAACAAAATTAAACATGTGGAGATTTTTTTTTCTATGCTATCAAAACATTAACCAGTAAAATGGTTCGTTCTGAATTAAACTGAAAGTTCTTCATAGAATTAATAACAATAACATAAGTTTTCAAAATAATATACAACACGATCCTAGAAAGATGAAATAAAAAAGGCAAAACACCAAGTACCATTTCCAAGTGGAGCAGGGACGCTGACTTGTGGACTCTCTGGTGTGAAAGGTGTGGAGCTGGAACCACTTGAAAACGTGTGGCTACTGTGCACGATCGTTACTTGAGCACATTGACCATACAGGTCAATAACAGCGTATACCTCTAAAGAAATTAATGCTTATTTGAGTCAGCAACATAAAGTCAAGATTTTAATCATAAAATTACTCAATTGTTTATTCAGATATACTAAACAAAACTTTCTTCCAATTCTATTCTACAAAATGAGCAGCATTGTAACTACATTACTGTTTAATGTTGCAATAATCTTTCAAGATCTTCAAGGACTCCAAATATTTTATAACCATCAGCTCCAACAGATGGCAGCATGCAAATATTCTCAGTAGGTTCAGTATTCAGCTAGTTTGTATTAACTTGTTACGGTTAGCTTAGGTGATTAAAAAGAAATGTCATTATATTCAGTGTTCATTTACTGAGTAAAAAATTAAAATATTTTAAATGTTAATGTGTTTTGGTTTCAAAATAATAATTTATTATTTAAATATTTTAAAATTAATTTTATGAAGGGATCTGTTTGGACCCTGAAGAGTAACTGTGGAAAGTTTTGACAGAAGACTAATGCAGGTTTAAAAATATTTAACTGACTTTGGTTGATAAAAAAATTAACATATTAATGCTACAAAAGATAGATAACATTTTGTTTCTCTGTACAGCACAAATCTACATGATGGGCTATTGGCAATTTGTTCATCAGGAGGGAATTTACCCACAGAGTTTAGCAATATAAGTCCATAAACTCATTGCTAACCCACCTGGGCACAATAAGATTCTCAGAATCAATTACAAATGACGTGGAATTCATTACGTTATTGAATTATCACCACTCCACCCAAAAGGAATTAAGTATATTACTGAATTATCACCACTACATCCAAATGGAATTAAGTATATTACTGAATTATCACCACTCCATCCAAATGGAATTAAGAATATTACTGAATTATCAACACTCCATCCAATTGGAATTAAGTATATTACTGAATTATCACCACTCCATCCAAAAGGAATTAAGTATATTACTGAATTATCAACACTCCATCCAAAAGGAATTAAGTATATTACTGAATTATCACCACTCCATCCAAAAGGAATTAAGTATATTACTAAATTATCAACACTCCATCCAAAAGGAATTAAGTATATTACTGAATTATCACCACTCCATCCAAAAGGAATTAAGTATATTACTGAATTATCAACACTCCATCTAAATATAATTAAGTATATTACTGAATTATCACCACTCCATCCAAATGGAATTAAGTATATTACTGAATTATCACCACTCCATCCAAATGGAATTAAGCATATTACTGAATTATCACCACTCCATCCAAATGGAATTAAGAATATTACTGAATTATCAACACTCCATCCAATTGGAATTAAGTATATTACTGAATTATCACCACTCCATCCAAAAGGAATTAAGTATATTACTGAATTATCACCACTCCATCCAAAAGGAATTAAGTATATTACTAAATTATCAACACTCCATCCAAAAGGAATTAAGTATATTACTGAATTATCACCACTCCATCCAAAAGGAATTAAGTATATTACTGAATTATCAACACTCCATCTAAATATAATTAAGTATATTACTGAATTATCACCACTCCATCCAAATGGAATTAAGTATATTACTGAATTATCACCACTCCATCCAAATGGAATTAAGCATATTACTGAATTATCACCACTCCATCCAAAAGGAATTAAGTATATTACTGAATTATCACCACTCCATCCAAACAGAATTAAGTATATTACTGAATTACTGATAATTCAGTGTTTTTTTACAAAGTTTTCTGTATAGTAACTACTAGCTAATTAATCAGGAAAACAGCAACTATCCATCCAGACAACAATGTAAATACAACTCTTAAGAATAAGAGTACGATGGTCAAGAACTGGTTATTCACAAATTTCCTTAAAATAACTAATCATATTCTGTCCTGAAATTGGATACAGCATGTGACTTGTTGACAATAAAACATCCTGAACGTGGATGCAGCATGTGACCTGTTGACAATAAAACATCCTGAACGTGGATGCAGCATGTGACCTGTTGACAATAAAACATCCTGAACATAGATGCAGCATGTGACTTGTTGACAATAAAACATCCTGAACGTGGATGCAGCATGTGACTTGTTGACAATAAAACATCCTGAACGTGGATGCAGCATGTGACCTGTTGACAATAAAACATCCAGAACATAGATACAGCATGTGACTTGTTGACAATAAAACATCCTGAAGTTGGATGCAGCATGTGACTTGTTGACAATAAAACATCCTGAACGTGGATGCAGCATGTGACTAGTTGACAATAAAACATCCTGAACGTGGATGCAGCATGTGACTTGTTGACAATAAAACGTCCTGAACGAGGATACAGCATGTGACTTGTTGACAATAAAACGTCCTGAATGAGGATACAGCATGTGACTTGTTGACAATAAAACATCCTGAACATGGATGCAGCATGTGACTTGTTGACAATAAAACATCCTGAACGAGGATGCAGCATGTGACTTGTTGACAATAAAACATCCTGAACGTGGATGCAGCATGTGACTTGTTGACAATAAAACATCCTGAACGAGGATACAGCATGTGACTTGTTGACAATAAAACATCCTGAACGAGGATGCAGCATGTGACTTGTTGACAATAAAACAATCTGAACGTGGATGCAGCATGTGACTTGTTGACAATAAAACATCCTGAACGAGGATACAGCATGTGACTTGTTGACAATAAAACATCCTGAAGTTGGATGCAGAATGTGACTTGTTGACAATAAAACATCCTGAAGTTGGATGCAGAATGTGACTTGTTGACAATAAAACATCCTGAACGAGGATACAGCATGTGACTTGTTGACAATAAAACATCCTGAAGTTGGATGCAGCATGTGACTTGTTGACAATAAAACATCCTGAAGTTGGATGCAGCATGTGACTTGTTGACAATAAAACATCCTGAAGTTGGATGCAGCATGTGACTTGTTGACAATAAAACATCCTGAACATGGATGCAGCATGTGACTTGTTGACAATAAAACATCCTGAACGAGGATGCAGCATGTGACTTGTTGACAATAAAACATCCTGAACGTGGATGCAGCATGTGACTTGTTGACAATAAAACGTCCTGAACGAGGATACAGCATGTGACTTGTTGACAATAAAACGTCCTGAATGAGGATACAGCATGTGACTTGTTGACAATAAAACATCCTGAACATGGATGCAGCATGTGACTTGTTGACAATAAAACATCCTGAACGAGGATGCAGCATGTGACTTGTTGACAATAAAACATCCTGAACGTGGATGCAGCATGTGACTTGTTGACAATAAAACATCCTGAACGAGGATACAGCATGTGACTTGTTGACAATAAAACATCCTGAACGAGGATGCAGCATGTGACTTGTTGACAATAAAACATCCTGAACGTGGATGCAGCATGTGACTTGTTGACAATAAAACATCCTGAACGAGGATACAGCATGTGACTTGTTGACAATAAAACATCCTGAAGTTGGATGCAGAATGTGACTTGTTGACAATAAAACATCCTGAAGTTGGATGCAGAATGTGACTTGTTGACAATAAAACATCCTGAACGAGGATACAGCATGTGACTTGTTGACAATAAAACATCCTGAAGTTGGATGCAGCATGTGACTTGTTGACAATAAAACATCCTGAAGTTGGATGCAGCATGTGACTTGTTGACAATAAAACATCCTGAAGTTGGATGCAGCATGTGACTTGTTGACAATAAAACATCCTGAAGTTGGATGCAGCATGTGACTTGTTGACAATAAAACATCCTGAACGAGGATGCAGCATGTGACTTGTTGACAATAAAACATCCTGAACGTGGATACAGCATGCGACTTGTTGACAATAAAACATCCTGAACGAGGATACAGCATGTGACTTGTTGACAATAAAACATCCTGAAGTTGGATGCAGAATGTGACTTGTTGACAATAAAACATCCTGAAGTTGGATACAGCATGTGACTTGTTGACAATAAAACATCCTGAACTTGGATACAGCATGTGACTTGTTGACAATAAAACATCCTGAAGTTGGATGCAGCATGTGACTTGTTGACAATAAAACATCCTGAACGTGGATGCAGCATGTGACTTGTTGACAATAAAACATCCTGAACGTGGATACAGCATGTGACTTGTTGACAATAAAACATCCTGAACGAGGATGCAGCATGTGACTTGTTGACAATAAAACATCCTGAACGAGGATGCAGCATGTGACTTTTTGACAATAAAACATCCTGAACGTGGATACAGCATGTGACTTGTTGACAATAAAACATCCTGAACGTGGATGCAGCATGTGACTTGTTGACAATAAAACATCCTGAACGTGGATGCAGCATGTGACTTGTTGACAATAAAACATCCTGAACGTGGATGCAGCATGTGACTTGTTGACAATAAAACATCCTGAAGTTGGATGCAGCATGTGACTTGTTGACAATAAAACATCCTGAAGTTGGATGCAGCATGTGACTTGTTGACAATAAAACATCCTAAACCTGGATTCATCAAACTACTTGTTGACAATAAAAGATCCTTAACTTGGATACAACAGGCTATAGTGAGAAAACAACTGTCACAGACAGATTCATATAATGATTTTGAGAAGCACAGCTATATCCAATAGTTGCAAAATGACTGATTACCTGGTGGAACATCTCGACAGGCTACTCCTTGGTCTTCGTTGTTCACGTAGTAGTGAAGAGTTCCATCAAGATGTCTCATCATTCCTATCCGGGTTCCCATCTTTAGAGAGTCCAAATCACACTTGTACCTATCTCGGATTGTTTTTCCATCTTGCATCACGGCAGACCCACTGAGATGCAAAATAAATGTCAAGTAGGAAGTAGAGATTGTCACTTAGAAAAACAATTAACCCTGACATGATTATAAGATATTTACTAAGTATGGAAGTTTGTGAAACATTGGTGCAGTATTTTTTCTAGATGGTAATGTTTTCTATATTACTACAATTTTAAAACAGATATTAACCATAAAGAGAGGTACATTAAAATTAAGAATTCTCCTCACAAAGGAAGAACGACTAAATGATAACATGCTCACAAAGGAAGAGAGACTAAGTGATAACATGCTCACAAAGGAAGAAAGACTAAGTGATAACATGCTCACAAAGGAAGAAAGACTAAGTGATAACATGCTCACAAAGGAAGAAAGACTAAGTGATAACATGCTCACAAAGGAGGAAAGACTAAGTGATAACATGCTCACAAAGGAAGAAAGACTAAGTGATAAAATGCTCACAAAGGAAGAAAGACTAAGTGATAACATGCTCACAAAGGAAGAAAGACTAAGTGATAACATGCTCAAAGAAGAAAGACTAAGTGATAACATGCTCACAAAGGAAGAAAGACTAAGTGATAACATGCTCACAAAGGAAGAAAGACTAAGTGATAACATGCTCACAAAGGAAGAAAGACTAAGTGATAACATGCTCACAAAGGAAGAAAGACTAAGTGATAACATGCTCACAAAGGAAGAAAGACTAAGTGATAACATGCTCACAAAGGAAGAAAGACTAAGTGATAACATGCTCACAAAGGAAGAAAGACTAAGTGATAACATGCTCACAAAGGAAGAAAGACTAAGTGATAACATGCTCACAAAGGAAGAAAGACTAAGTGATAACATGCTCACAAAGGAAGAAAGACTAAGTGATAACATGCTCACAAAGGAAGAAAGACTAAGTGATAACATGCTCACAAAGGAAGAAAGACTAAGTGATAACATGCTCACAAAGGAAGAAAGACTAAGTGATAACATGCTCACAAAGGAAGAAAGACTAAGTGATAACATGCTCACAAAGGAAGAAAGACTAAGTGATAACATGCTCACAAAGGAAGAAAGACTAAGTGATAACATGCTCACAAAGGAAGAAAGACTAAGTGATAACATGCTCACAAAGGAAGAAAGACTAAGTGATAACATGCTCACAAAGGAAGAAAGACTAAGTGATAAAATGCTCACAAAGGAAGAAAGACTAAGTGATAACATGCTCACAAAGGAAGAAAGACTAAGTGATAACATGCTCACAAAGGAAGAAAGACTAAGTGATAACATGCTCACAAAGGAAGAAAGACTAAGTGATAACATGCTCACAAAGGAAGAAAGACTAAGTGATAACATGCTCACAAAGGAAGAAAGACTAAGTGATAACATGCTCACAAAGGAAGAAAGACTAAGTGATAACATGCTCACAAAGGAAGAAAGACTAAGTGATAACATGCTCACAAAGGAAGAAAGACTAAGTGATAACATGCTCACAAAGGAAGAAAGACTAAGTGATAACATGCTCACAAAGGAAGAAAGACTAAGTGATAACATGCTCACAAAGGAAGAAAGACTAAGTGATAACATGCTCACAAAGGAGGAAAGACTAAGTGATAACATGCTCACAAAGGAAGAAAGACTAAGTGATAACATGCTCACAAAGGAAGAAAGACTAAGTGATAACATGCTCACAAAGGAAGAAAGACTAAGTGATAACATGCTCACAAAGGAAGAAAGACTAAGTGATAACATGCTCACAAAGGAGGAAAGACTAAGTGATAACATGCTCACAAAGGAGGAAAGACTAAGTGATAACATGCTCACAAAGGAAGAAAGACTAAGTGATAACATGCTCACAAAGGAAGAAAGACTAAATGATAACATGCTCACAAAGGAAGAAAGACTAAATGATAACATGCTCACAAAGGAAGAAAGATTAAGTGATAACATGCTCACAAAGGAAGACAGACCAAGTGATAACATGCTCATAAAGGAAGAAAGACTAAGTGATAACATGCTCACAAAGGAAGAAAGACTAAGTGATAAAATGCTCACAAAGGAAGAAAGACTAAGTGATAACATGCTCACAAAGGAAGAAAGACTAAGTGATAACATGCTCACAAAGGAAGAAAGACTAAATGATAACATAGTTGATACATACCTTTCATGCAAGTTCTCGCAATGTTTCAATTACTATGAAGATTGTTAAACATGAGAACACCTGATTTTTTGTTTAATATACATATTGCAATAGCATAAAATATACTATCTACTTATTAACTCCATTTATTGACATTAAAATAACATGTGGCCACTTCAGTTTCCTTCACAAGATTCCATAATCCGTTGAATAACAATGGCTAAAATCACAGTAATCATGTTGTTAAACTGTTACTTACCACCCACTCATAACAACAAACATGTTTTTTTAACGTTCTTCAAACAGTAGTAAGACTGTTGGCTCATGCCACGAAACTACAAGCCATCAGGATTCTGTTTATTATCAGTAACAAACCTCCATGATTAATGTGTGATGCCCAATCTTTAAAACCACTGCTTCTTCCATAAATATTAAATTTGAATCTTCATCCTGTAAAGACTAGATATGATGATGATTTTACACCCAATTAAAGTACAAGATTTAAATTGAAATTACTTTCATTATGGTTGTTTTTAGCTATTTGTTTTGATTTCATTTGGAGTGTGACACAAGATGTGAAACAGAACCAGGCCAACTATGTTACATGTAAAGCTTCTTGTCAAGTACAGAGTAACACAAAGCAAGTGTAGGTCACGCTATACACAGACAACTTCCTGTTAAATGCACAGTAACACAAAGCAGGGGTAGGTCAAGTTATACACAGACAGCTTCCTGTTAAATACACATTAACATAGAGCAGGGATTAGTCAAGTTATACACAGACAGCTTCCTGTTAAATACACATTAACATAGAGCAGGGATTAGTCAAGTTATACACAGACAGCTTCCTGTTAAATACACAGTAACACAGAGAAGGGGAAGGTCAAGCTATACACAGACAGCTTCCTGTTAAATACACAGTAACACAGAGCAGAGGCAGGTCAAGTTATACACAGGCAGCTTCCTGTTAAATACACATTAACATAGAGCAGGGGTTAGTCAAGTTATACACAGCTTCCTGTTAAATACACAGTAACACAAAGCAGGGGTAGGTCAAGTTATACACAGACAGCTTCCTGTTAAATACACAGTAACACAAAGCAGGGGTAGGTCAAGTTATACACAGACAGCTTCCTGTTAAATACACAGTAACACAGAACAGGGGTAGGTCAAGTTATACACAGACAGCTTCCTGTTAAATACACAGTAACATAGAGCAGGAGTAGGTCAAGTTATACACAGACAGCTTCCTGTTAAATACACAGTAACACAGAGAAGGGGTTAGTCAAGTTATACACAGACAGCTTCCTGTTGAATACACATTAACATAGAGCAGGGGTTATTCAAGTTATACACAGCTTCCTGTTAAATACACAGTAACACAAAGCAGGGGTAGGTCAAGTTATACACAGACAGCTTCCTGTTAAATACACAGTAACACAGAGGAGGGTTAGTCAAGTTATACACAGACAGCTTCCTGTTAAATACACATTGACATAGAGCAGGGGTAGGTCAAGTTATACACAGACAGCTTCCTGTTAAATACACAGTAACATAGAGCAGGAGTAGGTCAAGTTATACACAGACAGCTTCCTGTTAAATACACAGTAACACAAAGCAGGGGTAGGTCAAGTTATACACAGACAGCTTCCTGTTAAATACACAGTAACATAGAGCAGGAGTAGGTCAAGTTATACACAGACAGCTTCCTGTTAAATACACATTGACATAGAGCAGGGGTTAGTCAAGTTATACACAGACAGCTTCCTGTTAAATACACAGTAACACAAAGCAGGGGTAGGTCAAGTTATACACAGACAGCTTCCTGTTAAATACACAGTAACACAGAACAGGGGTAGGTCAAGTTATACACAGACAGCTTCCTGTTAAATACACAGTAACACAGAGCAGGAGTAGGTCAAGTTATACACAGACAGCTTCCTGTTAAATACACAGTAACACAGAGGAGGGGTTAGTCAAGTTATACACAGCTTCCTGTTAAATACACAGTAACGTAGAGCAGGGGTTAGTCAAGTTATACACAGACAGCTTCCTGTTAAATACACAGTAACACAGAGCAGGGGTAGGTCAAGTTATACACAGACAGCTTCCTGTTAAATACACAGTAACACAGAGCAGGGGTAGGTCAAGTTATACACAGACAGCTTCCTGTTAAATACACAGTAACATAGAGCAGGAGTAGGTCAAGTTATACACAGACAGCTTCCTGTTAAATACACAGTAACACAAAGCAGGGGTAGGTCAAGTTATACACAGACAGCTTCCTGTTAAATACACATTAACATAGAGCAGGGGTTAGACAAGTTATACACAGACAGCTTCCTGTTAAATACACATTAACACAGAGCAGGTGCAGGTCAAGTTATACACCAGATTTTAGCCAAGCCAAGTTATACATAGGTTCTTAATTACATTGTAACCTGGGTCAGAGGTGGGTGACGTTAGACACATGATAAAATACTTTTCTATGTATTTACCAAACTCATGATTATTATTATTATTATTAGTTTGGATTAAAAACAGCACCACCTACAAACACTGGCATTCACTTACAGTTATTAACCAGTTCATCTTTTGTTTGTTTTCAAACATAGAAGCGAACTAACCATGCCACTATACAAATTAGCCAGTGCTCCTACAAAACACACCTCACCATAGAACATATTTCAACAGTCACAAATCATTCAATTAAAAATAAAAAACACAACATAAATAAATTATGTATATATGCTTATGTTTATATGTTTTTTCTTTTTCAGCTCTGGACATCGGACAGGTAGAATATTTAGCGCCTGTCCTGGGAAAGTGGGTTTTCTCGGGGCAATCCCGTCCCCACCCAACAAATTCTGAGGCACTTGGATTCATAGATCCCAACCACTCTGTGGCCCTGATCATGGGACGTTCCACAGACTATTGCAGGGTTGGTCTACAGCTTGCTTCTACTCTGACTGCAGACTCTGGACTTGTCTACTTCCTTTTCCCCACCTTTGTCACTCTCAGCGTTCTCACTCAACTTTTTTCATACTGCCTCACCTCACTTCATTGCCTCAAAATATATGAAAACCCCCATGTACAGATAAATAATCTTCCATGAGATGGGATGAAAAGGAACTACAATGTTACTGAACACCCCTGTTGGGAAGAGAATTCCTTGGACTTCTCTCTCTCTAAACTAAACCCCTGCCAAAGTTTTGTTTTGTTTCATGCTCTGTACATTACTCATGTCAAAGGAAAACAGAATTTTATTTAAAGCTAAACTTACCTTAACATCCATGTGTCATGTTTTATGTCTGTCATGGTGCTTGGAAACTGCAGGGCAGATGGAGGTATAGTAGTAACACCTAAAATTTAAATATGTTAAAGCTGGAAGGGATAAGTAACAGTATAAGTTGAACATAATCCACATGTCACCAATGAATAAAGGAAGACCTGAGAAAAATATACTTAAAACTAGAGAGTGCTCATACCTCCGCCCGATGGCATCAATCGTATTCAGGCTCTCAAAAAGTATGAAGAACTTATCCCTATGCCAATTATTATTAATGAATAATATTCTACACATGTCCACCATGTTTTATCAAATTCTAATTATTTTTTAAAAACAGTGTGAAAGAAATCAGTCCCCGTGTTAAGAAATGGGGACTTTTTTCTCTGCAATCTTGACCATCCAAAACTAAGGTGGGTCATAATCCAAAAGTATACCAACTTTCATCCAAATACATTTATCTGTGTTTGAGAAATCTTGCTGACGAACACCTACACATAGCAGAGGTAACTAGTACAGCTATGTTTTGGTTCTACAACCACGTAAAAGGTAGAGCGTTGTTGAAGCTTCATTATAATTATATAAAAATGTCTTATTTGAGAAAATAATTTTTTTTTTATATACATCTTTGTCTGGAAAATGTTCATAAGACCTTCTGCAATTTGTTTCTCTCTCCAAGATATGATCTAAGTTGAGAAATATAATTAGTGCAAGTATCTACTCTTTGGAAGGTCCAGGATATACAACTAGATTCGATCCAAAAGAAACTTAAGCGTATATGAAATAGACTAGAGCATACATATGGCATGGATCATGCAGGTTGTATGCCTGTGGACTGCTCATATTCCTCTATAATAATTTTAATAAATAATGTTAAAAAAATACAAGTTGAAAAACTTACATAAAACTGATTATATTTATAATATAATACAAAACTAATTGAAAATTTTTATTTATTTGTAAGGATTTCAGTAATATGAATGTGAAAGAGGAAACAAATTGCTAAGCCTAATTAAGCTATTACTTCACCTGCTTCAATTGATCCTGACCACCGATCCACCATTTTATCAATAACAACTTGGAACATCTCTCCTTCTCGAAGAGGTCTGTTGGTCATTACAATTGCATCGTTGAATTCTGCGAGAGCATTTGGCCGTACAGCCGAGAGCCCTTGGTTTAGCAGACGAGCATTTCTTCCGTGAAGTTGGTGAAAATGAAGATCGCTTGGAAATATTAAACCAGTTGCTCGGACAGGTGATGTATTGTGTTCTAAGACGTAAAAGTGTACTTTTCAAGGATCGTAAATAGTGTACAAATAGTTTCTTTGACATGCTGTTGGCATAATAATTACCACTAAACACTATCAAAATGATTCTAAAATCTATTAAAGTGTATTTTTAGAAACTATTACCTTAATAACTAAGCACTAACAGAGTGTGCCTCTAATAATAAAACACTAACAAACTGTTAGCAATTAAACACTAACTGTTTCAAAGTAACTAAACACTACCAAAGTATGCTTCTAATAACTAACCACTAGAATAGTTCTTATAACTAAACATTAACAGTGTTTCTCAGTGACAAATACTAACAGTGTCTCTTAGCAACTAAACACTGACAGAGTGCTTCTTAAAATTAAACTGTACCAACTGGCATCTAGAATATTAAGACACAGAAGATCATATGTGAAGTGACCCTATGATGAGTGGCATTTTAAATACTTCCTCATAATAAGATTGCACATGATACATTAGATACAAGTACTAAAGAATGTTGTGTGCTAGTATTTTGTAGCTATTTCAAGATTTTAAAATACACAAAAGATAAAATAAGTACAAAGTATATTATCTTGAGGAACAGGCCACTGTCTGAAGGAACATACTTTGTAACTACTAAACAGTTATGGAAAAATAAAGTGGAAAACAACTTGTGTTAGTACCACAATTAAGATTATGTGATATAAGCACTGAGACAGGAGAACCTGCTCATGTTGGAAACTAATGATATGAAAGGAAAATGAGTAAAACTTCCATAAAAAATTAACACACTAGAACAATTAAAACATTTATAACATCACCAGAAGACAACATGTGGACAACTGGTTCACTGTTGTATGTCTTGTGGACAACTAGGTCATTGTTGTATGTCATGTGGACAACTGGTTCACTGTTGTACATCTTGTGGACAACTAGGTCATTGTTGTATGTCATGTGGACAACTGGTTAACTGTTGTATATCTTGTGGACAACTAGGTCATTTTTTGTATGTCATGTGGACCACTGGTTCATTGTTGTATATCTTGTGGACAACTAGGTCATTTTTTGTATGTCATGTGGACCACTGGTTCATTGTTGCATGTCATGTTTATTGTTGTATGTCTCATGGGGAATTGGTTCATTGTTACATGCCATCGCTAATGCAAAAAAACTATTTCAAATTAATGAAACCATGACAGATATGTTTACAGTAATGACTAATAAAATCTTCTCTCTATGCTACCATTTATACGAATTTCCACCAACGATTAAAACAAAAAAGGCTTTTATTTTATTACACAATTTTATTCGATGGAGTGAAACTATCCTGAATTCTTAGAAGTTAAATACACCTTTAATCTTTTATCACATTCCTCGGTTACGAAGGCTGCTTCGCACCAGAACAATCAACGATAGAGAGGTACCCAGAACTCACCAGAACTGTCAACAATAGAAACTTGTGCAGCTTGTCCATAAAGATCGATAACACCGTATAATTTTTCAGCCACACATTTTGCTGCAGCTCCTTGGTCCTCCCCGTTAACGTAAAAGTGGAGCGTACTATCTTGTTCTAGCAGGACTCCCACTCGATCACCGATCTGTAGAATAATGGTCAAAACGTGAAACTTCAGATGGAGGTCAAGTGGCATGGTGAAGAATATCCTTCATAACTGTCTTTGAATTCAAAATGATTTTTAAACCTAATGTACTAACATCATTGAAGCAGGAATGATAAAATATATAGAATTTCAAATGAGACCAATAACAATCACAGATACAAACTTTGTGAGAGGAAAGAGCAATCATAAGACTAAAGTTCACTGAAAGCAGGGACAATCACATTTACAATATTTCACAGGAAGCAGAGAGCATCACAGATCAAGGTTCACTGTAAGTAGGGACAATTACATTTACAATATTTCACAGGAAACAGAGAGCATCACAAATCAAGGTTCACTCACTGAAAGTAGAGACAATCACATTTACAATATTTCACAGGAAGCAGAGAGCATCACAGATCAAGGTTCACTCACTGAAAGTAGAGACAATCACATTTACAATATTTCACAGGAAGCAGAGAGCATCACAGATCAAGGTTCACTGAAAGTAAGACCAACCACAAATCTAGGTTCATTAGAAGTAGGAACAATGATACAAGCATGACTCACACTTCATTCAGTTGTCTTATTTGTTCACAAAAAGAACAGCTAACAGCAAAACAGACTGAATTAGATAAGAACGTAATCTTTAGAAATAGCTAACATGCACGAAATGCATCTTACAACTTATGTTATACAGTAAAAACCTTAAAACTGTTAGGAGTGTGTAAATGGTTGACAAACCTTTAATCTTTCTAAATTTATACCATATTCTTCAACTACAGAGGTTCCATTACACATGATGCCACTACCAGTCATCATCCACGTCCCAGATCTCATGTTGGTCATAGTCGATGGAAATTCTATGTCATAGGGTGAATGTGTGGTCACTCCAATCTCTATAGACCCTGTCCACTTGACCACTTGCTGCTCTAAGATGACCTCAAACATCTCTGCCGTCCTCAAAGGTCGATTAGTCAGGGCAACAGCATTATTGAAATCTTCAAGTGCACTGTGGATAATAACATACATAACAACTCACTTTGTACTCCAACTTTTAAGCACCATTTTCATGAATGCTAGTTTTTCCTCAGTTAGTAAAAGTAATTCTAATGTTGACTAAGATACAAGAAATAAAGAACTTTAGAGATTTAGTACATATAATCAGTTTTGTTTTTATATATGGTAACACTGTTTTGAAATCTAGTTCACAGAACTTCACAACTCATTAATACAACAAACTTGTATAGAAACACACTTCCAAACATTACATATATTAGAAATCTTGTGTCTATTTTACTCACATAAGATACTACTAACTGACACACATATGCATTACCTAAGGCCTCAACCTAAGACCAGAAACAAAACGCTTCTTATGACCTTTTGGAAAAGCATGTTTCATATGGAATTTGTCATGTTTCTCTGGAGCTGACAGTCACAAAGTTTCATCACATGATCAACTAGTTTTGATGAATTATTATGAAAACAAAACTATCACATAAGTAACTTATCACACAGGTTCTGTTATGACATTCACTGCTAAGGAAACAAAAAATTATCCCATTTTTTAAGGGTCTTTCATAATTATAAGTGATTCTTACAACAGAAATCTTGTAGTAATATTAGTCAATGTCATTTGTTCCACACTGATGAAGGATATTAAAACTCCTGTAACAATAACATGTCAGTACAGAAATGGAACAGATATGAAAGAACTAATAGAGGGCTTACTTTGGACGGAGAGCTGTGCGTCCATTGTTGGTAATTTCAGCGTGGACTCCACACCTCTCATGGAACAACAATGGTTCTAACTCTTGTGAATTGGCTAAAACATTGAAAACTGACATTATTTCAACATCCTTACTCTATACAAGACATATTCCATTAAGGAAATACCTGCACACGTTTAGTTTGTAACAACTGTTCGTTAATTTATCTCAAACACACACAACATATAACTTTGAAATAACACAGTACACACATGCTGGTAAAAGCACACGTATTGCTACCTATTAATAACTGCATGCACCTGTCCACCTGTCCACTGCATGTATCTGTACACGGCCATCTGCAAATTAATTTTCACATCCATGAATACAACTAAGGCTGATAGGCAGTATACTAACATGAAATATTATTCAAAATACAATAAACAGGCAGCCATACTAATTAAAGTCTCTGCATCCACAGACCATACTGCACAAGGTGAGAAAAACATGATTTTTACTATTAGTTACAGCTCTTGTAGCCAACTACACCCACGAAAGCCAAGGAGGCCCTGAAAAGATACAGTGCAAGTAACACTATTATAAGACAACCGTGATAACAACCAGTCTCATGGTAAAACCGTGCTCAGGTCTCGACAAGAATTTGGATAAATGATGTGAGCCAGGAGCGTTCACTGACAGTAGCCACTTTGACCATGTGCATCAACCAGGAGAGAGTCAAATATTTGTTTCAGATTTTAAAAATACGATGACTTTTAAAAAAATTATTAACTGAAGAGCCTTTGTTAAGGATATATATATATATATATATATTTTAGAAAAGTTATCTTGCTGATTTATAAACATTTTTCACTTATGGTTGGTCAACCCATGAATATCACTCCTAAGCCACTTTTGAACCTACACTTAAACACGTATGACTGATTCAATAAATTCAAAAATTCTTTCCTCCCCATACACTCTGATACTTACCTAAAAATGTGTTTATATTACACATAAATCCCATGTCATTTTTTGTGTCATATTTATAGGACCACTAATGATTTGGTGGAGGGGTGTCATCTTTTATTATTCATTATTTGTTTGTATTATATACTCTTATTTGTTTGTATTATATACTCTTATCATAATTTTCAGTATATTAATCATAACTGTGATAAAACCTCAACCTAAACTTTTCTTATATTTATTTGTTGGCTGACCCTGGAAGTTCCACATAAGAAATGACCTCAGGATAATGTTACTTCAAATTTCAGTGTTTTAATCTACTAGTCTGAACAAAACCTTGATATTTTAAAACATAACCCCAGCTGCAGTAATACTGTTTTAACTTAGGTTCATTAAAGTAAAGCATTTGTAATTTATAATGTTGTAGATCTAAACAAGATGTTTAAACAGTTACTGCATGAAATAAAAAAAAAAGCCTCCAAAATCGTAACATAGTTACATCTGTATTTTGCTACTCTTTATAGGTTCCTAAGGTTTAATACAGTTGGTATAAATTACTACAAATACAAGAACATAGAGTAAATAAATGTATTTAAAGAACTTACCAATAGAAGCTGGTAAGTAGGTTTCTTCACTAAATATATTACTAAAGTTCTGGTCAAGAGCTTCAGGAGAACTATCCTGGACCTCATCTACGATGGTCACTTTCACTGTCATGCCATACAGGTCCACGACACCATACACAACAGCTGGAATGTCATTTGCTGCTACACCTTGATCTAACTCATTTATGTAGTAGTGGAGGTTGCCATTAGATTTCCTTGTTAGACCAATTCTGTCTCCTTCCTTGAAATCGCAACTTAACCATTATTTGTACTGATTGTGTAAGCTAGCATCTCAATTGACATTACAATAAGGATAACATCAAAAATTTGGTTAATAGCTTTAATTTGCCATATTTTTCTATTACACATCTACAATGGAAATTCTATTAGGATAAATATAGACTTTATATGGAAAATTTCCAGTACTTTCCAGAGTTTTGTCTCCAGATTTATACACTAAGATTTCCATGATTCTAGAATCTTGCATTTTCCAAGCATTTTTGTTCGTTAATGATACCTGTCAGTGAAAACAGAAAATATCTTGGGTCTTGCAAGACAAAGACTTGCAATGGTCAACACCAAATTCAAACTAACCTAATTCTGACAACTATTTTTTTTTAAACAAAGAAGCCAAATATTTCCTAGAAAAATGTTTTTAAACTTAAATTTCATGATTTTTCCAAGACCATGAACTGTAAGTCATTCTTCTCAGATTTTTCAGTACTGCAGTTTTTAAGAGTTCATTTTCCACGAATTTATAGAATGTTGTGGACCTTAGTGAACCCTGTTTTAATGGTTGAAAACCTAAAAACATTATTTAGCTTTTACAGAAGTTATCAACTGATGACAAAGTTTTTGTTTCACTTCAGTATTGACTGTATTGAAATAAGTTATGCATCACTTCTTTTCCAAGTCCTTTCACTATCTTGTACACCTCTAATTTTTAAAAACTGTAGCCAAATATATCCACACAAGCACACAAAAACAAACCACAGCTAAAGTCATGCAAGTACTTACATGGAGTTCGTCCAAGTTAAATTTTCCATAATACTGGTTGCTACTTTTACCATTGGTCAAAATTCCACATCCACTCATCATGACAGTTCCTGGTAGAAGTTGAAGAAAAAAGAAACTGTTTGTGAGTGTCAGATATAAAAGATTGTTTAGCGTAAATAGTATTATTAATTAATTAATTTTGTGTTTGTAATTCATTCGTGTAGAGGATATAGAGATTTCTAGAAGGCCTAAGGAAAAGACATAATAAATGGCTGTGACCAGATGAGCAGAAACAGAGAGTACAAGTCAGGTGAAAAAGAATTTTGGTGAGAGAGAAGCTAGAAAGTGTAAAGTCAACCATTGTGGGAGTGAATAGTATAATGGTTGATATCTTGGAGTTAGATTAACAGTTTGACAGAGATAAAAAGAATATTTTTTCTTGTCAAAGAGAGTTCCAAAGTTATTGAACCCACCTGTGTGGACTTTGACAAAATGCACACAATTATTGAAAGTTCAGTATACAAACTGAGGTAACTCATGCAACTGCATAAGTGAATCATACACGGATACCATTGAAATAAAAATAGTTCAGTTTTTCAAGTGAATTATAAAGCAACTAAATTGTTCTAAGTGGACTTTTGACAAAAAGAAGAGAATTGTAAAGTGTTTATGATACAATTATGACCTCCATAGTGTAAAAATTTTTTTTATATACATTTAACTTGTTTCAAGTATATATGTTATTCTAAAAACAAGTGGAGTGTGTGCTGTTTGTTTATTATTGAATTTATCACCAACAAGTCACTGATACCTAGAAGATGTAGAAGAATCCTTAGCCTAACATACCCGTTTACATATATATATATGTATATTAGTAAAAACGTTTTTGACAAGGAAATAGTCACAAAACTCTCAATAAAAAGTATTTATTATAAAAAAATAAATTAAACCACCATCTCATCTCCTGGGCATCTCATACCAGAATATATATTTTTTTAAACTTCCTGTCACCTCAGAATATTCAATCAAACTTCATGTAATACCCACTTGTACACAGATATGGGGCAACACAAAGTTTTTTTTTATTTTACTATATTTTTCCCCAGGGAGTTTCCAGAAGTTTCTTGCCCAGTTTCCTATGGAAATTGTAACTTCCTGTCCTATTTCCTTTCACCAGTAGTACTGCAGTACTGGTAAAAATAACACCCAGCATAACACCAGTGGCACACCACACAACACCCAGCATAACACCAGTGGCACACCACACACCACCCAGCATAACACCAGTGGCACACCACACACCACCCAGCATAACACCAGTGGCACACCACACACCACCCAGCATAACACCAGTGGCACACCACACAACACCCAGCATAACACCAGTGGCACACCACACAACACACACCACACCACACCACACAACACCCAGCATAACACCAGTGGCACACCACACAACACCCAGCATAACACCAGTGGCACACCACACAACACCCAGCATAACACCAGTGGCACACCACACAACAACAGCATAACACCAGTGGCACACCACACAACACAAAACAGTTAACGATAGAAATATACTAATAACAATCAATATACATAATTCTAATAGTTTTTTCCAGATTAATACTGTTCACCTCACAGACAGCAGACAAAATAAAGAAAAACAACTTCATAATGTCCTTTCAATAACTGTTTCCAAACACTAAGTTGTAAAAATTGTTCCTGAAGTTATTATTCTTCACAATGCATTGTAATGCTTGCATCACCTTACTTACCTAAAGTTATTATTCTTCACAATGCATTGTAATGCTTGCATCACCTTACTTACCTAAAGTTATTATTCTTCACAATGCAGTGTAATGCTTGCATCACCTTACTTACCTAAAGTTATTATTCTTCACAATGCACTGTAATGCTTGCATCACCTTACTTACCTAAAGTTATTATTCTTCACAATGCATTGTAATGCTTGCATCACCTTACTTACCTAAAGTTATTATTCTTCACAATGCATTGTAAAGCTTGCATCACCTTACTTACCTAAAGTTATTATTCTTCACAATGCACTGTAATGCTTGCATCACCTTACTTACCTAAAGTTATTATTCTTGACAATGCACTGTAAAGCTTGCATCACCTTACTTACCTAAAGTTATTATTCTTCACAATGCATTGTAATGCTTGCATCACCTTACTTACCTAAAGTTATTATTCTTCACAATGCATTGTAATGCTTGCATCACCTTACTTACCTAAAGTTATTATTCTTCACAATGCACTGTAATGCTTGCATCACCTTACTTACCTAAAGTTATTATTCTTCACAATGCATTGTAATGCTTGCATCACCTTACTTACCTAAAGTTATTATTCTTCACAATGCATTGTAAAGCTTGCATCACCTTACTTACCTAAAGTTATTATTCTTCACAATGCATTGTAATGCTTGCATCACCTTACTTACCTAAAGTTATTATTCTTCACAATGCATTGTAATGCTTGCATCACCTTACTTACCTAAAGTTATTATTCTTCACAATGCATTGTAATGCTTGCATCACCTTACTTACCTAAAGTTATTATTCTTGACAATGCACTGTAAAGCTTGCATCACCTTACTTACCTAAAGTTATTATTCTTCACAATGCACTGTAATGCTTGCATCACCTTACTTACCTAAAGTTATTATTCTTCACAATGCATTGTAATGCTTGCATCACCTTACTTACCTAAAGTTATTATTCTTCACAATGCACTGTAATGCTTGCATCACCTTACTTACCTAAAGTTATTATTCTTCACAATGCATTGTAATGCTTGCATCACCTTACTTACCTAAAGTTATTATTCTTCACAATGCATTGTAATGCTTGCATCACCTTACTTACCTAAAGTTATTATTCTTCACAATGCATTGTAATGCTTGCATCACCTTACTTACCTAAAGTTATTATTCTTCACAATGCACTGTAATGCTTGCATCACCTTACTTACCTAAAGTTATTATTCTTCACAATGCAGAATAATACCAATTCAAATGGTACCAACTGCATCAACAATAACCTGTTTTTGTACAAAAAGGGTGAGAAACAAAAAACTAATTTTCATGTTACAAAAATACATGATCAGAGGTTTCATAATCCTGTATTGCACTTGTTTCTCTTTCTAATCTTACAAAATATATGTTTCTTTGAGCAGACACATCTGTTAATTTTTTGTGATTTGTATGTAAAATTTGTCTTGGAAATCAAACAACAATACTACAAACATCATGAGAAATATCAAGTGAGCCAAGTCTAGAAGTAAAACAACTAAATAAAATGTGTTACGATTAGAACCATCTTGCTGAGAGTTGACAGATTAGCTGGTGATAGTAATTATACTTATGTCATAAAGTAGAAAATTCACCATCAATATACACTGTTTATTTACCATTAAATTTTCAATTTCTTCTGACTCACCTGACCTCATGTTGGTCATTGTGGCCGGGAACTCAAGGGTGTCTGGACAGTGTGTGGTAACTCCGACTTCAATTGACCCTGACCAGTTATTTACAAGTTCATCTATTCTTATCTGTAAAAAAACAACAAAAAAAACACCAATCTTAAGATCGGAAAAGCTAATTTTAAAAACCCAAAGCACTCTGACAACTGCATCAATTTGTCTACAATGCCAACTAATTGTCCTTATTAATTCAGACAACAATCCAGGCACAATCACGTAACACAAAATTCTTAACACAGAACATACAAAAACTGCTACATGTGTTGGTGATGTCTGATTTATAAGCCTCACGTTAACTATTCCTACAACAATGGCACTGAAAAAAACCTTAGATTATAGAGCTGTTTCATGAAAAATATTAATTAAACATTTAAAAATGGCCTCGCATTTATTTTATCATGACTGCAACACTTGAAAGTAAATTGAAACAGATCATCATCTCATGTATTTTACAGAAGAAAACACCTTCTTTGTGAAGAGCCACAACACATGACACTCGTGAAGAGATACAACATGTGATCCTTATAAAGAGCTACGACACACGACGCTTCCAAAGAGCTACGACACATGATGCATGTGAAGAGGTACAATACATGACACTTGTCAAGAGCTACAAGTTGTTGCATTTTGGTAACACTAGATTTCAACAATGGCTTTGATGTTATTTCACTTAGCAACAAAAGTATAACCTAATACTGTTGTTAGTCTGTGTACTGAAAGTATAAAATTTAATGTATAGACAACAAACCTGGAAAAAATATTTGTTGATTTCCTAATTTAGAGTCTCCACTAATTAGAGGTTTGCTTTTATTAAAAACGTTGGTGATATAACAGAAAAGAGCTTGATTGAGAAACATTTTATATTTAGAATTTAACTGGTGTTTTTCATGATAAATTTTATACACTTGGCTCTAGGTTAGAGATCCTGATCTACATGCTTACATTAGATTTATTATACCAATACTCACTACACTTATAAGGTTTCACTGTAACCCCATCTCCTTATTAAAATCCTAATAGGAGGGCAGTAATAGAGATAGTCTCTTTGGATAAATGCATTTTGGCTTCTATGACTTCTCCTCCTTTAAGAAATCAAGTGTGAAGTAACCAACACTGGCTTTTATATAGGTAAGACTATAGAAATATAGTCTTTTATATAAGTAAGACTATAGAAATATAGTCTTTTATATAGGTAAGACTATAGAAATATAGTCTTTCATATAGGTAAGACTATAGAAATGTAGTCTTCATATAGGTAAGACTATAGAAATGTAGTCTTTTATATAGGTAAGACTATAGAAATATAGTCTTTCATATAGGTAAGACACATGAATTTTCAATATTCATTAGAAATATAGTCTTTTACTTTTTATTTCTAAGGTGACAAGAGGAACAAAATAACTGCTGATGTCACAAATTTTAAATTTTCCTGACATATACTGAAGTAGCAGTTTGGTAAAAAAAAAACATGTTCTGAAATAACCTAATCTTTACATTTAGATATCTTCTAAAATCTTCAGCTGTTTACAAATTAATTAAGAGAATGTCTAACAACTGATATTCTTTAAGTTATTTCTTTTTCTCAGTATCTTCCTTGGGTCAAGGTATGTTAGGAACTTTCTTCAGACATCAAAGTTTACTGAAAACATTTCTTTACTTCAACTAATTTTCAAATCATCTAATTCTTTAGAAAGAATGTGAAATAAAAATCGACACAAATTTCTTGAAATGCATTTTTATTTTCTGCAGTACAAAAAAGTCCTGACTTATTAAAGTGTTTGTACCTGAAATAATTCATCTTCATTCAACGGTCGATTAGTCATGACCACTCCGTTGTTAAACTCATCAGCTGGTTTCTTTCTTTCTGCTGTTCGATTACTGTTTGATAGTTTTACAAGAGAACCACAACGTTCATGAAACTGCAGTCGACTTTCCCACGTGTTGCTCTGAACCTGACCAGCAGCAATGTATTCATTGCTAACTTCATTTGCTAACAGCCCTGACAAGAAAAAAAAAATGACTAACAATCACTTCTTGCACATTTTTACTCATAACAACAAATTGTTTTACTGTGTTGTATTACTGAGCATTAATAAATGTTTAGCAGCAGCAAGTTTAATTATGTGGATGCAGTGCTTTGTTTGTTGTTAAGTGCAAAACTACACAATGGGCTATCTGCACTGTGCCCACCATGGGTATTTAAACTTGATATTTAGTGTTGTAAACCATAGGACTGTACAATAAGCTATTAGAGGGCAACAGAAAGCTGCTATTAACTTATCTTCATTACAAATATTATTATGAAACTCTATTTATCTTCTGATTTTAAAATTCTTACTCTAATGTTTACAAAAATCACATCATAATTTTATACATATTACCACAGGTTTGTTTTAAATATAAACACTAAATTCATTCCCTTTGATATTAAAGCAGGATTACAGAAAATAAATAAATAAAACTGGATTTTATGAAAAATAAATCCTTCAAATAAACCATTAAAAATCACCAATGCTTATTATAAATAAACAACATTATTTAATTTCAAAATTAGATATATTCAACAGAGAAAAACGGCATGAAAGTTTTTCCCAGTGTACAAATGCTGCACAAATTTTTCAGAAATACATTACCTCAGAAACCGATACACACTAACAAAATCATTATTTCCCGAGACATTTAGTTTGACAAAATATTATTAATTTTAATACAGGATTTTGTTTATACAATTTTTACTGTTTGTTTTTTTCTTTGCTGAATGTCTGATCCATTTTTACTACAACATCTGCTACGGTATTAATTTACTACAACTGTTCTTTTGTTGTTCGTGGAGAAATGCTTGTAAACTGAAATCATTACTTTGTATTGTTCAGTATTTTATATTACCACAAACATTCCTAGTTACAGTTGTTCAAATTTATTAGTCATTCTAACTTCACTATTTTGTGAAGAATGGAAAGGAAATATCCAGGTAAATATTCCTGTGTAACAACAGATGGAGCACCTTTTGAAGAATGGTTATATCTTTAAAATAAGCTCAGCTTAGCTGAAAACTCCAAAGAATAATGTAATAATGGGATTACGTACAGCATAATAATTAATCAAAATTACTTGAGGAAGAAGGGCATTCAGCAAATTACTTTCTGGAGTGACAATTTTGGGTTAGTGAATTCTTAAATATTTAAGAGTCACTTACGAGCTTCTGTACTATCAATCAGTGTAACTTGAGCACATTTTCCATACATATCTATAACAGCAAATACTCGCTGTGGAATACTGGCAGCGGCTACTCCAAGGTTTCTACCGTTAACAAAGAACTGAAGATCACCGCTCGATGTTCTCATCACCCCGACTCGTTCACCTTCCTTTAGCTTGTCAAGGTCACTACCATACTCTTCCAAAAAAGAATGACCATCTTGTAGCACTGATGATCCAGACATGACCCAAGATCCTTCTCTCAAATTTGTGGCACTGGTTGGGAAAGTAAGGGAACTAGGATCCTGCGTAGTTACCCCAATCTCAATGGATCCACTCCATGTATCAACCTGAAATTATAATTTCAAACATTAAGTTTTACTAACTTATAGCTTGAAGTCCAATGAAGTAACAACAAAACCCAACATTTTATACAAATCTATGGTTACATACACACACACATTTATATAGCCACATACCTACAGGTGTGGATGATACACATGTAGTTAGTTACTGCTTCATGAATAAAGTGCATCTTATTACCCATAGCATTCCTATTTTTACTGATCATCATATCATGATACAAGGGTTTTGGCTAAACAACTGGCTTGTAAAGATAAAAAAAACAAACCCAAAATGTATAGAGCAATACCATATTTTATTTTGTTTATTAACTCAGTTACATTTGCTGTAACTAAATGTAACTTTGATGTAAAGTTTTTTCAAGCATGGTAACAACTCCTGTGATTTGGATAAAAATAAAAATTAATATATTAAATCTAAGTTTAACTTTAACTAAACCATTATATAACAGAAGTGTGTGTGTCTATGTATAACTAGTGAATTTTAGAGGGACAGAAAAAGTTGCCCTTTGGATCTGACCCTCTATGTCACCCCTAGAGGGCCCCTATGTTTTATCCATGTGTTGAAAAGGTACATCAGCTAGTTGTAAATAAAAACAAGAAGTTAAACAAATATTTTGTACTTGATTTGCTAAATCAAACAAAGAAGGACACAATTTTCATTAGTTTTTACATGGTTAACACCACTAGTACAACACACCATCTTAAACTGACTACCACACATTGGATATAAAGGACACAAGACCGTGACTTCAAGGTGATAGAACTAGTGCACAGAAAACTGAAATAATAGGGTTGTCATGTGTCCCACTTTTACTAGGAGAGTCCAATTTCAGCATCCTGGCTAGAGAGGAAAAAAAAGAAGTAGAAAACAAGTTCACGTTTTTTGGACCTGCAGGTTAGAATTCAAACACTTATCTTAAATTACAAAAGACACTTTTCTACTTGTGAATACATTTATTTACACATATAAAAGTATGTTATATAATTTACAGTAAACATAAATCCTTCTTATACTTTTACATTGTTTTTTGACATGAAGTTTTATTGTTTTTACAATTGAAATATACAACAAAAATAACTGAACACAGTCTGAATGTATTATCCAGTCCAGCTTAAATCTAACTCTTTTGAACCAATAATTTGTTGCAGATTGTGTCACTTATTTCCATGATATCCTAATAATTATTACCATACCTAATAAAACTTCAAATTTCTTAAATTTGTGGATAACAACATGCCTTTGATTAGTTTTCAGCCAAAGAGGCATACATGTTATTGGGCACTGTTACCATCCAATGGATGAATTTTACTGTTTGGGGAATGCTGGTAACTCCACTAGGGTTAGGAGTTAATGCAGAACTGGTCATGACAGTGCTATAAAAGTTTATTTCCATGAATTTCTTTCTTTTGGTCAATTGATCAAGAGTTGTTTGATTTTTCAAATAAAAAATAGAAAACATTTTGTGTTATTACCAAACTGTACAGTTTTGTATATAAATGTTATGCTTAAAATGTATGACACTTTCTTAGCTGGGTTTCTGTCTCAAAACCTGTTTGAAAACCCTATGGCATTCTGACAAAGATCTAGCTGGATATATACCCCTGTTTTTTATTCTCCAAATCTGACAACCATGAGTATGAATTTAATGCAAAGTAATGTTACATGCTTTAAAGAAGAAAAACGAAGTTTTATCAAAATGTTTGGAAATATACTAAAATAAAAAAAATCGAGTGTGTAATTCTGACACTTTACTGAATTTTGTGATAAATTAAAAACAGTTGTGAAGTAGAACTGCAGATGTCAGGCGTTAATACACATCTTGTGTAAAAAGATTTTAAAAATCAGAACTTAATATGTTACGTGAAAATTGATGAAAACTAGAACTTTAAACGCATTTTCTTCATTTAGTGATATTCTATTAGTATTAGTAATCATACAGGGAAGCACTGTTGCTCAGTGTTACCATCAGAGATTGTAAAGTGTATTTTAAAATTAACTATTGCGTTACTAACTTTCCTGTCAATGCGAACTTCAAATACTTGGTTGTCACGTAAAGGTTCATCACTCATCACTAAACCGTTATTGAATTCTTGAAGAGGGCGAATTCTTTCTGCTGTTCGATTTCCATTGGTAAGAGTAACCATTCGACCGCTACGACTATGAAAACAAGGAGCCATTTTGCTAGTGAGATAGCGCCACTGTTTGTTTTATTTTGAAGACTAACATTTATAAAAAAAAAAAAAACTGCTGCCGATAAAAATAAAATGTAAAAAAAAAAAAAAAAAAGTAAAGCCATTAGAACAGTAATTAAACGTTATATATACAGACAAAATATTTAGCATAGACAACATGTGATTAGTTAATCTATTTGGATCAATATCAACCTCTAAAAGTGAAAAGTGCTCAAATTAAAGATTCGGCTAAACAAAATTTCAAGGAACTGTAGTTTTCAGTAGACACCAACCTATCAGACAAATTATTTCACCAAACATTCACAGTAATGGGGAATAACTTTATCTAAAAAAGTTGCTTTTGAAATTTTAAATATATTAAATTCTTAAATCAACCATTATTCCTAAATATTTTCAAATCTCAAACTTCGTATCATATGAGTCATATTTTAATCTTAAATAAGAATTATCATGGCTAATTTGACTTCAAAGTTGGCTTACGAAAATGTAAGGGATAAATAAATGTCTCAAAATAAACTTATTTATAGTGTTTTATGTTATGTTCAATGTACTGTTTCTGTTAATATGAGTAAAATACAGTTGTGTAAGCTACACAACTGACAAGATTCCTTGCCGGAGTTTATAATTAGTTCAGATCTTATGTTTTGAGAGATTTCAAATTTATGTTTACAGATATTTTCTGATATTATCGATGCTTAATTCCTTATTTCTTATAATTAAAGCAGTTGTAATAACTAAATTACTAGTATAAATATGTTTTTCAAATTTTCTTTTATATTATTTTGATAATAATATTCATATTATTCTGATCATACGAAAAGAAAATTATATTAAAAATTTACTTGGTACTTTGAGTATGCATTATTGCTACATTAGAGTCTGGTATGACGTGATGGTTAGAGCAGGCAACTTGCAATCTGCGGATCTCGGGATCGAAACGTATTGCCGAAGATGCTTGCCCTTTCAGTCATGGGGGACGTTATAATGTTATAATCAGTCCTACAGTTCGGTGGACACTAGCGTTCAGTTGGTTTCACTGTGGTCTGCAGTTTAAAATCAAGGACGGTAGTCATAAATGCAAGAATACTTTCCAATTGGGAGGTTTATTGTAATATACATTCTATGTCCTCAACTACTCAGGATGTAGCAGTGTTTTTTACGCCCCACTTCTAGCGCCCTCGGGATAAGTTAATGCATATGTCAAAAATAAGCCAATTTTAAGTTGTTCAATATATGAAACCACTAGTCACATGATTATTTGGTGAATTTTCGAACAACGCTCCAGATATTCAACAATATTTAAAAAATGACGAGAAAGTTTCACAATATCGTAAATCACATAGTTCTCAACATAGAGAAATTATTTAAAACCACGGTCAATTACTCTACGGACTGTCAGTTATGAACGAAAAAAAGTTGTTTATATTGCAAGTAACAATTATCTACATGCATTTATAATTGCTCCCTAGATGGCAGCATAATATAATATATATATGGGTGTTCTTATAGCAAAGCCACATAGGGATATCTGCAGTGTCCACCGAGGGGAATCGAACTCCTGATTTTAGCCTTGTAAATCCGTAGATTTACCGCTGTCCAAGCGAGGAACGTATATATATACCATAAAGTTATTTGTTTCTTTGTTTGGAATTAAGCGCAAAACTGCACAATGGGCTATCTCTGCTCTGCCCCCCACGGGTATGCGAGCCCGCAGATATACCGCTGCGCTAATGGGGAGGCCCGTAAAGCTATATAAATATATGTTGTTGGTTTGTGTGTCCAACTAATAGTGGGACTGATTACTCATTTTAATGTCTCCTCGGCGTAAAGGGCGAGCATGTTCAGCATGGGATGTGTGATCAAAGAAAGATAATTATAGTTTGTTCATACGAGTTTCTTCCTTTTAAAAAACGTTAGTAAACTGAATATGAATTATTTCCATACTGGTTTTCAACTGCAATTGTTCTTTTTTTTTTTGATAAATGGAAAGATGAAAAGGCCCCAACATTCTTTTCGAGCTACAAACACACATACTTTTTGTGTTAATATTAGTTAATGTACAAGTTTGTTAAAAATGTTCTCTCCACTGTTTCCTGGTGTTGGTTATTATCGCATACTTACATCTGTTGTAGTTCTGTTTAAATGTTTAATAAGTATTTAGGATTTTTATAAAGGCTGCCATTCTCTTTCAGACAATATTTCATATATAAAATGAAAAAAAATGCCGAAAACTCAGAAAATATGATAAGCACATAAAACACTGATGGACATCGTTATTAGTTTTAAATCACATTTATTATCATAACAGAAATGTACATCAAACTTAAATAAAGATCACAAAGAATTATGGTATTTATACATCTTAAGCTAGTTATTTTGATACAGTTTTTGAATTTCGCGCCATACTGCACGAGAGCTATCTGCGCTAGTCGTCCCTAGTTTAGTAGTGTAAATACTAGAGGGAAAGCAGTTAGTCATCACCCTCCGCATCTCACCGAATAGTGAGATTGACCGTAATATTATAATGCCCCTATTGTTAAGAGGGTGAGTATGTTTGGTACGACGAGGATTCGAACCCGCGACCTTCAAATTACGAATCGAGCGTCTTAATCACCTGGCTATGCCAGGCCTATATAGAATTATCAAACATTTCGGAGACTAAGACCGATAGATTCTTCATTTCAATTGATTTTGCACATATATAACAATATGTTTCTTCCAATTTTGCGCAAACTCAACAAAGATCAACTGAGATCCGTGATATCAATTTTGGAATGGAATAGCTACTATGAGTTTTTCTCTGTCGCATTATGGTTGCCCCCCTAATGATAATAATTCTATTAAGATAAATTCAAGGTTAGTGTTTTTCTGTTTCCACTTTTTATGCGATTTAAATATCACTCTTTGTTTTTAGCATAAAGTTACACAATAGATTATCTGCATTCTGTCCACCATGGAGAATCGAACCCTGCATTTTAGCATTGTAACTCCGTAAACTTACCTCTTATCTATATATATATGTATAATGAATATTATATTTGACATTTAAAAATATCTATCCAGAAATGCTAACAATAATAAATACATTACGATCTATTATATCTGTCATTACGTGCTTGGCTCGGCATGGCCTGATAGTTAGGGGTGCTCAACTCGTAATCTAAGGCTCGCATGTTGAAATCCCCGTCACACCAAACATATTCGCCCTTTCAACTATGGGGGCACTATAAGATACGATCAATCCCACTATTCGTTGGTGAAAGAGTAGTCCAAGACTTCGTGGTAATGACTAGTTGCCTTCCCTCTAGTCTTACACTGCTAAATTAGGGACGGCTGGAGCAGATAGCCCTCGAGTAGCTTTGCGCGAAATTCAAAACAAAGAAATGTTATATGCTTAAAAATTAACATTTTTCTGATCTGCTGTTATCTGAGTAATCACTACACTGTCTTATAAAAGAGAGCGCTTCCATGACTCTGGTGGTGATGGAAAAACTTGAGCAGTCACATTGCTGTAAGAGAAATTTCCCAATAACTTTTCTTCTCCAAGCACTTTGGACAGCTTTTTAAAATAACACTCATCGGACACTTGTGAATTTGCGGGTGATTGTTGTGTGTTTTTAATTATTCATTTATTTCTGTATTATAATTTCTTATTTTTATAAGAAAATAATTACTGTGATTGTAGCGATAACGTTTTACTAATATTGTATTTCTGTTAAGCTTTTTTCCTTTTATAAGGAACATACAAAAACAGATATTATTTCAAAAAGAAAGAAGGATAAATATAAATGTTACTTTAACCCTCGAACCAGGCTATTCCTTCTCATAGACTGGATGGGTAAACACGGACTGATGAAGCTTGAACTTGTAATTTTCAGCTACAAGCAAGTTTAACATTTTTCATATCACAAAATCGAAAAGGTTTATAAAACCTCAAAATTAGGGACAACTAGAATACTATACAAATGAGAATTAGGGTTTGATAAAAGGCCTTACAGTTGAGAATTAGGGCTAACTTGAGGACTTTACAGTTGAGAAGTAGAACTAACTGAAGGCCGTCAGTTTCAAATTTTATTGACGAAGAAAAAAGATTTAAAAGAAGACGTGTAAAAAAAACACCTTAATATAGACATTACTATTCTGATTATAAATGGCTGTGTAAAATTGTTTAAGCAATCACTTCTTGTGTAATTTGATTTTGATAATTGTTTGTTTCAGGCTGTTCTTACATTTGTTTCGATCCACTGTTCTCTTTGTATCGAACTGGGTTTCCGAAAAACAAAAACAAATTCAACTGAAATTTGAACAAAGTTATTATTTCACTGCTTTTACTCTAACCCGTTTCACACACTCAAACTTTCTGAGGCTGTGTATGTTGGTTCGAGAATGATCGATTAACATTATTCAAGACAGGCGTAACTGGCCGTTGCTTTGAGCTTACTGAAATAGCAACAAATCAGGAGAGAAACGCTCATCACTAAAAGACCAATCAGCGCAAAACCCGTCTCAACTGTAAAACCATGTTGAGCACCACACCAGATAATACTGAGTGGTAAAGCCAAAGTCTCTACAGCAATCAGTTGAGGAAGGTCTTGGAAAATATGGAGCGCCACCTGTAAAAGTGAAAAAAAGATGGCGTACAAAATTAGAAGAACCCATCCAAATAAGGCCACTTCTTCGCATCCTTGCTCAGAGGAAAAATGACAACGAAAAGTGTTCCTCAAAAGATTTACCATTTCTTCCGCTGACCCTGCCTAGAAAATACAATAAACGTTGTTGTTATTAAACCATGAGAACGTATATATATATCTAAACTACACTTATGACATAATTCTAGATTTACAAACATTCTAACAATGTATTCTGTATATGAATTCCAAAACTGATAAAAAATATTCTTCGATAGATTGTTTAGGTAGAGTATTCATAATGAAACTTTGTAGAATGGATGACAACTGTCTGTTGTGGAGACGCAAGTCAATGTGTGTGACTTGAAGACGAAAGGCGGAAGACTTTCGAAACGTCGTCCTCTACACTTGCGTCTCCACAACAGACAGATGTCGTCCATTCTACAAAGTTTCATCAATATTGTTCAAATCAGAGTTTTTAGCAAGGAGCAAAAGTATTTGATGTGACACGTAGTTAAAAAATAGAGCCTTCGTTTGGGTTACGTTGTACAGAAACGTGAAGTTAGGATTTTAATAAAGGTACAAAAATTGTCTGAGTTTTGTAGAATGATAAGACCAACGAACTGTGTTCGGGCCGCGTGAAATTAAAAACAATATATCCTTATAATATGCGTTTTAGTTGAATCGCACAAATACGAAATGAGGAAATAGAAGTGTAGAAATGTTTACCGTGAAAAGAGTAAAGCAAAACTGTTTCGAACAAACTATTAGGCTACACTTGATTTTTTGTTTCTTTCGTTCGAATGTTACGTTTTCTTTTTAAACTGGTCTGTTGAATTAAACGGTTCTCAAAACGTGAATTTCTGAACCGGTCACAGTAGTGTAGTTCGAACTAATTTTTTGAGGTATTAACGCTGATGAATGCAAATAAATTCTGAAATATCTATATTAAAGATTTTGTCAGTTTTACCATGTTTCAATATTTATTATAAAACTTCACTTAAGCCCGGCATAGTCAGGTGAATAAGGCACTCGACTCGTAATCCGTAGGTTCGAATCCTCGTCACACCAAACATGCTCGTCCTTTCAGCCGTGAGGTGTTACAGTCAATCCCACTATTCGTTGGTAAAAGAGCGCGCCTAAGAGTTGGCAGTGGGTGGTGACGACTAGCTGCTTTCCCTCTCGTCTTACACTGCTAAGTTAGGGACGGTTGACGCAGGTAGTCCTCATGTAGCTTTACGGGAAACTCAAAACAAAACCAAAACACTTCTATTTACACCTGGTGGACGAGTCTTTAGCTACATTTGAAAATATTAGGGCTGTTGACTTGTTTTGATATTAGCCAGTTTAAAAATTAAAAACGTGATCGAAAATTCAATATCAAACTAAATTACTGTAGTTAATATATTATAGGCGTGTAAACTTTGGTCATGTAAGATTAAACAAAGAAAAAAAAACATTTACTAAAAAAACATCAAAGTTTAAATTATTGTAATAACATAAGAACATTAAAAGACAGCTGCGAGCCTTTGAATCTGCGTATATTATCCTAAACACTAAATTAAATCTAATAAAGACGTCAAAGCCAGTCCTCATCATTCTAATATTTTTCAAGCTTTCCCTTAAACCCCCTTAAATCAATTACATCTACCACGTCGAAAACAACCTGTTTTAAACGCCAAACATTCTCTTCGAAAAATGAAGTTGTTTTAGATGAAGATTACTATTACACCGCCAGAATTTATAGTGTACTTTCGTCTTACAATTCTTAAAATTAAAAATGAAAAAGATGACGTACGAACACAATAAATTCCTTTACAATCTTAAACAATTTAGTCTAAGTTCAAAGATCATAACCTATTCGTATATGACAGATAACTCTTCTATCTTAGGTATCATCCTGGTAGACTTACTATGAACCTTTTTCCAACAACAATGGTATTGTGATCGTGTGATCGTGACGTCATTTGTAACCCGTGATAGGAAAAAACAGCTATTTTGCGCAGCTCTCGACGGATATCATAAAGATATCCCGACCCGCAGAATAGATTTCCCAACTAGGGGATCAGTACCCTGACTCTTCCGAAAACATAAGAAATAAATCTTAATGTTTAAGACATGATGTTAACAACACGAAAATGAAAAGTTTTCAGTTTGAAACATAATTTATAGGTTTGGACTTCCTGACATGCTACTGCTTTAAACATTTGATTATTCGGCAATGGATGTTTGTTTACACTTGTTTACAAATAGAACGATACAGTAAAAACGAGGCACATTGCCGAGTAAAATAATCACATTTAATGCCTTTATTATATAAAATGTTAATATTAATGTACGTGACATAACATATAACTGATTGTTTTTGTTTATTTTGAATTTCGCGCAAAGCTGCACGACGGCTACCTGCGCTAGCCGTCCATAATTTAACAGTGTAAGACTAAAGGGAGGGCAACTAGTCATCACCACCCACCGCCATCTCTTGGGCTACTTTTTTGCCAACGAATAGTGGAATTGACCGTAACATTATAACGCCCCCACGGCTGAAAGAGTGAGCATGTTTGGTGTGATGGGGATTCGAACCCGCGACCCTCAGATTACGAGTCGAGCACCTTAAACTCCTAACCATTATAGCCATTTACTACACCATTTATTCCCCTCGATGGGCTCAGCAGATACCCCGATGTGACTTTGCTATAAGAAAACACACACACACGCACACTACGCCATTTTGCATGCTTTGCATTATGGTTAAGTGATAGATAGCGAATATTCGAATGATTGGCCTATGAACCATAAATTATACCGTTTTTTATAAAAGAAACAGTGCAGTAAAAAAGTGTTTAAAGAATCGCATATAATATAAATAGATATAATTTATAACGTACATATAACAATTTATTTAGAACTTGTCGAGGAACTTATTACAAAGACGTCGAATTTACGTTTATACAATTGATCGCACAGTATGGTTCCCGAACAAATAAATTACGGTTACCAATATCAACTGCGACACCTCTATTCATCAATAGCAAAATAAGAACTACTAAACTTATTTCGTATCACCTTTTAACCAGCCCATTATGGAACATTTACTCCTGTTAGACTAAACCCCTTTATAATCTTTATAACTGAACAAAATGTTACGTGGGCAGCATAGGCCTCCAGCAATTAACGCTTGTGTCTCTGTGAAAAACCTGTTTAGGTCCAATTAAAAATTAAGTATTTTTAATTTATTTTACATTTATTATCCTTTCTATACTTTTATCGTCTTCGGTGTTGTTCACTGAGTATCGTCATGTAATACTTCTAAAAAGGATATATAGACAGAACATTATAAAATACCAACAGTAAAGAAATTGGGGGAGTGAAATGAAACTTACTGGTAAACGCATGATTACCTAACCCTAAACCATGTCAACAGTTCAAATTATCACTACGGGTTACTCAGTTACAGCTTAACAACTTTACTCACCCTGCTGGTTAATTATCACACTAAATAAATCCTAATTATTTCAACGACAACTCCGTATTTTTTAAAACTATCATGGCGTAGATTAACTTTTCAAAGTTGATGCTTAAGGCTGGAGATAATATAGCTTTTAAAAGCTAATTTTATCGCTGTCTGATGAGGATTTTCGTGATTTAGCTAAATAAAAATAACATTTTGAAAAGTGAAAATAAAAAGTAATAAAATTATATCACAGCATATTGATGAAAAAAATTTAGCTGAAAGGATTATACTTGCCACAGTTCTTGAATAAATCAAACCTAAAGAAATTTAGTTTACAATACGCATTAGTCTATAAAATATATATATAAATTTATTCTTAGTGTAGACATATTTTATTTTATGACGTTTTATTGATCAGATTACTTATGCGTTGGAAGGAAACATTCAAATCGTTAAAACAGTTTTAACTAATTTTTTTCCTCGATGATTCGTTAATGTGGTACTGATTTTTAGATTTGTAAACTAACTTATTTAAATATAAGAATTGCAGACCACTAGCTATAAATCACATGCGTTTGACATATTTAAATAGCTATAATACAAGAAAATTTTGAGCGGTGTATATTCTTACCTTGCCTGATGGACAAATTATATCTACCCAGAAAAGCGCCACCACTACTACCGTGGTCGAACACTGAATAATAGTAGATAGAGTCATAACATGCGACCAGCACCTTCCACCAATTTCAGTTTGGTTGGTTACGTCCTCTGCCTAGATAAAAATATGTAAAATATTTATTTATTTCTTGTTTGTAAATTACACGTATAACTTAGGTCTGTAAACACACGTGGATTTTTTTTTCTGTATGTACACAAAAGAAATAAAAGAAAATCACATTTACTGACTGGTTTTCTTTTTCCTAACCAACGAAGTTACATTTGCTGTTGACCCCTGCTAGTAGAGTGGTAAGTCTACGGATTTACAACGCTAAAATCAGGGGTTCATTCTTCCTCGGTGAGCTCAGCAGATAGCCCGATGTGGCTTTGCTGTAAGAAAAACACACAAAACACATATATTTGCTGTCACCTGGAAGTTTGTTTGTTTATTGTTAAACGCAAAGCCACTCATCGAACTATCAGAGCTGTGCCTACTGTTATTATTGTTACACGCCTTTTGGAGAAGTAGCTAAGTCCCTTTGAAATGTTCATAATATTATGAAACTAACTACATTAGATCCTCGTTTGAAAGTGAGCCATAAGCTGATATTAAAACTTATTTGTTTATTGTTTCTATTTTAATTTTTATTTTTTTCAAGGATTGATATTTTCATCGTTTAGTATATAAAGAAGTTGTCACTGGGCGCTGCAAGGTATAACATTTCACCATCAGGGCCGTCAGAAGTTGAGAAGAATAAAAAATATATATTTTCTTTACGTCGTGATTGCTTTACATTTACACTTCCCCAAGCTTTATAATATTTGAATATTGGTAATAGAAACCAAACGCATAATAGCATACCTGATTTAGTCTAGAGGAGGCGCCACACGCACACTTCTACGCCAAGGGGTTGGTGATGGTCTACAGAAAGCTTTGCGACATGGCACACACTTTGATTGTATTTGTGATAAGTTCACAGGACCACTGCTTTTACAAGAGCTTCTTGTTCGGTTTTTACAATAATTTTTTTTTACTTGATGTTTTGAAAAAAAAAATCGAATTAAAACACAAATCCGTTCTTGTATAGACGGCACTAGAAGCTGCAGAATAAATTATTTTTGTCGCGCTATTGCGAGTAGCTTTACCTGACACTGAGAAAATAATGCGATTGAACAGTAACCAATAATAAAATGATGCATTTTAGAAAATAAACAAATAATTTTGTCAACACTGTAAATCAAAGAGTTTAGGGTTAGCATTCTGCTGCTACAAAAACGCGCCCCACACCTTCAGGTGGGAAAGTTGTGCTATAACATTGACAGTTACTTTTCACTATTCGATTATAGTTGGTCGTGGGTGCTGTTGATTAACTGCTTTTCCACACAGTTAGTGATAGTTATAGAAACGCAGTTCCGGTGTAAACTTGTGCAATGGCCTACAAAATTTCAAACATTTCTCTAACTGTGAATATCACACAAAAAAAAAACAAAACACGTGCTAATAATATTTACTTCCTACTACAATGGTCAAAATTGTAGGCTTAAGCATACCACTTAGTAAAATGGTGTAGACTTAACTCACTTGAATTGTGGGTTCCATAAAATTTTAAACATGGCAGGAAAAACATTTGAGATTTATGTTTATTAAAAATAAATTAAATTTTTATGCTAAATAGGGATCGTTGGTTACACATAAAACTGCTATAAAAAGTACAGAAAAAGTATTACTTCACTTGTTTGTGTTATTTTTATTGCACCATTTGTTATTCTAAAATAAACAACGACCCCTACTTTCCGTTAAAATTTTATTTTTTCTGTTTATTTGTTCAGCTTTTATACGTTCATAGAATGAACACAACATCTATAAACTTTCAGTACAGCCATATCCCTGACAGATATAACTTTTACAAAAATTAAAACCATATTGACAATTTATAGAATATAGTTCTTTCTTTGGTCTAGAGGTAAGTGTATAAAGCTCCCAAATTAATAATTCAATTTTATAAACTTCTGATTATGGTTTTAATTTTTGTTTCATTCTTTTTTTTAGCGAGATCCCTACTTTATTTTAAAATTTATAATTTTTAATGCTGCTGTTTGTTCACTTTTTAAATTATGTCTGTATAAATTATATACGTTTCCTTTGGAAACAGTAGCGCGTCTACCTATCGATATGTGACGTCATCTGCTGGTTTGAATTAGGCTGAAAATATATTTAAGTAGATACATTATCATTTTACCAGTTATAACAAAAATCTATATATAATCATCAAAATATTGAAAGTAGATATCCACAGACCAGTCAAGTAAGCTGGGAAAATCTCATAGCGATAATCCGAGCTGTCTAGAGGCCAGCCCCGCTGACATGATCAGATAGAAAGTAAAAGAAAAACTCTCTTTTTTGAAATTTGTAAATTGCTATGCCGGATATGTTAGCAACCTTTTTAGTCGGTTACTCGTTAAGGATTCGATAGGGTGTTTCTTCTACGCGTGATTTTAACCCCATCTATCAATATTATTAAGTACTACTATATTTAATAATATTAACGAACATCATTATTATTCTCACTTTAATTTGTTTAAGTACGAAATTAATATCAAACCAATATATCTGAACATTAACATTCATTCAAGAGTTTTAATAAGAAAAGGAGAGTTGTTATGGTTACATGTTGTATTTATATTTTAAAATCATAAATACCTTATTTTTATAAAAACATGGTCTTCCTTGAAGCCCATCTTAAGTGATTAATACGTGAGAAAAATATTTTTTATTCATTTATGATTATGTAACTAAAAATCGTATTTGGAAAATGTAACAAGATATGACTGTATTCAAAACATTTATAATGCGTAGCAAGACTTGCTTATCATTGAACAAACTAGTAGTTAATACGTAGGGATAAGCCACGAATAAAATATGGCCGCCGGATATTATTAATTGCTCATTATAGTCTCAGATTTTCTTTAAAAAATCTATAAACATTTAATTAAGGTTATCGAGGTCTACAAACGCTATTAAGACCTTCAGTTTACATAAAACATAGGAAGATTAGAGAACAGGTGAGTAAAGTAACAGCCATTTATATTCTGGTTATTCTGATTCTGGTGTCAGAATAAGTATACTCCAGCAGGGCCAGGTGGTTAAGGCACTCGACTCGTAAGCCGAGGGTCGCGGGTTCGAATCCCCATCATACCAAACATACTCGCCCTTTCAGCTGTGGGGGCGTTGTAAGTGACAATTAATCCCATCATTTGTTGGTAAAAGAGTAGCCTAAGAGTTGGCGGTGGGTGATGATGACTAGCTGTCTTCCCTCTAGTCTTACACTGCTAAATTAGGTACAGCTAGCAGAGATAGACCTCGTGTAGCTTTGCGCGAAATCCAAAACAAACAGCCAAATTATCTATTGGTTATTCTGATTCTGACGTCAGAAGAGCCAACTCACCAATGTTTGAAGTTGTTACTTTATACACCAAGATGTTATGATCTAACTTGGGTAATATAGAAACAGTATCCACTAACTTCAATACATGATGTCCATCATAACAACTGCTGCTTCCATAGCGACTGACATTCATTAATATTGATTGTTTAAAGAAAGAGGGAAAACAAGTAATAAAATAAATATGATGTAATGTTAAAAATTACAAACGCCAGGTGGAGCTGAATATATGAAACCATACAAAAACCACTGCATCACTAACCACAAAGCCAATCTTACACGAATTGTAAGACTTAACAACAAAATTCAGTTCAAATATTTCTATTTAAACTTGATTACATTCTTTGTTTTGTTTTCTGAATTTCGCGCAAAGCTACACGAGGGCAATCTGCACTGGTCGTCCCTAATTTTGCAGGGTAAGACTAGAGGGAAGGCAACTGGTCATCACCATCCACCACCAACTCTTGGGCTACTCTTTTACCAATGAATAGTGGGATTGACCTTCACATTGTAACGTCCCCATGGCTGAAAGGGCGAGCATGTTTGGTGTGACGGGGATTCGAATCCGCGACCCTCAGATTAGGAATCGAACGCCTCAACCCATCTGGCCATGGCGGGGCCTTATTACATTCAAATGAAAGAATTAAACGTTTAATTGCAGGTAAAAGTTTTTCATAGAAAGATTTGGTTATTTACGTCGTGATTCTTGTAAGGTTTTGTGTATTCATCTTCACAGCGCCATCACCATATCATAATTTCTTTTTCTATTTTGTTATTACTTTATTAAAAAGCATACGAACAATCTTGTTAGCAAGATTTCGTTGTTTTCTGAAACATGTCTACCACCTAACGTAATACAATCCAGTAAACACTGGTAGTTCATATGATTAGTTATCACCTGTCGATAACTTATGAAGTTGTTTTGCCACCACAACAACTGTGTTATTTCATATTTCCGACACTAGGTGTGTAAAATCAACCAGGTTTATGTTATGTTTGCCACAAAGCGGTTTTCCAGGAAACGTTTCAATTTTATTGGCCAGGATCACTTTAAACCTTTTGAGTGTGCAAGATCCCATTCAACTGATTAGTAATAATTATTCTCTTATTAAATATATGTATTCTCATTTGAAATGCTCCTCTCTTCACTTGTAATATTTAGCAACATTAATTTAACATTAAATTACCTTCATTATGACTCGTTTCAAAACATGAAAGAATTTCAGTCAAGGAGATGGCGAAACGTTTTCTAGCTGTGTTAGAACAGGGTTCTCAGATTCAATGTTATAACAATGGAAGGAGGTGCTTGTAGACATTTTCAATTGTTAACAATACCAGTTTGCGCAAACATTCCTCGAGGTTCTGGTCTGGCTAACAAATATGGCATGGCGATTGAACTCGAATCGCTTTTTTTTAAACACGCCCTTACCGAAGTAGACTCACCAAATGTTTCAGTTGTAAATAATTTTTTATTACTCAACAAAAACATTAACCGCCATGGAAAGAACAAAAAATGTGGACAACGGGAATTAATATTATTTTATTTATAAAATTTAAAACTTAACTAAAACTAACACTTTCTTTTTTTCAAACTCCTCTGGTCTATAATTTAAATCGAAAATTAATTTCTTTTACGCAATTTGTTTAGACTTCACGTTTAATGCAACACAGTTAGTTAGATGCAGATTCGTCCTGGTGATGTGGGTATTCGAGTTACAATATGCGGATCGCGGATTCGAATTCCCGTCACCGAATATGCTCGCTCTTTCAGCCATGAGAACGTGTTATAATGTGACAGTCAATCTCACTATTCGTTGGTAAAAAGTAGCCAAACAGTTGGCGGTGGGCTGTGCTGACTAGCTTCCTTCCCTTTGGTCTATCGTTTCAAAGTAAGAAATGGTTCAGATAGTCCTCGAGTAGTTAGTTCTACGCGACATTCGACAAAGAAACGTTTCAGTTCTAAGAATAAACTTGAATCAGTTTCATTTCAGGTATCTATGTTTTCTTCCCAAACCAATCATCTTGTTACTTAATTTCGACAAAAAACTTACGTGTCCAAGCTTGCCGTTATTTTAGTGAAACAGTATCTCAAGGAAATCGAACTTCGAGCATCATAAGGCGCGCGACTCGTAATCCAAGAGTCACGGGTTCGCGCTCGCGTCGCGCCAAACATGCTCGCCCTCCCAGCCGTGGGGGCGTTATAAAGTGACGGTCAATCGCACTTTTCGTTGGTAAAAGAGTAGCCCAAGAGTTGGCGGTGGGTGGTGATGACTAGCTGCCTTCCCTCTAGTCTTACACTGCTAAATTAGGGACGGCTAGCACAGATAGCCCTCGAGTAGCTTTGTGCGAAATTCCAAAACAAACAAACAAACAAATCGAGCATCATTGTTTCCTGCGAAACGTAACTAAATATTCTTACGCTTTTCCTTGGGCCCGGCATGGCCAGGTGGGTTAAGGCGTTCGACTCGTAATCTGAGAGTCGCAAGTTCGAATCCCCGTAGCACCAAACATGCTTGCCTTTTCAGCCGTGAGGGCGTTATAATGTGACGGTTAAGAGTTGGCGGTGGGTGGTGATGACTAGCTGCCTTCCCTCTAGCCATACACTGCTAAATTAGGGACGGCTAGCGCAGATAGCCCTTCAGTAGCTTTGCGTGAAATTCAAAACAAACAAACTTTCCCTTGGAGACAAGCCTGACGCCACATAGTGGTTAGCGTGCTCAGACTGTGAAATCGAGGGCATGCTTTCTAAAATCGCGTTATGCACTACAGGGCTGAAGGTAAGAAAGGAGGTCGAATTCCACTATTTGGTTAAAGTAGCCCAAGAGTTGGCGAAGGGCACTGTTGACTGGTTCCCCGCCTTCCAGTCTATTGGTAAACTTGACGAAAAGCTGAGATAGGTCTTGTGTAGCTACGAAACAAGTAACCATCCAACCCTTGAAGTGAAATTCCTTTATGTACAAGCTCTTACAGTAATAATTGTAGGTTTAAGCCTGACAGATATCATTCCAAAGTTCCTATTTCACTTCTGAAAAGTATCTGTAGCTAAACAAAGGTATTAAGACTTTTAGGTCAAGAAAAGGGTGACAGAGAAGCGTTTTTTTTTTTGTTTTTGTTTTGATGATTTAAAAGTTCTATTTTTATATAACATTAGTCATAAATATTCGTACAGACAAAATACCTCTATATATTTTCTGTTTTTTTCTCTCTCTCTCTGACTAAAGTTAAAAAACAGCTTTGAGAACTGGTTTATATAGCTTATTAGTATGTGAAACTACATACATAATCTCTAAGCCTGCAACTATACTTCAGGTTTAAAAGTAAAATATCGCCACTAAAAGCATCACGTGTGTTACGTATAACTTTGCGTGCCATCGTGGTTTGAAATCACTTTCGGAGAACGTGTTGGCCAACGTCTTAAAAGTCAGGAAGAAACAATTCCAACATTTTTAGGTGGACGCAGTTTTAAGTTAGAGCAAATGATGAGTGTGGTGAAAGTTCAATCGTATATTTTTAATTAAATTATATTATTATAAGTACAGCTACGTAAAACTATATCACGTTGTGAAGATGGCCCGGCCAGATCGGTTAGAGAATTCGACTAGTATCTGAGGGTCGCGGGTTCGAATCCCCCTCGCACCAAATGTGCTCGCCCTTTCAGCCGTGGGGGCGTTATAATGTCACGGTCAATCCCACTATTGGTTGGTAAAAGAGTAGCTTCTTCCCTCTCGTCTCACACTGCTAAATTAGGGACGGCTAGCGCAGATAGCTCTCGAGTATCTGTGCGCGAAATTGAAAAAAAACATACCTACTATATATTCACTCGATATGTAGAAAGACTCTAAAGAGTTGACGAGAGGACTGAATCTAATGTTCACTTCCTATAAACTTATCGTTTGTTTAATTTTCTCGGCGTTTTCCTTAAAGGCAAAGAAAAACAAATTATTCATTTGTAAGAAGAACAGATCTTAAAACTTGTTGATTTACGGCAGTAACAGTTTGTAAACAAGGTTTTTAATTTCGCACAAAGCTACTCGAGGGCTATCAGCGCTAGCCGTCCCTAATTCAGGAGTGTAAGACTAGAGGGAAGAGGCTACGCTTTTACCGACTAATAGTGGGATTGACTATCGCATTATAACGCCCTCACGGCTGAAAGGGCCAGCATATTTGGTGCGACAGGGATTCGAACTCGCGACCCTCAGGTAACGAGGCGAGTACCTTAACCACCTGGCCATGCCGAGCCATTTGTATATAAGGAAAAAGATCGAAAAGTTTGAAACTCGAGATTAGTTTTTTAAAATTCTATTTATATCAAACTGTATGAACAACTGCTGTCAAGGTGAGAACCAGACTACGTTGGTGAAGTGTATTTTTATCAGTTTTAAATGAATAGTTTACCAATCAGAACGTGTGTAGTAATTAACATATTATTAATTGATTTAAACACTAGTTTACTGTTATTGTCATTTATTTCTACTTATAAAGTAGATAAGTCGTACGAACAGGCGAACCAGCAAGCTAATCTTAATGCAATTAGACGACTAAGGTAGCGGGTAGCCTAGTGTTTAGCGTGTCTGGTATGGAATGAAAAGTGGGCACCTTAACCAGTGGGCACTTTATAAAAAGTGACAATCAGTTCTGTTTTTCGGTTTCGGTAGCCGAACAAAGTCCCTGTGGTACTTGACTGTGTTGTTTTCGATCAATAGTTTAAAATAAGTGATGGTTATCTTTGAACTCTAGGAGTTTCTAACCAGTTCGAAAATACTGAAATTAAAACTTTTAGTTATAAATATTGACCTTAATTTATTAAATGTTAAAATATCCAAAGTCTAAGTTGCGCATGTGCAGTGTATATCTGATCATCAGACATTAACATTTTCACCTTATTATAAAACGTGTTGTCTTTCTATTCAAACACTGCCCAAAACGTGTTTGTCTTTCTATTCAAACACTGCCCAAAACGTGTTTGTCTTTCTATTTAAACACTGCCCAAAACGTATTGTCTTTCTATTTAAACACTGCCCAAAACGTGTTTGTCTTTCTATTTAAACACTGCCCAAAACGTGTTTGTCTTTATATTTAAACACTGCCCAAAACATGCTGTCTTTATATTTAAACACTGCCCAAAACGTGTTTGTCTTTCTATTTAAACACTGCCCAATACGTGTTGTCTTTATATTTAAACACTGCCCAAAACGTGTTTGTCTTTCTATTTAAACACTGCCCAAAACGTGTTTGTCTTTATATTTAAACACTGCCCAAAACGTGTTTGTGTTTTTTACTTAAACGCCACCCAAAACGAAAGTTTCATCAGAAGTCTTACCTCTCTTGGTTCTTGCTGTTCACTCAGAAGGTTCTTACATTTCCACTGACTAATAACAAACAGAAGTCTTACCTCTCTTGGTTCTTGCTGTTCACTCAGAAGGTTCTTACATTTCCACTGACTAACAACAAACAGAAGTCTTACCTCTCTTGGTTCTTGCTGTTCACTCAGAAGGTTCTTACATTTCCACTGACTAATAACAAACAGAAGTCTTACCTCTCTTGGTTCTTGCTGTTCACTCAGAAGGTTCTTACATTTCCACTGACTAATAACAAACAGAAGTCTTACCTCTCTTGGTGCTTGCTGTTCACTCAGAAGGTTCTTACATTTCCACTGACTAACAACAAACAGAAGTCTTACCTCTCTTGGTGCTTGCTGTTCACTCAGAAGGTTCTTACATTTCCACTGACTAACAACGAAGACCACAACACCTCCACAGCCAACAAGTGTCCACAATGCCTGGACATTAGTATCCCACATCAGGTCGTTTTTCACCCAACTGATCATCATGGAGCCGTAACAGTAACTTGTGTCCAGTAGTTGAGAGACAACGCTTAGAAACAGTCCACTTATAACACCCAAATAACTGACCACTTTGGGTAAAGTAACACCTGCAAAAAAGTCGACATTTTAAGGTTTTTAACAGTTTGTTTACGATATGAACAAAACTTTTTACTTGCCGTTATATGAAACACTTATATTACAAAATTATTAGACGTATTAATGCTGCGTATGTAAAAGTAGAAAGAAAAAACCGGATTACAAAGGTGCGAGCTGAAACTAGAAAAGTAAAACAAATAACGTCAGTAAATAAAGTTTATTTGCGTGTATTCGTGTATATATTTGTATTTATAAAGAAGAGAATGCTTGTTTGTTATGCTCAAAGCTACATAAATGGCTATCTGTTCTCTGCCCACCACTGGTATAGAAACCAGGTTTACAGCAGTGTAAGTCCACAGTAAAACCACTGGTATAGAAACCAGGTTTACAGCAGTGTAAGTCCACAGTAAAACCACTGGTGGGGGTAATATGAGAATAAAAAATTGAAATACAACAATACTTTTGAGTATCCTTTATATACATACATATTGAGACAGTGGTAAATCTATGGACCTACAACAATAAAATGCGGGGTTAGATCCCCCGCGGCGGAGACAGCAGATAGCCCAATGTGATTTTGCTATGAAACAAAATATTCATATATAGTGATGTAGGAAGGAGTTACAAACCAGGAGAAGTTGGTTAGATATGCTGATTTAACAACGAGAGACTGGAAGGTGCTAAAAACAACTACCGTACCGCCAAAGGCAGTTCAATCCGAAAATTAATACAACGATATAACTTACAATTTTTACTCAAAATCATTGTTGCTTGTGTGCATTGTTATTGTACAAAATAAGTTACGCTGCAGATTGTTCTTTCATCCACTTTTCTCTCATTTAATGTAATAAAAACAAAACAAAATGTAATCTAAAGACATTTTTATCCCTTAATAAAATTAACTTTTGATCAGAGGAAGGTACCTATATAGATCAGAACTGATCATGCATATATATATATATATATACCTAGCTGTTGTGTACAATTTATATTACGTATAAGTTCCAAACTAGTTTGTTTATAACGTTGAAACTATAGAATCAGAAAGAAATATGTTTTTAGATTTAACACAAGTTTTTATCGGTTGTATATTGCAAAACGTTTGTTTATCTTATTCACAACGTTTCACCAGGTTTATCTGGCGATGTCAACTGGGATAAAATAAACAATAGTTTTATTACGTAAAATGAATAAAAACTTGTGTATAATAGCATTTCAATCACACTATGTCCACATAACTACTGACGAGACACGTTTCGCTCAATCCAGAGCTCATCAGTCCGGCTGGGATGGAACTAACACAGGGATGGTTGGAACAGTGTTTATATAAGCCATTTGTGACAATAACAATTGTTATAGTGTAAATGCATCGCTTAAACAACTTCGACATTTTCGGCAGTAAACCCAATAATAACAAATCGCAAGATTGGGCCGGCCAAGAAAGTCTTAGATTAACTTAATTCAGCGATTTTTAAACTGGAATACGTATACCGCTGGTGGTAGGTAGAGCTAATGTCGATGGTACGCAAAAAAATTCATGTAAAATTTATAAAATTTGTGGTAGGCCTAATATGATTTTCCTGCATGGATATGAACATTACTCTTTTCACTTCCAGACTCTGTATTGTTATCTTCCCTTTAAACTTTCACAAAGGTCGAACCACATATTCTTCAACTGCTGCAGAAAAAAGCAATCTCACTTTCCTCTCCATTAATGGCTTAGTGTTAAAAATAATTTTGCTGTTACAGTTTTTTTTTCTCGATTATTTAAAAATATGTTTCAAATTGTACTTTAAAAGAAAAATTAATTTAAACAACAACAACAAAGAGATGGGAGCCTGAAAAGTTTTAGAATCGTTGTCCGAAATCCATGTACTAAGCCAACTCTGTATTTTGACAGTAAACTGATTTCTAGTATTTCATAGACTCGGCCAGGTAGTGAGGGTTGCGGGTTTGAATCCCCGTCACACTAAATATGCTTGTCCTTTCACCCGTGGGGGCGTTATAATGTGACGGTCAATCCCACTATCCGTCGGTAAAAGAGTAGTCCAAGAGTTGGAGGTGGGTGGTGATGACTAGCTGCCTTCTCTCTAGTCTTACGCTGCTAAATTAGGGATGGGCAGCGCAGATAGCCCTCGTGTAGTTTTGCGCAAAATTCAAAAAACGAACAAACTTCATAAGCTTTGGGTGCTCAGTATAGCGCACGTTAGTAGTAACTTACGTTCCAACATGGCTCAGGAGTAAACTTGAATCCAGCGTTCGATCCTGCCGGTGGACGACGTGTAGTAGTTTATTTACGTTAAAATGAATAAGTGAGATATAACGGAGAAGGGAAGTTTGTTTGTTTGTTTTGAATTTTCGCGCAAAGCTACACGAGAGCTGTCTGCGATAGCCATCCCTAATTTAGCAGTGTAAGACTAGTGAAAAGACAGCTAGTCATCACCACCCACTGCCAACCCTTGGGCTACTCTTTTACGAATGAATAGTAGGATCGGCCGTCACATTACAAAGCCTGGAAGGGCAAGCATAACTGGTGTGATGTGACAAGGAGTCGAGCACCATAACCATCTGGCCATGGGATCTGGTGCCATTTCTTTTAAAACGAAACGCTAAATCGAAAGGTTTAGTGACGATAGTAACTTTAACGTAAACCAAAACGCGAATTAAGGTCAACTAAAACCGTTACATTTTAATTTTTTATTGAGACATTTTACAGTCTGTTTGTTGAATTTCGCGCAAACTACTTAAGAGGAATTCTCTCTAGCGGCCACTCCTCACATTGAAGTGATATACGACGAGAGGGAAGACAACTAATCAACACCACCTACCGTTAGAATTTCAATTATTTTTTTACAATTGAATATAAAATTTCCAAGTCTGAAAAGGGGAGCATCTTCGCTGACGGGTTTCGAACTGTCGACCCACAGTTTGCTAGGTCCACTTGATTACTCGAAGTAAATGAGATATCTTAAATAGTTAATCTGATCAAAAAAGTAAAAAAAAAAAACAGAGAAATTTTCGTAATAGAAATATTAACAGATAAGATCTATTGTTGAGGCTGTTAAAAGTGTTTAACATTTTCAAACAAAGATAAGTAGGTAATTTGGGTTCTTCCTGAAAAAAATAAGCTACATACCTCATTTATTTCGGTTTGCACACGGCACCTAGAAAAAGCCAGTCACTAAGTAAAAAGTTATAACACCTTGTACACATTTTCAGTTTAAAGGCTTTTATTAAAATCCACGCCCCCCACCTCCTCAAATAGGTTATCTTTGGCTGATTCTGGAGAATGCACGTTAATTAAAGAGCTTCATTGCATAATGTTAGCTCGGTGCGAACAGACTGTTAGAGGCGCTCGACTCGTAATCTGCGAATCGCGGGTTCAAATCCCGGTCACACCAAATTTGCTCGCCCATTCAGCCGTGGGGGCGTTATAATATAACGGTCAACCCCACTATTCGTTGGTAAAAGAGTATCTCAAGAATTGGCGGTGGGTGGTGATGATTAGCTGCTTTCTTTGTAGTTTTACGCTGCTAAATTAGGGACGGCTAGCGCAGATATCCCTCGTGTAGCTTTGCCTGAAATTCAAAACAAACAAATTGCATGATATTTGATTAACCAGATGTTTTATGTGGGAAATTATACCATGATAACTCGCTGTAGCAATATAGTTTCGTTAATATTTCTGTTAATCATAGCTCCACGTTACTCATTTTTCATTTGTAAAATAGTGTGTGTGTTTTAATAAATTGCTTTCTGTTTGTTTGTTTTTTTAATTTTGCGCAAAGCTACACGAGGGTTATTTGCGCTAGCCGTCCCTAATTTAGCAGTGTAAAACTAGAAGGAAGGCAGCTAGTCATCATCACCCATCGCCGATTCTGGGGCTACCAATGAATAGTGGGATTGACTGTCACATTATAAAACCCCCATGCCTGAAAAGGAGAGCATGTTTGGTGTGATGAGGATTCGAACCCGCAACCTTCGATTTACTAGTCGAGTGCCTTAACCGCCTAGCCAAGCTAGGCCTACTTTAAGAATTCCAGGCTGTATATAGATATATAGAGTTAGAAAGTGCACAGTTTTCTGTTGGATATAGAGTTAGGAAGTGCACAGTTTTCTGTTGGCCTCTCCTTCAGTCCTTATTTTTTCAGTTTATGTGCGGTTCCATCAAACGCTTCCGATTAGCGCTATAAACGTCATAGTAAACAAACGTGTCAGTAGAGTTTTGATTCGTTCGTCGTTAGGCGCGACGTAACATAATCGGCTAGCTGTGCTCTACCCACCACTAGTATCGAAACCCGAATTTTAGCGTCACAAGTCTTCAGAATTACTCAGATTGATTTATTTTATAAATACAACACCGACTCACTGTATTAATGCAAAACTTTTCACTGCTGTAACTTCAGTTTTTTTGTGTTTTTTTTATGCAGTTGGAGATTAAAGGTGATCCTACCGTCAAGTTAAATGAATTACATTAGTTTGCTGGTCTTATCGACTAGAAAGAGGACAGTGTCCACATACGTCCACTATAACCTAACGCTCAAGTTTTCGTTTCTTAACATTAGAGAACCGGAAGTGTTAACAACTGAGAGGAAGTGGTGAACACGAATCACACCGAGGGCAAGCTGTACTCTTATCGTTATAAAATGACATGTTTTCCTACAGTTTGTTCACAATCTTCGGTTATTAACTGTTTATTTTATATTATTTTCTTAATGTCTTTTGTTTTAGTTTTTGATAGTCTTAAAAATAATATGTAGAAAGACATCAGATACGGGAAACTGCAATATTTTGTTAGAAAATACCGATGACTCGAGTATAGAGGGCGTAGCATTCGTACAGTTCATTCTCAGACATAGTTAATAGACATGTGTGAGACAGTGGTTCGTTACTTCAAGAAAAACTATTTTAAGTGTTCTTAAATGTTAAGTTAAACAAATAAAACTCAGTGAGTTAAATTTCACAAAGTTTACTCCACGAAGTACACAATTAGACAAAACAAGACATACCATCAGGTCCTCCACAGACGTACGAAACGACCAGAGATACGGGAAACAACAGTGCACAAATTGCTTCTTGAAGGTTACAGGGAACTCTGTATCTGTCACGTGAAAAGAGGAAACAAAATCCACTACCAGCCAGGAGAACCCCTGAAATGACGGCGGCGCGTACCTCTCCGGTTGTGCACCATATAATTTTTTGTTGCACCAACCAGCTGAAAGCTGTTGTCAAACATAGGACTGCAAAAGAGCCTAGACTTAGAAACAACAGCCCACTGTAGACATCTCCGGAAACGTTCACAGCATCAATGTATTTCGGCATACAGACCGAAATAACAGTGAGGGCTAACACTAGGGCTATTCCAAGGATAATTTTAATGTGCTTTCTAACTATTCTCTTACCCATTGTGGCTGACCAAACTTCTACAGAGTCCTCCATAGCTTTACTACTCAAAGTACTTGTGTGTGTGTGTGTCTGTTTGACCCGAACAACTAAACTTATTTATCACATCATGTGATCCACAGAAATGTTTGACCTTTGAACAATAGTGATAAGTGAGTGACGCAAAACGATAGATAAGCCAAACACAAAGTTATCACAACAGTTCTTTCAAAACGAACATACATCTACACAAGAAAAAGTCGATAAAAACGTTTTGTCGCTATAGAATGTTTTACAAAAACAGCCTGTAACAAAACAATAACAAATTGATGTGAAAACATGAAACAAACAAACAAGAAACCTTCAGTAGATATCCATCTTACAACATGAAACACAACTAACAGCAAACCTTCACTAGATATCCATCTTACAACATAAGACACAACTGACAACAAACCTTCACTAGATATCCATGTAACAACATGAAACACAACTAAAAACAAATCTTCAGTAGATATCCATGTAACAACATAAAACACAACTAACAACAAACCTTCAGTAGATATCCGTGTGACAACATGAAACACAACTAACAGCAAACCTTCAGTAGATATCCATGTAACAACATGAAACACAACTAACAGCAAACCTTCAGTAGATATCCATGTTACAACATGAAACACAACTAACAAAAAATCTTCAGTAGATATCCATGTAACAACATGAAACACAAGTAACAACAAACCTTCACTAGATATCCATGTAACAACATGAAACACAAGTAACAACAAACCTTCAATAGACATCCATCTTACAACATGAAACACAACTAACAACAAACCTTCAGTAGATATCCATGTAACAACATGAAACACAAGTAACAACAAACCTTCAGTAGATATCCATGTAACAACATGAAACACAAGTAACAACAAACCTTCAGTAGATATCCATGTAACAACATGAAACACAACTAACAGCAAACCTTCAGTAGATATCCATGTTACAACATGAAACACAACTAACAAAAAATCTTCAGTAGATATCCATGTAACAACATGAAACACAAGTAACAACAAACCTTCAGTAGATATCCATGTAACAACATGAAACACAACTAACAACAAACCTTCAGTAGATATCCGTGTGACAACATGAAACACAACTAACAACAAACCTTCAATAGATATCTATGTAACAACATGAAACACAACTAACAACAAACCTTCACTAGATATCCGTGTAACAACATGAAACACAAGTAACAACAAACCTTCAGTAGATATCCATGTAACAACATGAAACACAACTAACAACAAACCTTCTGTAGATATCCGTGTGACAACATGAAACACAACTAACAACAAACCTTCAGTAGATATCCATGTTACAACATGAAACACAACTAACAACAAACCTTCAGTAGATATCCGTGTGACAACATGAAACACAACTAACAACAAACCTTCAGTAGATATCCATGTAACAACATGAAACACAACTAACAACAAACCTTCAGTAGATATCCGTGTGACAACATGAAACACAACTAACAACAAACCTTCAATAGATATCTATGTAACAACATGAAACACAACTAACTACAAACCTTCACTAGATATCCGTGTAACAACATGAAACACAACTAACAACAAACCTTCAGTAGATATCCATGTAACAACATGAAACACAACTAACAACAAACCTTCAGTAGATATCTATGTAACAACATGAAACACAACTAACAACAAACCTTCAGTAGATATCCGTGTGACAACATGAAACACAACTAACAACAAACCTTCAGTAGATATCCGTGTGACAACATGAAACACAACTAACAACAAACCTTCAGTAGATATCCATGTAACAACATGAAACACAACTAACAACAAACCTTCAGTAGATATCTATGTAACAACATGAAACACAATCTAACAACAAACCTTCAGTAGATATCCATGTAACAACATGAAACACAACTAACAACAAACCTTCAGTAGATATCCATGTAACAACATGAAACACAACTAACAACAAACCTTCAGTAGATATCCGTGTGACAACATGAAACACAACTAACAACAAACCTTCAATAGATATCTATGTAACAACATGAAACACAACTAACAACAAACCTTCACTAGATATCCGTGTAACAACATGAAACACAAGTAACAACAAACCTTCAGTAGATATCCATGTAACAACATGAAACACAACTAACAACAAACCTTCTGTAGATATCCGTGTGACAACATGAAACACAACTAACAACAAACCTTCAGTAGATATCCATGTTACAACATGAAACACAACTAACAACAAACCTTCAGTAGATATCCGTGTGACAACATGAAACACAACTAACAACAAACCTTCAGTAGATATCCATGTAACAACATGAAACACAACTAACAACAAACCTTCAGTAGATATCCGTGTGACAACATGAAACACAACTAACAACAAACCTTCAATAGATATCTATGTAACAACATGAAACACAACTAACAACAAACCTTCACTAGATATCCGTGTAACAACATGAAACACAACTAACAACAAACCTTCAGTAGATATCCATGTAACAACATGAAACACAACTAACAACAAACCTTCAGTAGATATCTATGTAACAACATGAAACACAACTAACAACAAACCTTCAGTAAATATCTATGTAACAACATGAAACACAACTAACAACCAAACTTCAGTAGATATCCATGTAACAACATGAAACACAACTAACAACAAACCTTCACTAGATATCCATGTAACAACATGAAACACAACTAACAACCAACCTTCAGTAGATATCCATGTAACAACATGAAACACAAGTAACAACAAACCTTCAATAGACATCCATCTTACAACATAAAACACAACTAACAACAAACCTTCAGTAGATATCCATGTGACAAATATGAAACACAACTAACAACAAACCTTCAGTAGATATCCATGTGACAAACATGAAACACAACTAACAGCAAAACCTTCAGTAGATATCCATGTTACAACATGAAACACAACTAACAAAAAATCTTCAGTAGATATCCATGTAACAACATGAAACACAACTAACAACAAACCTTCAGTAGATATCCATGTAACAACATGAAACACAACTAACAACAAACCTTCAGTAGATATCCATGTAACAACATGAAACACAACTAACAACAAACCTTTCAGTAGATATCCATGTAACATAAATATGAAACACAACCAAACAAAAAATCTTCAGTAGATATCCATGTAACAACATGAAACACAAGTAACAACAAACCTTCAATAGACATCCATCTTACAACATAAAACACAACTAACAACAAACCTTCAGTAGATATCCATGTGACAACATGAAACACAACTAACAACAAACCTTCAGTAGATATCCATGTGACAACATGAAACACAACTAACAACAAACCTTCAGTAGATATCCGTGTGACAACATGAAACACAACTAACAACAAACCTTCAGTAGATATCCATGTAACAACATGAAACACAACTAACAACAAACCTTCAGTAGATATCCGTGTGACAACATGAAACACAACTAACAACAAACCTTCAATAGATATCTATGTAACAACATGAAACACAACTAACAACAAACCTTCAGTAGATATCCATGTGACAACATGAAACACAACTAACAACAAACCTTCAGTAGATATCCATGTGACAACATGAAACACAACTAACAACAAACCTTCAGTAGATATCCGTGTGACAACATGAAACACAACTAACAACAAACCTTCAGTAGATATCCATGCAACATCTTCCATCTTCAATGCTACAAACGTACAGTTAATAATTAATGCCAACTTTATTGTTCATGGTTATGTATTCAGCTGCACTGGTTCTGTTCGTACGTATTTTAAATATATTGGTTCTGTACGTTTATTTTCTCCCTTTTCTTGTGGTTGAGCGTCACTTACTTTTAATATTAATTAAGGGAGCTTGTCACAATTAAAGTCATTTTTAAACTATCAGGAAACTAAGTGATCGATAATAATGGTTAATATATTTCTTAGTCCTTGTCAGATGATCTGTGTCAGGTTGTTCAAAAGTAAGACTTATAACAGGTCGTTCACTTATGACGTACTTAACGTAAGTGACAAACTGTTAGTAAACATGAATCTTTCTTAAAATCCATTTTAGTAGTTTATTGTTGATTGTTAGAAGAAAGTCGAGATTACTCGGGTAAAGTGGTATGATGTTCAACTGTTATGGTGTGAACAGCGCCTTCTGTTGGTGAAGGTTTTTGTAATTATAAATAAAGTCAATAGTATAAGGCACATTGTATATTTAAACATTACATTGTTTATTCGGTTTCTTGTGGTTTTTACGAAAATGAAACATTAGATACGATGTGGTTGAAAAATTATATGTTGTCTATATATATGATACTTCGCAATACGCTTTTCCAAGAAAACGTCTGAGGATCTGAATACATTATACAATGTCTAAAAGCACGTTAAGCCTAATATATACCTTTGAATAGTGTACACTTACCGTGCAACAACAACAAAAGAAGGAATGTTGGTTTGTTTGAAGTTTGCGCAAAGCCACACTGGAGTTACCCGCGCTAACCGTTCTCAATTTAGCTTCGAAAGATTTCAGGGAAGACAGCTACTTATCAGTATTCACCGCTAATTCTTGGGGCACACTTCTACCGTAACATTACAATGACCTTCACAGCTGAGAGGTTAAGCGTATTTGGTGGGACGAAAATTCGAATCCACAATCCCCATACTGTGTGTCGAGCGCCCCTAATCACCTGGCCATGTTAGGCCTAAGTAATTTGAGCTCATTGTTATTAAGTATTTATTATTTACAGTGGGTCTCTTCAAGCTTTCTTCACAAAAACAAAGAAAACGATCGCATCGTTTGTCTCCACTTAACATCAAAATCATCAAATTTATATTTTTCATGAGAAATATTTTTATCATCATTATCACCCTGATACCTGTTCCTGTTGGTCAGAAAATGGACAAGCGGTTAACGACGCTGGTATGTGAATTCTAAAACTGATGGCCTCTGTCCTGTTGCCGCAAAAATGCCCTCCGCTCTTAGGGTCGTAAGTGCTTTGTAAGATCGAAGGTCAAACTCTGTGAACTAATGATAGAGACAAAGCCCAAGATTTGGCGATGGACGCTGTTGACGTTCCGTCTAGTCAATTAGTTCAAAGTTAGGGACAACTATACACAGACAGGTCTTCTGTACCTTTCCACAAGATTATCAAACGAACGAAATGTTCTTTGTTGTTTAACTTTTCGTCGTAAGCTCGTTCGTTTATTTTGAGGTTAAACACAAAGTTACACTAAGGACTATCAATGCTCTGTTTACTATAAGTATCGAAACCTGCTTTGTAGGTTAACGAACACACCACTGTGCCTATGGTGGGCACGTCATACGCATATGTCGTTTTTTTAATTTCCTCTGTATTGTTACATTATCATGATCACGTGCAGTGTTAGGCCTAAGGAAAATAGTTTTCGGAATCCGTTAAAAATTTAAAAAATAATTATTAGTATTATTTCCACACACTAAAAAGGTATATAAACACAACATTTTTACTCAAAAACTTCCTCAAATGATAACATAATGAATAGGAATGACAAGGGACCTAATGGTCCATCTCTACTCTCCTATTCTCTAAGTTAAACTAAAACTATTAAATAAATATATTGTAAAAAAAAAGTCTTAAAATATGCCCTTATCATTTGTATAGTTATCAAACTCTTTTAGAACTCACTTAAATTTACTACTTCTACAATATCTGACGGCAACTCATTCCAAAGGTCAACCATGCTGTTAGAAAAATAAAGCTATCTTAGCTGATGATGACTTCTCTCTTTGCAAAATTTATATTTGTGTCCTTTAGTCTTAATGTTTTCGCGATTAAATATGAAAAAAGATAGTGCATGAACATTATAAATCTCAAACACATCGAGCAGATTCCCCCCTACAAGTCTTTCTTTTTCAAGAAAAAATAGTTTGAGATATTTCACCCTCTATTAATATGACAATCCCTTCACCCAAGGCACCATTCTAGTAACCTTTCTCTGAAGCCTTTCAAAAAATTAAATGCCCTTTCTAAGGTAAGAGGCTCAATACCGAAGATAATCTTCCAAACGTGGCTTAACCAGTGACCGATACAATTAAATTATAGCCTCTTTAGACTTGTATTTAATATTTCTGTAGATACAACCTAAAATCCTTGTATTTAATATTTCTGTAGATGCAACCTAAAGTCCTTGTATTTAATATTTCTGAAGATACAACCTAAAATCCTTGTATTTAATATTTCTGTAGACACAACCTAAAGTCCTTGTATTTAATATTTCTGTAAACACAACCTAAAGTCCTTGTATTTAATATTTCTGTAGATACAACCTAAAGTCCTTGTATTTAATATTTCTGTAGATACAACCTAAAGTCCTTGTATTTAATATTTCTGTAGACACAACCTAAAGTCCTTGTATTTAATATTTCTGTGGATACAACCTAAAGTCCTTGTATTTAATATTTCTGTAGATACAACCTAAAATCCTTATATTTAATATTTCTGTAGACACAACCTAAAATCCTTGTATTTAATATTTCTGTAGATACAACCTAAAGTCCTTGTATTTAATATTTCTGTAGATACAACCTAAAGTCCTTGTATTTAATATTTCTGTAGATACAACCTAAAATCCTTGTATTTAATATTTCTGTAGACACAACCTAAAGTCCTTGTATTTAATATTTCTGTAGATACAACCTAAAGTCCTTGTATTTAATATTTCTGTAGATACAACCTAAAATCCTTATATTTAATATTTCTGTAGATACAACCTAAAATCCTTGTATTTAATATTTCTGTAGATACAACCTAAAGTCCTTGTATTTAATATTTCTGTAGATACAACCTAAAGTCCTTGTATTTAATATTTCTGTAGATACAACCTAAAATCCTTGTATTTAATATTTCTGTAGACACAACCTAAAGTCCTTATATTTAATATTTCTGTAGACACAACCTAAAATCCTTGTATTTAATATTTCTGTAGACACAACTTTAAGTCCTTGTATTTAATATTTCTGTAGATACAACCTAAAATCCTTGTATTTAATATTTCTGTAGACACAACCTAAAGTCCTTGTATTTAATATTTCTGTAGACACAACCTAAAGTCCTTGTATTTAATATTTCTGTAGATACAACCTAAAATTCTTGAATGATTTAAAAGCGTTATCAACCATTACACCAAAATCCCTTTCTTTCATAACACTGTTAAGGTTATTCCCGTCCAAATTAAACCTATAATTCAAATTATATAATAATTAACACGTGTTTTCTTACAATTAATCGTAATTGAAACCATTTATTTACCCAACTCACTAGATGATCTAAATCCTTTTATAAATCAGTAGCATCCTGTTCACAGTCACCAACATCCAATATCTTAATATCATCAATATATTTAAATAATTTATTGACCATTCCTTCCATATGTCACTGATGTAAATAAAAAAGGTCAAAGGTCTGAAGAAAGAGCCCTAAGATGTACCACTTGTGACACTGACCTAGTTTGACTGAGGTCCATTTATAACACCCATCTGTTTTCTTCCATTCATACCTATAAACATAATTTTATTTACAGCCTTTCATTTGGCACTTTAGAAAATGCTTTTTGAAAATCCATATAAACGAAATACACACTCTTTCCCTCATTTACATAAGCAGTAACCTTTTCAAAGAATACATATATAAACATCTGAAAGGCAAACTTTTCCCTCAGTGAAACTATATTGACTATCCAATAAAATTTTAAATTTTGTTAAATGAATTTGCAAAGTATCTCTTAACAGACTTTCCAAAACTGGGACAATTTTTACCCACTTCCTTTAAAACGAAGTGTTACATCAGCTATCTTCCAATCTTTTGGTATTTACCTGTCCACTACTCACAGACTGACCAAAAAAATAGCAACAACTAGCTAAGATATCCAATTCTTAACCGCCTTCAAAAACCATAGGGAAATGTTACCCGGCCCACAAGCCTCATTATTCTTTAAACTTCCCAATGTTTTGATGGAATTTCCAAATGGATTTTCAGTACCTAATGAGGTTTTCGATCAATTTCATCGAAAACATTTCATTTTTCAAATGATTATAATACCAAAACAGGCACAAGTCAAAACTGTTATTAAAAATTATATGTATAAAAAAATCCCGTGAATTAGGGGCCTAGTGAGTAGCTTGAGGCCCTAAGCTATTACTTAGCCTGCTTTTGAAGACTACCGACACAAGATAGTTTACATATTCAACAAGAAACACTCCTTGAAAAGTTAAGAATTTTGTTTTTTTCTATCCATAATATTCTCAGAAAATCCGACTACTGAAACAACGCAAGTTATCGCAAGGGTTAATCTTTCTTTTCTTTTTATTTTCTTATTTGTGGCAATGAACTGAGATCTCGTAATTTTGTTTTTCACCGTGTTAGTGTACAGTATTAGCCCCCTCTATGGGGAAGAATGAGCAATAAGGAAATTTAAATATAAGATGATTATCTGAAATTGCGGTTCCCGAAAACTAACAAATTATTTTTAAACAGCTCCAAACCTAGAAAGAACATTGACTGATCTAAACATTATAAAAGCTATAGATATAGAAATACTTATGTTTTGTTAACCTGTCTTTAGTATAAACTTTTAATCAGTGATGACGAGAAACCCACTTGTTGTTTATATTGCAAAAACAGCTCATTTTACATTTACATAGAAGAGCGAACAACGTTTCGACCTTCTTCGGTCATCGAAGAAGGTCTTCAAAGCGATGGTTTTGCTCATTTTACATTGGACATTTTTCTTCAAAGCGATGGGGAACCACTGTAATAAATCATTGGTGTGTTATAAAATCATATGAAATATATTTAACAAAATAAATATATTAGTTTTTAAATCAGATTACATAATTACTAGGCTCCATATTTTTAATTTAACTTTAAATTAAAATTAAGATTATTTCTATATTAATTATCTGAAATCCTGAACATCAAAGCATCTAAAGAAATTAAGTTCATACACTAGATGTCAATTTAAAACCAAATCTATTGTAACTATAAAATATTCTAAACATTCTAAACTAGTATAAATAGTTAAAACTCATGCAAACACTATAAACTATTATAAACATATACACTACTATAAAGAGTATAAACTGACAACAAACCTTCAGTAGATATCCATGTAACAACATGAAACACAACTAACAACAAACCTTCAGTAGATATCCATGTAACAACATGAAACACAACTAACAACAAACCTTCAGTAGATATCCATGTAACAACATGAAACAACTAACAACAAACCTTCAGTAGATATCCATGTAACAACATGAAACAACTAACAACAAACCTTCAGTAGATATCCATGTAACAACATGAAACACAACTAACAACAAACCTTCAGTAGATATCCATGTAACAACATGAAACACAACTAACAACAAACCTTCAGTAGATATCCGTAGTAACAACATGAAACACAACTAACAACAAACCTTCAGTAGATATCCATGTAACAACATGAAACACAACTAACAACAAACCTTCAGTAGATATCCATGTAACAACATGAAACAACTAACAACAAACCTTCAGTAGATATCTATGTAGCAACATGAAACACAACTAACAACAAACCTTCAGTAGATATCCGTGTGACAACATGAAACACAACTAACAGCAAACCTTCAGTAGATATCCATGTTACAACATGAAACACAACTAACAACAAACCTTCAGTAGATATCCATGTAACAACATGAAACAACTAACAACAAACCTTCAGTAGATATCTATGTAGCAACATGAAACACAACTAACAACAAACCTTCAGTAGATATCCATGTAACAACATGAAACACAACTAACAACAAACCTTCAGTAGATATCCATGTAACAACCAACAGCATGAAACACAAGTAACAACCAACCTTCAGTAGATATCCGTGTAACAACATGAAACACAACTAACAACAAACCTTCAGTAGATATCCATGTAACAACATGAAACACAACTAACAACAAACCTTCAGTAGATATCCATGTAACAACATGAAACACAACTAACAACAAACCTTCAGTAGATATCCATGTAACAACATGAAACACAACTAACAACCAACCTTCAGTAGATATCCATGTAACAACATGAAACACAACTAACAACAAACCTTCAGTAGATATCCATGTAACAACATGAAACACAACTAACAACAAACCTTCAGTAGATATCCGTGTGACAACATGAAACACAACTAACAGCAAACCTTCAGTAGATATCCATGTAACAACATGAAACACAAGTAACAACAAACCTTCAGTAGATATCCATGTAACAACATGAAACAACTAACAACAAACCTTCAGTAGATATCCATGTAACAACATGAAACACAACTAACAACAAACCTTCAGTAGATATCCATGTAACAACATGAAACACAAGTAACAACAAACCTTCGGTGGATATCCGTGTAACAACATGAGAACACAACTAACAACAACAACCTTCCTTCAGTGGATATCCATGTAACAACATGAAAACAACTAACAACAAACCTTCAGGTAGATATCCATGTAACAACATGAAACACAACTAACAACCAACCTTCAGTAGATATCCATGTAACAACATGAAACACAACTAACAACAAACCTTCGGTAGATATCCATGTAACAACATGAAACACAACTAACAACAAACCTTCAGTAGATATCCATGTAACAACATGAGCAAGAACACAACTAACAACAAACCTTCAGTAGATATCCATGTAACAACATGAAACACAACTAACAACAAACCTTCAGTAGATATCCATGTAACAACATGAAACACAACTAACAACAAACCTTCAGTGAATATCCATGTAACAACATGAAACACAACTAACAACAAACCTTCAGTAGATATCCATGTAACAACATGAAACACAACTAACAACAAACCTTCAGTAGATATCCATGTAACAACATGAAACACAACTAACAACAAACCTTCAGTAGATATCCATGTAACAACATGAAACACAACTAACAACAAACCTTCAGTAGATATCCGTGTGACAACATGAAACACAACTAACAACAAACCTTCAGTAGATATCCATGTAACAACATGAAACACAAGTAACAACAAACCTTCGGTAGATATCCATGTAACAACATGAAACACAACTAACAACAAAGCCTTCAGTAGATATCCATGCAACAACAATAAAACCTGAAACACAGCAACTGAAACAACAAACCTTTCGGTGAATATCCATGTAACAAAACATGAAACAAACTAACAACAAACCTTCAGTAGATATCCATGTAACAACATGAAACACAACTAACAACAAACCTTCAGTAGATATCCATGTAACAACATGAAACAACTAACAACCAACCTTCAGTAGATATCCATGTAACAACATGAAACACAACTAACAACAAACCTTCAGTGGATATCCGTGTAACAACATGAAACACAAACTAACAACAAACCTTCAGTAGATATCCATGTAACAACATGAAACAACTAACAACAAACCTTCAGGTGAGATATCCGTGTAACAACATGAAACACAACTAACAACCAACCTTCAGTGAGATATCCATGTAACAACATGAAACAACTAACAACAAACCTTCAGTAGATATCTATGTAGGCAACATGAAACACAAAGTAACTAACAACAAACCTTCAGTGGATATCCATGTAACAACATGAAACAAACTAACAACAAACCTTCAATATCCGTGTAACAACATGAAACAAACTAACAACAAACCTTCAGTAGATATCTATGTAACAACATGAAACACAACTAACAACAAACCTTCAGTAGATATCCATGTAACAACATGAAACAAACTAACAACAAACCTTCAGTAGATATCCATGTAACAACATGAAACACAACTAACAACAAACCTTCAGTGGATATCCATGTAACAACATGAAACAAGACTAACAACAAACCTTCAGTAGATATCCATGTAACAACATGAAACACAACTAACAACAAACCTTCAGTAGATATCCATGTAACAACATGAAACACAACTAACAACAAACCTTCAGTAGATATCCATGTAACAGCATGAAACAAACTAACAACAAACCTTCAGTAGATATCCATGTAACAACATGAAACACAATAACAAACAAACCTTCAGTAGATATCCATGTAACAACATGAAACACAACTAACAACAAACCTTCAGTAGATATCCATGTAACAACATGAAACACAACTAAACAACAAACCTTCAGTGTAGATATCCATGTAACAACAACATGCAAACTAACAACAAACCTTCAGTGAATATCCATGTAACAACATGAAACACAACTAACAACAAACCTTCGGTAGATATCCAATGTTACGGCGAGCATGAGCACAGCTAACAACAAACCTTCGGTAGATATCATGTACAACATGAAACACAACTAACAACAAAACCTTCAGTAGATATCCATGTAACAAGCAACATGAAACACAACTAACAACAAACCTTCAGGTAATATCCGTGTAACAACATGAGACAACAACTAACAACAAACCTTCAGTAGATATCCGTGTAACAACATGAAACACAACTAACAACAAACCTTCAGTAGATATCCATGAAACAACAACATGAGAACCATGTAACAACTAAACAACAACAACCTTCAGTAGATATCCATGTAACAACATGAAACACAACTAACAACCAAACCTTCAGTAGATATCCATTTAAGTAAATCAACATGAAACACAACTAACAACAAACCTTCAGTAGATATCCATGTAACAACATGAAACACAACTAACAACAAACCTTCAGTAGATATCCATGTAAACAACATGAAACACAACTAACAACAAACCTTCAGTAGATATCCATGTAACAACATGAAACACAACTAACAACAAACCTTCAGGTAGATATCCATTTCTAGACAACATGAAACACAACTAACAACAAACCTTCAGTAGATATCCATGTAACAACATGAAACACAACTAACAACCAACCTTCAGTAGATATCCATGTAACAACATGAAACACAACTAACAACAAACCTTCAGTAGATATCCATGTAACACAACAACATGAGCACAAACTAACAACCAACCTTCGGTGTAATATCCATGCAAACTAACAATCAAACCTTTCAGGTAGATATCTGTGTAACAACATGAAACAAACAACAAACCTTCAGTAGATATCCGTAACAACATGAAACACAACTAACAACAAACCTTCAGTAGATATCCATGTAACAACATGAAACACACTAACAACCAACCTTCAGTGGATATCCATGTAACAAGCATGAAACACAACAACAAACCTTCACTAGATATCCATGTAACAACATGAGCACAACTAACAACCAAACCTTCAGTAGATATCCATGTAACAACATAGAAACACAACTAACAACAAACCTTCAGTAGATATCCATGTAACAACATGAAACAACTAACAACACCAGGCCTTCAGTGATATCCATGTAACACAACTAACAACAAACCTTCAGTAGATATCCATGTAACAACATGAGCCAAATCTAACAACAAACCTTCGGTAGATATCCATGTAACAACATGCAACATGAAAACACAACTAACAACAAACCTTCAGTGGATATCCATGGCAACAACATGAGCACAACTAACAACAAACCTTCAGTAGGATATCCATGTAACAACATGAAACACAACTAACAACAAACCTTCAGTAGTGGATATCCATGTAACAACATGACAACACAACTAACAACAAAGAAATGCCTTCAGTAGATATCCATGTAACAACATGAAACAACTAACAACAACTCTTCAGTGATATCCATGTAACAACATGAAACAAACTAACAACAGCCTTCAGTAGATATCCATGTAACAACATGAAACACAACTAACAACAAACCTTCAGTAGATATCCATGTAACAACATGAAACACAACTAACAACAAACCTTCGGTAGATATCCGTGTAACAACATGAAACACAACTAACAACAAACAAGATATTCCTTCAATAGATATCTATGTAACAACATGAAACACAACTAACAACAAACCTTCAGTAGATATCCATGTAACAACATGAAACACAATAACAACAAACCTTCGGTAGATATCCATGTAAATAAACATGAAACACAACTAACAACAAACCTTCAGTGAGATATCCATGTAACAACATGAAACACAACTAACAACAAACCTTCAGTAGATATCCATGTAACGGCATGAAACACAACTAACAACAACCTTTCAGTAGATATCCATGTAACAACATGAGCACAACTAACAACAAACCTTCAGTAGATATCCGTAACAACATGAAAACACAACTAACAACAAACCTTCAGTAGATATCCATGTAACAACATGAAACACAACTAACAACAAACCTTCAGTAGATATCCGTGTAACAACATGAAACACAACTAACAACAAACCTTCAGTATATCCGTGGCAACAACATGAAACACAACTAACAACAAACCTTCTATTAGATATCTGTGTAAACAACATGAAACAACAACAACCAACCTTCAGTAGATATCCATGTAACAACATGAAACACAACTAACAACAAACCTTCAGTAGATATCCGTGTATGAAAGTATAAAACAGGCGGTGTCGTATGAAGCACAAAACCTAACAACAACAGAGCCTTCAGTGAGATATCCATGTAACAACATGAAACACAACTAACAACAAACCTTCAGTGGATATCCATGTAACAACATGGAACAATAACAACAAGCCTTCCGGTAGATATCTGTACAAAACAACATGAAACACAATTAACAACAAATAGCCTTCAGTAGATATCCATGTAACAAACATGAAACACAACTAACAAACAACCTTTCAGTGAATATCCATGTAACAAGCATGAAACACAACTAACAACAAACCTTCAGTGAGATATCCATGTAACAACAGCATGAAACCTTGACTAACAACAAACCTTCAGGTGGATATCCATGTAACAACGCAGGCTGAAACAATAGGCCAACCCCGGTGAATATCTGTGTAAACAACATGAACACATTACTAACAACTTTCAGTAGATAATCACAATCTAAATGACAACATGAGAACACAAACTAACAACAAGGCAACCTTCAGTAGATATCCATGTAACAACATGAAACACAACTAACAACAAACCTTCAGTAGATATCCATGTAACAAGGCATGTAAAGACCACAACTAACAACAACAACCTTCAGTAGATATCCATGTAACAACATGAAACACAACTAACAACCCTTCAGTAGATATCCATGTAACAACATGAAACACAACTAACAACAAACCTTCAGTAGATATCCATGTAACAACATGAAACAACTATACAACAACAAACCTTCAGTAGATATCCATGTAACAACATGAAACACAACCAACAACAAACCTTTCAGTAGATATCCATGTAACAACATGAAACACAACTAACAACAAAGCCTTCAGTAGATATCCATGTAACAACATGAAACACAACTAACAACAAACCTTCAGTAGATATATGTACAACATGAGCTACTATAACGACCGTATTCAGTGAATATCTATCGTGTAACAACTTACATAAACACAATAACAACAGAGCCTTCGGTAGATATCCAAATCTTTGACATGAAACCTTAACCCAACAACAGCCTTCAGTGGATATCAGGTGTGACAACATGGAGGCACAACTAACAGCCAACCTTCAGGTAGATATCCATGTAACAACATGGAAACACAAGTAACAACAAACCTTCAGTGAATTATCGTAGCAACATGGAAGCAACTAACAACAAACCTTCGGTAGATATCATGTGGCACATGAGCACAACTAACAACAACACCAAATCGTGAGATATCCGTACCAACAACATGGAGCAACTAACAACAGCCTTCAGTAGATATCTTAGCAACAACATAAGCTAACAACATGAAACTACCCCGGTGAATATCTGTATGTGGCAACATGTGAGCACCACCAATATTCGGTGAGTAGATAATCCATGTATGAAACAATGAAACTTGAACAACTAACAACAAAGCCCTTCAGGTAGATATCCGGTAGCAACAACATGAAAGTTTCATGGGTAACAACCAAGCTTTCAGTGAATATCCATGTAACAACATGCGACAACATGACAATCTAAGCAACTACAAAACTCTTCAGTAGATATCCATCGTAGCGAACATGAAACACAACTAACAACAAACCTTCAGTAGATATCCGTGTGACAAACATGAAAACACAACTAACAGCAACCTTCAGTAGACTCTATCCAATGTAACAACATGAAACACAACTAACAACAAACAGCTTCAGTAGATATCCATGTAAACAAGCATGAAACACATCTAACAACCAGGCCAACCGGTGGATATCCGTAGCAGCAGCATGAAACACGCAACTAACAACCAACCATCGCAGTGGATATCCATGGCAACAAACATGAAACCTACTAACAACAAACCTTCAGTAGATATCCATGTAACAACATGAAACACAACTAACAACAAACCTTCTCCATAACAACATGAAACACAACTAACAACAAACATTCAGTGGTGCAGAAATCCGGCAACACATGAGCATTGCTAACTCGGCTGACAGTGGATAAATACGTAACTACAGCAGCGAGCCTGTACTAACAACAAACCTTCAGTAGATATCCAGGTGTTGACGCACTAAACACAAACGGCAGCTGTCAACCATAAAACTTGCAGTGTCAGTACAACTAACCTGACACTGGTAGATAACCGTGAAACAACTGGAGCAACCAACAAACAAACCTTCAGTAGATATCTATGTAGCAACATGAGCACTGCAAATTCAACAACACAGGTATTCCAGTATGGCCATATATCAGGTTGTAACCGGCGATGAAAGCACTCTAACAACAAAATCCAGCTTCAGTGAGATATCCATGTAACCAGCATGAAACACTGACTTCAATATGAGCCAACCTTCAGTAGATATCCATGTAACAACATGAAACACAACTAACACAAACCTTTCAGGTAGATATCCATGTAACAACATGTGACCTTACAAGCTAACAACAAACCTTCGGTGAATGTCGTAGTAACAGTATGAACTACAACTAACTTATGGAACCTTACGAGTAGATATCCATGTAACAACATGAAACAACAACTAACAACAGAGCTCTTCACTGAATATCAATACATGACAACATGAGCCTTACTAACAACAAAGGCTTCAGGTGAATCCCATCACAGACATGAGCAACCAACAACAAACCTTCAGTAAGATATCCGTGTAACAGCATGAAACACAATTCAACAATATGACCTTCGGTAGATATCTTAGCAACAACTCTAAAGCACAAAGCTAACATGAAACTCTTCCCAGTAGATATCCATCTTACAGCATGAAGCACAACTCAACAACAAACCTTCAGTGGATATCCGTAGCAACAACTTGAACAACTAACAACCAGCCGGTGAATATCTGTAACAAATATGAAACACAACTAACAACATATGACCATCAGTAGATATCCGTGCAACAACATGAAACACAAGTAACAAACCAACCTTCCGGTAGATATCCATGTAACAACATGAAAACAAGCAATACGTAACTGAACGAA